>NC_066331.1:8023978-8323978 GCF_022539315.1 Serinus canaria | reverse complement strand
CCTTAATGGACAACTTCTGTGATTTCTTTCATATTGACACTTCTTATCTGCTGAGTATTTAGCCTCTCTCCCTGAGGAAATGTGTGGTTTCCCTGGGGCCCACATTCTCTGGCTCTGGAAGGATTGGTTCCTCATTTGAGGTTCAAAGAACAATTGTCCCTTTCTACTGCTTTTGGTTTAAGTAAGTTGTAGTGATTTCAGGGTTTCTAGGTATAGAAACAAAAGACTGACCAAAATAATTTTTAATTTGCACAGTTCTGTATATAATGTGATCCTGTGCTAGGACTGGGACTGCTACTGTGACACACAGACCAGCAGGAACTTTCTCCCAAGCCCTGCATGAAAACACCATTTCACCAAAATTCTTTTCATCTTTTGGACCCTTTTGAAAAAAGGATAAAAGGAGTCAATCTCTTGCAAGCATATTTGTGGAAAAGGAATAAAAACCATCTTGTGTCCAGGTGTTTTCATCTATAAATGGTCACCTGGCCCTGCTTCCAGCTGGAAGTGTGGGGAAATTTTCAGCGTCTGGATTTGTGTTAATGAAAGCAAAAGCAGAGTGAGAGTGATCTTCTGCCCTTCTGGAGTGAGGTAGAAAGGGGTCATGGAGAGCTGCAAAAGAGGAAAGGACAGCTCTACCTGGGAATAAGCTTTTGAGTAGCTGGTTTGGATCTGAGGTGGAAGTGGCTGCTGTGTGTGTTTCCCAGTATGGTGTGTAACTCTCAGATTCTCTAGCTGCTCAGAGAGACCCCAAGATGTGTTAGAAAGTCTCTTTTCCCAGCCCAGTGGTTGAACAAGGAGTCAGAGCTCTTCAGTTCTTGGTCTCAAGGTTGTTTATTGTATCTTATCTAGAAAATTCTTTCTCCTGTCCTGCTGAGGTCCTCTCAGCAGGACAGTCAGAGGCACTCTGCCTGCCCCTGGGGCAGTGCTATCTTTTTATACTAAAAACTACCTGTACAATGTTTACAATTACTTCCCAATACCCATCACCTGTGTTAGACAGTGAGCTTCTACTCTAGACCAATCCAAAAGTGTCACCATCACAGCAGAAGATGGAGGCCAAGAAGAAGAAGGAGAAAGGCTGGACATGCCCAGATTCCTCCATCTTGGTCCCTGAACCCCCATTCTAAAAACCTCAAAAATCTATTTTTCACCCTGTGATAAATTCACTACCATTCTACTTAAATTTTTGTGGCTTGTAATCCTTCATATAAGGTTGGTAATTGTTTTTTCCAAGGGCTAAATCACAGGCACAGGGGTCTTGGGCTCTGTGCCAAGGTCTCTGAGCCCCCTGACAGGGTCTCGAGTCCTCCAGGGCACCTAGAGGAATGTCCTGGCTTCCTACAGGTATCTTAAATATTTAACACTGAGACTGTAAATCCATGATCTGGATGTTGGAGAACCAGCCTGGCACAACCCCCTGAGCTTTCCAGCAAGATGATCAGTGTTTCTCTGACAGCAATACTGGTGCTGCTGGAATAAATGCTTTGTGGCTTGGGAGATGCTGCCTGACTTTGGGAAGGAGCTGGAGCAGCCCTGATGGCTTGGGTGAGGCAAAAAGGAGTGGGAGGGTTTGAAAGTGAGTTTCTAGTGATGGTTGAAGTCCAGAGCCACAGCTTTGCTCCTGCTCTGCCTGGATTAGGTGTTTGGACCTGGGAGATGAGCATGTTATGATTCTAAGGCTCTGGGCTGTCTCCACAAAGAATAGAAATGGTACTCTGGGGACTTGGTCAGCAGCTCTGAAGTCTCAGGGGTGGGAGATTTTATTTGAGTCAGCTAATTTTTTCTCAGCCTTGGAAATCTTGCTGCTTTTGTTTCCATTAAAGAAATTTCTCTTGTGACCAAAGGGCACTTAGTTCCTGGAAAGGAAAACACAAGCTTTTCTTTTCCTTTCTCTAAACCAATCAATTTACAGACTCTCTCTGTGGGAATGTCAGGAATTGTACAGACACCCTATGCTCTTGATGGAAGTTGATGTTGTTTTTTATGAGTTATATTATCTTACTCTGCAGGAAACAGACATTTGTCTATATAATTTTGTTCTAGAAAAAAAAGAAATAAGCGAGAAAACAGAAACAGCAGAACATGGGTCCTGTTTTTCTCTGCTAGGTGGACTTACCTGCTCTGCTTTTCCTTTCCCTGTTGTCACCTCATGTTATCAATCACCAGGACAAATCTGACAGGGGTCTCACACTTGGTGGGTAAATTATTCCTGTGGGCTGGCTGGGGGCGAGGGCACCCAAAAGCTGCAGAGAGCCTCGGGCATTCTGCTGGGAGAGTCTGCTCCACACAGGTGACAATGACACCTTCTGGTGCCAATCTGGGCTCAGGAGAAACATTGTTTCCTGCCAGGATGAGAAACACAGACCCCCAGGATGTGGTGCTTGGGCTCTGAAGGCATTGTAAGGCTGGTTCTCATTTGCTAAGATTTTGAAATCTGTGGATTTATTCTCTTGCCAGCCCATGGGAATATACATGTCCTGACACTCTGCTCAAGGCTGTGTGACCAATAAATGATCTCTGTGAGGTGGCAGAGCACCAGGCATGCATTTGGCAGGCAGGGGGTGCCCAGCAGCTCTGTCATGCTCCTCTGCCACCCAGGGAGCTTCATGCCCTGTCTGTGCCAGCTGTGACACAGGGCCCAGCCATGCCAGTGGACACATGCCCAGACACAGAGCTGTGCTCTGAGTTTACTCCAGTTTATTGTTTTCTATGAGAAAAGAGAGCACATTTTAATCTTTAAAAAAAACCCAAACCAAATTCCACACTTATGGAGACTGATGTTTTGCCCTCCAGGCTTCTCCAGGCTTGCAGGGAAGCAGCTGTCAGAGAGGAACACCAAAAAAATCCTGCAAGTGGGAGCAAACACAGAGTTCTCAAAAGATCTCCTGCTGCTAGTGTGACTCTAAATTGGACAGAGATGGGTTTGATGGGTGGACTGTAAGATGGATAAGAAAGTGGTTGGATGGTCACTTCCACAGGGCCATGGTCAGTGGCTCAGAGTGCTGATGGACATCAGTGACCAGTGGTGTCCCTCAGAGGTCAGGGTTGGGACCAGAGCCATTTCATCTCTTCATTCAAGACATGGATGAAGGGACTGAGTGCATCCCTCATAGGTTTGCAGGTGACACCAAGCTGAGGGTGCAGTGCCAGCCCTGAAGGATGGGGACATCCAGAGGGACCTGGACAAGCTCCAGAAGTGGCCCATGGGAATCTCATGAGGTTTAACAGGACAAGTGCTGGTGCTGCAATAGGGTTGGTGCAACCCCCCAGGATCAATCCAGGCTGGGATGAGCAGAGGAGCAGCCCTGGGAGAGGACCTGGGGGTGAGATGTGGACCTGCCCCATTCCTGAACCCCCCCCCTGCCCCTGTGTGGGCTGCAAGAAAGGGATTGGGATTCTGCCCCTGTGCCCCACTCAGGTCAGACCCCACCTGCAAAACTGCCCCAGGCCTGGGGCCCAGCAGAGGAAGGATCTGGAGCTGCTGGAGAGAGCCCAGAGAGGCACCAGGATCATCAGATGGATGGAGCAGCTCTGCTGGGAGAGCTGGGATTGTGCAGCCTGGAGAAGAGAAAGTTTGGGGTGACCAAATTGCTTTTAGAAGGAGACCTTTCAGATTTAAACAGCTTCAGTGCATGTGCTGTTAGGATTGTTAGTGAGTTTTTCTCTTAGAGCAGGAACTCATTTTAACATAGCTAAAACAAGCTAAAACATAACTAAACAGAGTTTTAAAATAATAAACAAAGTACTTGAAGCAGAAATTTTTGGAGGATATATCGATTCTGCAGCAGGATGATAATTGCAGATTATTTTGCACTCTCTGAAAATAAACATCCATGTCGAGCTTTTGTCTGCCTATGAGTCAGCACAATAGAAGGAAATGGAAGTTTAACAAGTGTGAGTTAAATGTCTGGAGACTGAGGAGACAAAGGGAATACCCTGAACATGTGTGAGAGAAACCTGAAACAGCTCTGGATGGACAGCAGGGACTTCTCCCTCAGCTGCTTCATCCTGCACAGTAACCTTTTCCCTTCATTCCTTTTATCTATGGGCTCAGGCTCTGGGAGCAGATCCAGATCTGGAACTTTGACCCCAGTTTCTCAGCCTGGAGCTCCAGTAGTGGAAGGGTGAACGGTCCAGGTTTTTATGGGAAATCAGCCTCATTCCCTGACATAACAGAACAAAAGCAAAGAATCCCTTGAAGATTCAGGGAGCTTCATTCTCTTGCAATTTTAGAGATCTTATCACATCGTGTCAAAAATGTTTTCTCACTATTTTATGTCAACATGTTTGGTTTCTTTCTGCTTTTATTATTTTAACATTAATGGCATCAACATGCTGGTGTTGATGCTGAGGTTATGTCATCTATCTGTCTATCTATCTGTCTGTCTATCTATCTATCTATCTATCTATCTATCTATCTATCTATCTATCTATCTATCTATCTATCTATCTGTCTGTCTGTCTGTCTGTCTATCTATCTGTCTGTCTGTCTTGTCATCTATTCCATGGGTTTCCTATTTCATTGTAGAAGTACAATCATCTTCCTCAGCAGGGACCAGAGCTCTCCCAGGTGAAGCTGCTTGCCTGAAAACAAGCATTGAACATTTTGGAGTTGATGGGGTTTTTTTGGCTGCTTGATTTTCTTCCCCAAACTGGTGAAATTTTAAATTTTAATTTAAATTTTTATAAATTTAAAAATGTATAATTTTAAAATTATTCTTTTTTTTTAATAACAATGGACATCTTTCAGCAGAAGAAAACAATATTTCTTTGTTGCAATGGCCAATTTGAGCTGTTGCAGAACAGTTCTGTGGCCATCTACAGCCACATGTAACTTGCTCAAGAGCCAGGCTGGTGGCTGAGACTGAGTGCTTTTCACCCTGGGAGCTTTAATTCTTTGCAGCTGTGCTCCAGTTTGTGGTGCTCACCTCTGGATTGGTTCTCAGCAATTGTAAAGGGATGATTTCCTGATCACCTGAAGCAGTGCTTGGTGCCACCATCCATCCCTCCAGGTCTTCACGAGCTTGGTTACCTTTACAAGGGACAGTAGGTCCCAGTCTGGTGAGAAAAAAGTGATATTATTCCTGGGTGGAGTAGGGGAGTATTTAGCATGGAAAAGGATGAGAATGTCTTGTTATGAAATAATTTCCTAGATCTTTCCTTCCTTGGAGAATCTGTGTAAAAGCAGATCTTGTTTGGGAATGTGTCAAAATCAGCAAATCAGAGTAGTGCAAATGGAAGGGATGGTGTAAAGAAGCCCTGAGGAGAACTGAGCATGATCTGATAGAAAAACTCATAACCTTTCTGGGAATTAATCTAAAAGAATTAATCTAAAGGAACTGAGCATGACCTGATAGAAAAACTCAAAACCTTTCTGGGAATTAATCTAAAGGAATTGTGGGGTGTGAGGTCCTGATGCAGCTCCTGACTGAATGTCTCTTGCCAGTGTTTTGCTGCAGTTTTGTGTTACAATTTTGATGATTTGGATTTGCACCAGTGTTGTGTTGAAATAAATGTACTCTGCATGTGATTTGGATGTTTCACAAATATTTTTAATTTAGCAATTATTTTTACATGTGTTTATGGATGGAAAAGTCCAAATACAGTGCCTCTTGGCTAACCCCATTCTGTTCCATCCATAATCCTTTAGAAACTCAGAGCTGTTTGGATTCAGCACCTGCTGCCTCACCTGTTTCATCCACTTTCCCTCATGCTCTTCTAAGCAGAAAAAGGAACCAAGTTAAAACTCCAGGCCCCCTTGTGCTTATTTCAGAGACAAAGAACATCTTGATATGACACTTGTGGAGGGCAAAGCAGCTCTGCTGGCCTGGGCTGGATCCCAACATCCCCTCTCTAAGGGTGACAGCGACTTGCAAGTAGCTGGTGTTCCTTGGGATGGACCTGCTGAGCAGGAAGGTGCTGGAGACTCTGAGCTGAAGCTCACACCAGAGCCAAAGTGCTGAAGAGCCCTGCTTGCTGCACCTTCCTCCCATGGATCTGTCTAATCCCAGATGTGCTGAGGGTTTCTGGGCTGGCCCTTGTCCTGCAGCAAGGGGCCCTTCTCTCAATCGTTCTGAGCACAGACCACAGTGATGGCTTTTGTGAACCCACTTGTCCTGCAAGGACAGGGGAGGTGACATTCCTTGTTTCTCAGGGTCACTTACATCTACATGTGCATGGCCACCTCTTGCACGTCTTTGTTGTCTCCTGTTGTCCCTTGTTCCTGCAGCCCATATTTCCCACATTGCCCATTTCCCACATTTGTGTATTTTTCAGATCTAGTTTATATTACTGGAATATGAGCTAATTGGATGTGGATATGCTGTGGCTTTAGTTGTTCTGATCTGAGTTTCCTTCCTAACACTTTTTGATGCTTTCACTTTGGCAAGAGGAAATGGCCTCAAGCTGTACCAGGGTCTGTTTAATTTGGACATCTGGAAGAATTTAATCATTGAAAGCATTGTCAGAATTTAATCATGGAAGTCACTGTCATTGGGAGGTGGTGGAGTCCCATCCCTGGAGGTGTCCAAGGAATTGCTCTGGGCTCAGTGACAAGGTGGGCAACAGGCACAGGTTGGACTCAATGATCCAGGTCTTTTCCAACTGAAATGATTTTGTGATTCCATGATAACTGCACTGAGCTGCTTTTGGCACATGTGCCATAATCCTGATGTCTCTGTCTTGAAGAGCTGATTGTGAGTTCACTGCTGTGGTGGTCAGATACTGAGCTGATTGACCACACTTCCCCTATTCAGTTCCCTTAAGGCAAAACTCCCTTCCTGCTTCTGCCTTCACATTTGGATAGTGAACTTACTGCCATTTCAATAGAAGGAAAAGCTCCAGTAAAGATTGCTGTATTTCTATGTCTGTTTCTAAAGGGGAATGAAAATGTGAAAGGCTTCATTTGTCCCTCAATTTAGTCTGTAGAGTCCCTGCTGGATAAGCATTCTTGGGGAATAACAAATCTCTGAGTTGCCAGAGCTGTAGTGCCTGAAGTCATGTTTCCCTCTGAAACAGATCTTTTCTGTATTGCACAACTCACAAGGCTTCTACTGCAAAATGTTAGCAGTAATGAGAAATATCTGCAGTGCATCAATAAATGAGCATTCAGTGGGACTGGCCTGTGGCCTGCCAGCATCTGGCTGTGCCTCATGGAAGAAAAATACCTCTAGAGAAAACTGAAAGTCAGTGTTAGAGGAAATGGTCCTCAGAGATCACCAGTTACAACAAACGGAGTTGGAAAATTTAATAAAACTGTGCCAAAGCGAAGAGTCAGACTTTGGTATGAAAGAGTCAGTTTAGAACAACTAGAATTTGTTTGGATAAATAGCTTCAAGTCATCTTTGTGTTGGGTGGGAAAGGGAAGCTCTGCTCAGATAAGGAAGTCCTTGCTTGGAAACCAAAAAAAACCCCACTGATGTTTCAGAAATGATGTTGCCATCTGCAAGATCCTTTTACATCACAAGTTGAAATTGCTCCATAGCTGGAATGGAGACCTCCACAGCTGCGTGATCCAGGTGGGAGGGCCAGGGGTGAGCAAAGCAGAGAGGGAAACACAGAGCTGCAAAGGAAATTTCCTCTTGGTTTTATTGCCTTGCCTCAAGCAGTGGAACCAATGAGCCTTGCTGCAGAGTGTCTGTAGGGGAACTGCACTGCAGAGAACTCACAAAATCTCTGTATTGTTGGGTGGTCCCCACCTGACCCCCATCTGCAACAGCCACCAAACCTTGGGCTGCAGTGAGATTAATGCCTTCTATCTCCTCAGTGTGCAGGAAATACAATAAAGTCACAGGCCTTCTCCTTCTGGAGAAGGAAAAAAGGTTCAAAATCTCCAGATTCCTGGTCCAGTGCCATCTATACAGTAGGGGAGCACAAGACAGGCCCAGTGATGTCAAGGTGTCAGATGGCAATAGCATTAAAGTCCATGTGTGTTTAACCTTTGGAACTCATATATGAAAAGTGAAACACTGGTTCTTCCTTTCCAGCTGGAAGCCCCCTGTGTCACAGAGCTCTCATGGAGATAGGAAGTAGATGTGAATTCCCTGATCTCTTGTGCCAGGACTGAAATAATTTCCTCTGAGAACAACATCCACATCACAAATCCACCTTGTTATAAATGGCTGAATTAAGGGCAGAAGAGTTACATGCAAAGCCTGACTCATAAAGGAAGGATACTGAAGGAGGTAACTTTCTACTTTTATTTTCTTTTCCCTCTACCCTGACCATCTGTGTGTATTCTTCTCTGGTTTTGCACAGGGCAGTAGACTGTAGCATGTGAACAGTCTGTTTCAGCCTCATGAGATCTTGCAAACTTCTCCTCTGCTGTCTGTGATGCTGTCATTGCCTTCTACTGCTCCTGCTTAGTTCTGCAGACTTTAATTTCCACTGGCAGGTTTTTTTGGTGCTGCTGAGCAGCACATTTGGCTTTTTGCTAGCCTGCAGCAGGACACCTGCAAGGGAGCAGGGGTGTCAAAACTCCTGGGTTTTGTGTTGGGAGAAATGGTTTAACAACTTATTTCACACTGAACTCCTGGGGTGTAGCTTTGGCCTCTGAGCTGTTGCTGGGAGGTCTGTAGTGCTGGGACTAGGACTGAACATCAGGGACAGCAGGATTAAAACTCTGGATGGAGTCTGAGCTGGTTTTCCTGGTTTGCTGTTTGAGCAGTGCTCCCTCCCTCAGCGAGCAATCTGCTCCCTAGATTGTACCAGATGTGCCTGGGAAAGATGTCTCCTACCATGTTTTTGTTGCCTTTTGGGTTTTGTTATTCTCTGGGCAACACCTGGATTTAAATTCCTCAGAGAGCATATGAGCTGCCCTGAGATACCAAGGAAAACATCAGGAAAGTCATTCATTGCCTTTTGATTTTCCAGTTGTGCTCTTTGCTTTAGGGCTATACCACAACTGTTAGTGTCTGCATCAGTGGACATGCTCTGCAATTCCTTTGGTTCCCTTTTGAGACAGGAATGCCCAAATCCATAGAATCTGCATCCTACAGATGGACACATGAATGTGAACAAGTTGCTTGGCTTCTAGAAAGAAGGTGGCTGAGGAGGCAGTGGAGTACCTGTCAGGCACACTGGCCTAGGAGCAGGTAGGAGCACCTAGTAACTATCCTGGTGGCAGCTTTCCCCTCTGAATCCCAAAGCTGTTTTTGCTTTAGCAAAGGATAAACTGGAATGCAGGAAGGGCAGGATGCTCTAGATCTCATCTGGGAGCTGGGATGTGCTGCTGGGTGACCTTGGCTTTTAGGCTTGCATGCCTCTTGGGTGTTGCAGGCTCACAAAAAGGACATACAACCAGAGGTAAATATAGAAATTTCCCATTCTACCAACACTTCACTGTCCAATACATGGTCCCAGGGGAACTAGTAGCTGGTTACTTCCAGGGTCTGAACTGGTGGAAAGGAATAAGACTAAAATATGTGGCCTGGGAGCCAGCAGAGCTGCTGCTGCTCTTCCTCTTCTGAGTCATGTTCTTTGTCTAATGAAAAACAAATGGGGAAAGCTTGACAGCTCAAAGCTGATTTTGCTCTGCTTGAGTATTTCTCCTTGCAAAAGGGAGACCCCATCCTGCTGCTGCAGGCAGCTCAGTGTTTGCTTGGCCTCTGGCAGGGCAGGGATGTGCAGAAAAGCAGTGATTTTTAGCTGGCAGAAGGTGAGTGCATGCCTTTGTGCTGGGGTTGAAAGGACTGCAGCACTGTTTTCTCAGACCTTTGAATCTTTTGGTGAGATCCAGTCCCCCACAGGAGCCAGATGATGGGGTTTTAAAAACAAATCTGAAGTTGGGGTATCAGTCATTCAGAGCTGCCCCATCCTGTCTCACATTGTAGAGGCCTCTGCTTTGGAGAGCTGAAAGGATTTGCTCTGCTGTTTCTCCCATTCAGCTGCTTGTAACTCACTTCAAGCTGGAAATGCTTTTGATGATGGTCCCAAATGTGCAACCCCAACTTTCCCAGAGATTGAAAAATTACCTCTAGGCCATTTTTGTGTGAGACATCACTACATCAGCAGTTTTTATGAGCTGGGCCAGGTCATGGCAGCAAGACACTTGTATTTGGATTTTTCCTGTATTAGCTGGCTGGGGTTCAGCTGTGTTGTGGCTGCATCTATCACATCCAGTCAGGGGACAGTGGTAAAGCAAAGAGAACAAGACATTCTCTGCACTAAACCTTGTCTGTGCAGTTCAGAATACAACAAATAGATGAAGGAGGATGAGGCTGGTTGCAAATACTCCTCAGTAGTGACTTTTCCAAGGAGAGCTCAGATGAGGCTATTGACAGTCACAGGCTCTAAGGAAAAGTTGAGAGATTGAATTTTCTTTTTGTCAGAGCGAGCAGACTCATAGAAGTAGGAACAAGGCTGGGCTTGGAAATAAAATCACAGAACTGAGTGGGGAGTGTTGGAAAGGGGCGAGTCAGGATGGCCCAGACACAGTTCCTGGTGCTGGGCATGAGGAAAGAGCTCTGTCCTCACAATCAGATGATGTGGCAATGACCCAGGCTGTAAATCTCCCCTGCAGCCATAAACTCAAAGATAAACTTGTGCTTATGTTGCAACAGAAAGAAAACACTGAGAAAAAAAAACAACTGGAGTGAGTGAAGAGGAAGAGAAAATTAATTGTTTTTTTTCTGGAGCTCCTTGGCCCGAGGGAGTCAGAGGGCTGGGCTGGGACCCCCCAGTGGTGCCATTTATCAGCAGCTTGGTGCCACCTCTGCCTGGCATGGCGTCAGTTCTGGCCCTGGCCTTGGACTTCTGAGCCCATGGGTAGGCTGCTCTCTGTCTGTGTGTCTGTCCATGAGTCTGTCTGACTGCACTGCAGGATGGCTGCTTTGGGCTCTGGTGCATAAACCCTTGTGGACTTGCTGGCTGTAGGGCAAATCTGCAAGTAGGAGCAGATTGTCCCAAAGGGCATTAGGCCCCTCTACACATCCCTGTGTCTTAGGACAAGATGGCCAGGGAATTATCAAATTTATTTAAGATGATTTTGAAAGAAGCTCTGTGTGTCCTTTACAGGCTGCTCAGAGGACTCTTTTTAAAGTCTTAAGATCACACACAGAGAATTCACAGAATCACAGAATCACTGGGTTGGAAGAGACCTTCAAGATCATTGAGTCCAACCCAGCCCCAACACCTCAACTAAACCCTGGCACCCAGTGCCACATCCAGGCTTTGTTAAACACACCCAGGGATGGGGACTCCACCACCTCCCTGGGTACTTTATCACCCTTTCTGTAAAAAAATTTTCCTCATATCCAGCCCTTGGCACAGCTTAAGACTGTAGATGATTAGTTCATGCATGACAAGGCATGTCATTGTGTAGTTATAAAGAAGAGTGCTGGCAGCTGAAAAATTTAATACAAGACCAATTTTTCAACTGAGGAGGTGTTTTACAGCCCACTGTGTATCTCAGTATGCCATAAGATGTTAAACCACAGCTATTTAAGGGTTAGGGGAAAGGGCAGGGAAATGATCCATTAAAACTTATAAATTTATGTCACCACTGAAGAACATTTTTAAGAACATCAAGCTGTTACTTTAAAGGAAACTTAGACAAGGGTTAGACATTTTTCTGTCAGTCAGAAATCCTGGGTACCATGTCTGCCACACACTGGGGATCCCTGGCAGGGGGGGCTGGGGGAGGATGCAGTGTGCTCTGCCTATCCATGAGATACTGCTGAGAATTTCAGACTTTCTGTGCTGACAGGCACTGACCCCCAGGAGAACACAGCATTGACCTGAGGCCATGGAGAAGCTTCCAAAATGGAATGACAGAACTGGGATTGTGGGTGTGGAGTTTGAATAGAAATGTGTGATATCACAGGGTGGAAAACCTGGAGTTTAAGGGTTGAGAATATGGTAATACACACACACACACACACACACACACACACACACATATATATATATATATATATATATATATATATATATATATAAGGCAAGATGGAGGTTTTAGGGCAGAGGCTGGTCCTTCTTCTTTACCTTCTTCTCCACCTTCTTCTCCATAGGTTTGGGTGGTTTTGTGTAATTGGATAAAAAAGTGATCATTGTGGGCCATGGCTGGTTAGTTATTGGGTTAAAAGTAAAAATAATTGAGGTGTCATTTCTTAATTGGACAGTTTATCCTTGTAGAGAGAGAGGGGGCTCCATTTTTAGTTTGTTAAAGTGAAGAGCTGTAGAACTCAGGGTTTGTGAGACTGTAACATAGTTAAGAACTAATAAACATCTGAGTGCAAACAAGAAATTCCTTCCTGGCAGAAAGAAGAAAAAACTCAACAGCTACCCTAGAAAGTTTGTAATTATCCAGCATCCATTTGCAGAAAGCAGTTTCCTCCACTTGTCTTTGGGTCATGGTCAGCTGATTTTTGATCTGAAGGGAAAGGGGATGGGGTAGAAAGCAGAAAAGCCTGAGCCAAAACCTCTAGAAATGTTAGAAAGGAGGCAGCACCTGGAGTAAAGCTCAGGGTGGGTGGGGGGGAGTAGATGTGAGAATGTACTGGGGAGAGATGTTAATTCAGCTCTGAGTGTGATCATTACCTGGGGTCTCAACAATTCTGTCTTTGATGCCCTGAGCCTGGCACAGGAGTGTAATGGCAGCCAAATGTCCTGGTGTTGGCTGGAGCTTCTCTCTAAGAGCCCTGAACTCTGCAGCCAAATTGCTGCTCTAGTGATGCAGAAACCTCAGGGAACAGCACTGGTGCATCTGGGAAAACCATGCCTGACAAAAGGTTCCTTGTGTGAGCAGCTGTTGGGTGGTACACAGGTATTTGACTGGGGAATTATCTGATCAGTTGAATTATAAAAATCACTTTTGTGATACTGCCTTCACTGCCATCAAAATTTATGGCCTTAGTTATATTTCAGCCATAAATTACTCCATGCACTTGGTTAGCAAGGAAGTCCCTCGCAAACATGAAAATGGAAGTTCTGCAGGTAAGTGAGATTTGGAAAGCAAATACTACATAACTTGTTTGCTTTGTCTCATGGGCTCAAACACCTGGTAATTCAGGAGAATAGAAACTTCCTTCTGTCTTCTTTAGCTGTAGGGAAACAAAGATTTGTTATGGTCACCACGGGGGTTTTTTCAAGGATAATCAAAGAAAAAGTGGGTCCCATCCTGGATTTAATTTACTGCTTTCTCTTTGATGTTCCTTCTTCTCTTTTCTTAAAGAAACAGTTGTAATAGCTGGCCATGGTATTATGCAGTAAGTAAACAACTTATTCTGATAAATTGTTTTAGTTTCCTATCACAGAAGGCTTTGAATCTTGAACAGTGATGGGACTGCTTTGTCCAAAATACTGTTGGTTTGCAGAATAGTCTGAGTTGGAAGGGTCTCTTAAGTGAATAGCTCATTTGGGATCAAACCCAAAACTTTAGCATTATTAGCACCTGCTCTGACAACTCAGGTTGTGTCTCTGCAAAACCAGAGGTGTTTTGGATCTTTGCTTCTGTATTCTGATCTCTGGGATGCTGCTGGGTACTGACTGTGCCATAGCTCTCAAAACCAGCTCCTTTGGACATGCACAGGGGGTGCACAAATGCTTGGAAAAGGGGGCTGCTTCTCCTAAAAAGGCATCAAAGCATTTTGAGGTCAGAGGGTCACAACAGCAGATGCAGTTCTGGTTTGGCACTCTTGGAAGAGAGTGTTCTAGGAAATGCCTGCCTTTTAGAGGAAGCTAATTCCCAGCTTTTGCTGAGGGTTTTGGAGCATTGCCACAGCCACTGGAGCTGTCAATGTGTACTTCCTGCAAGACAATTGTTGGTTGCATTCCATACAGTAATTTTCCAAACTCTGATATTGGAGTTTGGAAAAACAAAAACAAGACTCAGCCATGGAAGGAAGAGAGGTGCATTATTCACACTTGCTGTCTCCCCAGACAAGATTATTGTTTAGGGTGATTCAGCCAATATCTGCAGCTCTAAACAGGTCAACAATGAAATGGACCAGAAGCACAAATACTGCATGATCTCATCTTGAGGGAGAGCAGCTTCTTGGCAGGCTTCAAAATAACTCTCCCACCACTTAAAACAAATCATAAGAGAGGATGCCTAATACTTGGGAAGGTGATTGAATCATCCTGCAGTGACTGATTGGGCAGCTACACAGCTGCTGGGCCTGGCACAAGCTCCTGCTCTGTGTGCCACAGCACAGGCCCTGTGGGCAGCTGCTGGTTGGGCCTTGTTGCCTTGTGATGTTCAAAATCACCTTAATTTGCTCCATCTATCCATCCATGCAACCATGAGTCCCTATCCATCCATCCATCCATCCATCATCCATCCATCCATCCATCCATCCATCCATCCATCCATCCATCCATCCATCCATCCATCCATCCATCCATCCATCCATCCATGAGTTCCTATCCATCCATCCCTGTCCATCCATCCATCCATCCATCCATCCATCCGTCCGTCCGTCCATCCGTCCATCCATCCATCCATCCATCCATCCATCCATCCATCCATCCATCCATCCATCCATCCATCCATCCATCCATCCATCCATCCATCCATCCATCCATCCATCCATCCATCCATCCATCCATCCATCCATCCATCCATCCAGTTGTGCTGTCAGGTAGTTTTGCTGAGGAAGTGTTATGGTATGAAGCTGATGCTGGCTCATCCAGCACCCTGTGAATTTCTGGAGCAGGGGACAGCACCTGGGGGACATCAGACCATTTCCATGTTCATCAGAAGGAAAGCTGGTGCAATGTTTGTGCCCTGGCAATGGGGTCCTGCCCAGCACAGCTGCCCTGCAGCCCTGGGAACTATTGAGGCTGAGGATTCCAGACCTACAGGGAGCCTACAAGGGGCATGGAGAGGGACCTTTTACAAGCACAGTGACAGGGCAAGGGAGAATGACTTCAGACTGTGGAGTAGCTTTGGATGAGAGATTAGGAGGAAGTTGTTTTGCTCTGAGGATGGTGAGGCCTCAAGTTTCCCAAAGAAGCTGTGGCTTCCCCATCCCTGGAAGTGTCCAAGGCCAGGCTGGAATGGGATTCTGGACAACCTGGTCTGTTGGAAGGTGTCCCTACAGGGTGGGACTAGATCTTTAATGACACCTCTAAGTTCCCTTCCACCCCAGTTCTGTGATTCCATGATTTACCCTGTGCCCAGAGGATGAGGGCATCCCTGAGCTGTGCTCCCCCATGGCACACTGAAGTGTGTCCCCTTGGGACACTCTGCTCCTGTAGCAGAGGAGGCTCACCCCTGTGGCTTCATCTCTCTTACTGACCATGGCCTTGAAGTCAAAGAAGTTTGGTCAAAGTTGGACTTCATAATTTTGGAACCTTATTGATTTAAGGTTCCAAAACCTTTTCCAACCTTAATGATTCCATGATTCTAAGCAAAAGATCAAAATTGTCTACAGTCCACCTATCCTTGGGGTTAAGTTAATCTCTTCTCATTCCTGCCCTTGGTTGCTCCTCTGCCTCCAGGAAGAGGAGATTTCCTCATAAGGTGTCCATGGGGGCTTAGCACAAGCTCTTTCTGCCTGAAACAACTTGGGTAGCTGCTGATTTCTTCTGCAGTAATTTACAGGTGCCAAGACAAGATACATGGTTTCCCCCAGTAACTTCTCTTCTCACTCTCCTGAGCAAAGCTGAATATGTATGCTCAGATTCATAGGGTAACTTTTTAACCAACATCAGAAAACAGCCTTATCTTTTCTCCTGGTGCCTGACTGGTGAATGACTTGGCAATAAAAGAACATTCTGTGACCCTACAAAGGCTGTCATAAACCATTGGGGTTACCCTTTTTATGTTCCTGCCATAAATTACCTCATGCTCTATTTTCCTAACGTACCAGATTAGCAGGGGCATTCCTCACCACCATGAAAGTGGAGATAAGTGAGATTTGGAAGCCAAAATCAAGGACAAAGCACACTGAGACCAACAGTCTAATGGGACAAAAACTGTTAATGCTGAGACCTGGGAAAGATCTCTGTGCTGCCTTATCACTTTCAATTTCCCATGAAATAAGATATACAAGATGTTACAGTTCCTTGAAACAAAAAGGAATAGAAGCCCAAAACACTTGTAATCATGAATATAGCTAAGAAAAACTGAGGTTTTCCTATATTCATAGTATTTGACTTTCATATCTTCTGGTTCATTTGTCATGTTGAGTTTCTGGGTAAAATTCTGGTTAAAGTTAACATATTCTGGACTGATAATTCTGGATTCAGCTAGACTAGAAGGGATTTTGTAATGTCAGGATGGATCAAAATATAAATTCCTTGGTCATAGGAGAAAGTTCTTGTTGGAGGTTGTCTCTTTTGGAAGTCGAAATGAAGTCTTGTTCAGGAGTGGTGTTTGTGGGATTATTGCAATATAAATACAATTTAATTAACAAGAAGGCAAAGGTCCTTACTGAAGACATTAATTACTAATAATTTTTTCTATTTATCATACAGTTTATAGTCAAAGGATGCAGTGCAAATTCCATACAAACTAAAACTTCTCCAATAAGTTTTTGGGTAAAGATGACCTCTTCCTGATAATTCTAAATTTTCTAAATTAGGCAGCATATGTTACCCCTGAATTTCTGCCCTATGCTTGCAGAAAGCAGATGTTTGAGGAACTTGGTATCACTCAGACTGAAAACTGAAAATGGAAAAATCACATTATGGCAGAGCCAGAGAAACTCAGTGTTGCATTTCTGAGGAAGAGGTGAATCTGAAACAACTCTTGTGTGGTTTGGTATTACCAAATCCTGTTCTTGGAGACTAACCCTTTCTGTGAAAATGAATCAAGACAAAAGAAAAATTAAAATTTTGAGTCATATTCCCAGGATATTGCTATCTTCAGTGGTGCCAGCTTGCACTAGAACAGCTGCTATTTAGGTTGGCTGGGTTTGAGTGAAGGGCTCACTCCTGTTAGCAATTCCTCAAACCAAGCAATCTTCTGGGAGCCTCAAAACCCCCCAAAATGTGGTTTTTTTGCTACATTTCATAACTGCAGCTCGTTTCCTTGTGGTAATTCTCATCTCATGTTACAACACACTGAGGCAGTCCTGGCTGAGCAGCCCAGCCCAGCCCAGCCGGTGGCACCCAGTGAGACTCTGCTGCCAGGGGCTGTTTCAGGGTGTGAATTCAGAGCCAGGTGACATTGGGGGCTGGTTGGGATTAGCACAATGTGTTTGTCTGGAGCATGACCCTGCTGGGAAGTCACTGCCAGACTGTGCTGAGTGCCGGGGCAGGGCACTGGAAGGAAAAATACTGCAGAGCTGGGGTTAGTGCAAGAGTGACCACATCACCTTGTGGTGGTCATGGTAATGATTACCCAGCTCTTGAGTCACCTTTGCCAATATTCCACTTCTCTAGAGAGATAGAAACCTTATCTGTATGCTGGAGGTGTTCCTTCTGGGGCAGGGCAGGGTAAGAAGGGCACAGGTAACAGGGAAACAAGGAGTTTTGTTGTGGGTTTTGCTGTTGGCTTGTTTGGTTTTGGCTGTGTTTTTTGTAGCGGTGGTTTGGGTTTCTCTTTGAGGAAATGTCTCCAGTTCAATGTCCTGAACCTGAAACATGAAAGTAAAATGATTGATGGACAAATGTCCCAGCTTTGGAGCATTTTTTTAACACACAGCTGCTGTCCTGAGCTGGGACTGTGAGAGCAAAGCCCAAACTCACTGGAGGGGCAGTGTGGGTGTGCAGTACAGGGGTTAAATCGAAGGCTGGTCAGTTCTGTGTGATGACTACTAAATAAATCCCTGAAACTGAGTTTTCTAAGGGTCAGCCTCCACATCTTCCACTATAAGGGCACGGGTGCTGCAGTGCTCAGCATAAACCAAGCACGTGAATCCTTCCAGAAACACTCCTTTTCTCCGAGAGCAAAATTTACAAGCAGAAACTCCTTGTCTGGACTTTTGGGCTGTGGATCATGTGATAAAAATATGGACAAAGTGCAATAAAAGGACAGCATGATGAAAGAATGGACTGTGGACTGGGAGAAAGCATTGGTATCATTAGATCCTGCAGTTACAGCATTTCCAGCAAGTTCCAGCAACTCCTGCACTCAGAGCAGCACAGACTTACCTGGTTTGCATTGCTCTGTGATGCTGCTAACCTGTACTTCTGAAGTGAAAGTGAAAATGCAGTTTCTTACAATAAAAAAGAAGTTGTATTTAAAGAGGAGGAGCCAATGAAGTGGCTTTTCCTCTGAGATCCCATTGACTTCTGCCTTTGCTCTGGAAGAGGAGCTGAATGAATTGGGATCTGGAAAGGCTGCACAGGCACTTGGAGAAGGGAAGAGGCATGAAGGCTTCTTTGGACACAAACAGCTTCTGAGGTACTGTCTTCTTCCTCTTTCCACCCTGCTCTCTTACAAATTCCTGCTTTCTTATTTTGAAGTAGACATTCAGAAACTGGCACTGAAATGTCTGTGGCAGGAGGGAAATTCTCAGTGTGCTGCACATTTTCTGCATAGGGAAGAACATGCATTGCTGGTGCTGGTGATCTTTGTGACTAAATAATACCACATCTGTAGTCCAGACTGGGAACTTCCAGAGAGCTCTGTGTGAACTCACACTGATTGTGGGAATGCAGAAACCCAAAAGCTTCCTCTTGGTGCATTTATATAAAAGTGTGAGTGACCTCAGAAATAAGTATTAACAACATTTTCATGTTCATGTAATTTCTGAATATTTTTTTCCATATCCATTAACCTTCTTTTTTTCCCTCATAGCTCCTTAGCATGTCTTGCTAATATCTTCTTTTTCAAAAGTTCCATCCTGGCATGTTTGCAAATAAGGGAGAATTTATTAGAAGGGTTGCAGGAGAAATCCCTGCAGCTCTTCTTTTCAAGGAGCTGATTGTGCATTTCCCCAAGTCCAGCCTGACGAATGAACAATCCAGCCTGGCAGCTCTGAATTCAGAATGAAACAAGACAGAACCAAAATACAAAACATTAGTGGTTTTAAAATAGAAGAAGTTAAACCAGTGAAGCACTTCATTCTACTTAATGTACTGCAGGCAGTGAAAAAAACCATTACCAATGTTTTATAATGCTGTGGAAAATTTTTTTCAGAGCAGGTAGAGGAAAGCAAAAGTGTGATTTACACTTAGGATTTTTTGCAGAGATTTCTCAGCTCAGCCTCAAAGTCCTGCTGGTTGCTCTCTCTGCTTATTGGAACTGTGGGTAGAAACTGAAGTCATACACTCACTCAGGAAAGAGCTGCTCCATCTCCTCACATGATTTTGTACTGTTTTGTTTCTTTATCCTTATTGCAAAGCCTTGTTGATAGTGGAATACAACAGACCAATAAGGGAAACGAGATAAGGAAAGTGATATCAAAATTCTCTCATGTAAATACTTCTCCTCCTTTTCTGGGAAAGAACTTAGAGTAGAGAATAAAATCTGTAGGATCTTCTCAAGTTCCTTGAGTTTTATTCTGTTGCTGCCTTACTTCCTTTAATAGTACTATTTTCTCCAAACTGACTGCAACTTAAGCCTTCTCCACGGGACCCTTGGGGTGCCACATAAATATTTTAGAAATGATGGTGTCTTGTTCCACCAACCTGGTTCTGACCATAAAACCCACGGACTGAATTGCTCCTGAAGCTCTAGAGCCCAGAGGATGTGGCTGGAAGAGGGAAGAGGGGTGAGAAAATGCAGTTTATACAGCTGGGTTTTGTGTCCAGTCTATGACTGTGCTTAATGGTTGTTTGGAGAGGGGATGTTAACCCTGCTAGAGGATGTTAACATGTGAACCCTGGGGCAGCAGCTCTGCTCTGCTGGCTCCTGGGGGTGTTGAGGGGACTCTCCTTTGGTCACTTTGGTCCCACTGAACTGTGCAGAAAACCTGAGGACACAAACTGGAGAGGCAGTGACTTGTGCTGGAGTAGGAGAAAACATGGGTCAGAGTGTGCCAGGTCATCAGATTTTAACTTTGAGAGAGAACTTTTGTTCTGCTGAAAGGGATGTAATTGCATTGGAGACTGAATTTCGTCCTTCTTTTGGCAAACACGTGAGTTATTTATTGACTTGTGTTTGTTATGACACTACGGGGACAAGGAAAAGCCTGAGAGTTTCAGGTAGTGACGTTCCCTCAAAGAGATCCTGTCAAAAACAAAACCAAAGGACCTTGTTAGGGCTCTGCAGATTTCCTGTCAAATCCTTTCTCCTGCAGGTGATCTCAGGTGGGTCAGGTCTGCCCTGGGGGGAAGCTGAGTGGGAGTGGCTGGTGTTTCCTGAAGGAACTCCACCTCTCTCTGTTTGTTCCTTTATTCACCTACCTCTTGCTCCTGATCCGCTTTTAGGGTCTGGCTTTACTTTGTTGCAGCTCTGTAGAAAACCTCAGAAGCTGTGATTAGTGAAAGTTTGTATTACTTTGAAAAAGAAAGGGAAACAGGCAAAAAAAACCGGATGGAAAATATCTGTCCGAAGACTGTGTTTCACTTTAGATTTGAGTGTTTTATTGAAGTAAGCTTAAAACTAATTCAGGAGCTGGCCAAGACAGCTGGAGAGACTCCAGATTTTAGGACAGATCAGTTGGGGCAAACAGAGATTTGGTGGATGGTGCTTTGGCTGTTGAAACTGAAGAGAAGAGGGGGAGAAGGAGGGAATATCACCTGAGAGAAGAGGAAGGGACATGCCCTTGATCAGAATGAGGAGAGGGGCAAGACACAAGAGAGGACCAAATAAATGAGGATACAAGATACAGACCTCATGCTGAAAACTACTGGGGAAAACCCAACTCTTAACCTCTGGGCAAATAACTCTGCCAGATGTGCTGCAGCTGTTCTGTGCAGCAAACATGCCCTGGGGTATAAATCCTCTGGAGACATTTAAAAGACAGGAAGAGGTGGCACTTAGGGACACGATCTAAGTGATTTGGCAGCGTCCTGTTAACAGCTGGACTCCAGGGTCTTTTCCAAACCTATGATTCTGTGATTCCAAGATTGATGTCAGTCCCTTGGAACTCTGCTCATCTGCAGGGTAGGAGGGTCAGGCATTGCTATCTGTGCTTTGCAAAGCAGGAAAGGGAATAGAGGAATGCGTGAAATATGAAGGATCAGTAAAAAAGAATTAAAAAGAAAGGATGATTTTTTTATGGATGGGAAGAGGAAGATGAATTTTTTATGTAAGAGAAGAGATTGTTGTTAATACTTGGTGGGGCCAGGGAAATCCCTGCAGGACTGTCCAGGTGAGCAGGAGCTCTGTGCATGAAGTGCAGAGATGGTGGTGGAAGAGGATGGATCACTCCTTGGAGGGTGCAGTGCCAGGGGTCCAGCTCTGTCCAGCATTTCCTGGATTTGCATCCTGCTCAGGGTTGTTGGGGACCTGAGGGGTCCCAGGTTTTATTCCACAGGAAATTTTGCAGCTGGTCTCGAGGACGAGTTCAGCACCTGCTGGAAGCTGCAAGGACATGTCCTTGGGTTGTTTTTCTCCTGGCTCACCTGTTTCTGGGAAATGGGGTTGAGCTCTCAGCAGATCTAGATCACCACAGACCATAAGAGATAAGCATTTATTAACTTCTGTTGAATGTATAATTAGGAATTAACATATAACTAATTTGGACATTTCCTCAAGGTTCTTCTCAGGTAGTGGCAGCAAAAAAGTTGTTTTAATGAAAGCTTTAGATGAAAAGCTCCTAGGAACAAAGCAGTTTATGTTTTCCAGAGCTAGTCTGGTGAGGAAAGTTTGGTGAATTTTCTATAATTTTTTTCTTATTTGGCAAGTATTTTACTAAAACATTCATCACAAAGTCATGTTATTTAAATAAAAACTAACTTCTGACTAAATCCAAGGATGTTTTGAAAAGAAATGCCAAGTTATTGTTTGTTTGTTCATTTGACTTGAACAAATATTTCCCAAGATATCTCCTAAATTAAAAATACAATTCAATTTGACAGTAAATATTTAAACTCAGGCCAAATGAAACATTCATTCAGCATAATCCATCTTCCTTAGTTATCTGGTGGGTTTTGGAAAACTTGAGCAAACTTAGGAACTTGGAAACTCAGCTGTGGAAAATGTGGCAGTAAATCAAGCTGTTACTTGCTGCTCCTGCTGAGGGGTGTGAGCAGGGTCACTGCCTGGAGGAGGACGTGGACACGGAGCCTCCTGCCCGGCAGGCTCAGGAGGGATTTCCCTCTCCCTGCAGAAGGACCTCGTGTCTCCTGCTGCTGTGGATGAGCCAGAGCTGGGAAGGGCTGTGAGTCTGGCCCTGGCAGAGTGCAGCAGCAGCTGTGTGAGCAGTGTGAGGGTTCCTCTGCCTTGCCCCCATCC
Organism: Serinus canaria; assembly: GCF_022539315.1. Taxonomy (NCBI): domain Eukaryota; kingdom Metazoa; phylum Chordata; class Aves; order Passeriformes; family Fringillidae; genus Serinus; species Serinus canaria. The sequence goes on along the minus strand of NC_066331.1, from coordinate 8,301,741 downwards.
CGTGACCTGGGCTGGAAGCTGCTGTCTGGCATTTGGTCTGTGAGCTCTTATCTTTTTGTCTGGGCAAAGAGAGCAGAGACACTGTGTGTAAGCACTGCCTTTAATTCCCCACAGGGAGAAGCCTGAGGGAAGAGCCTGCCCTGGCACTGTGGAGGATCTGGGAGAGCTCCAGCCCTGCTGGAGCTGAGCCCCCCGGGCAGCCCCATGGACTCTCCCCACCTCCTGCACTTGGGATTCCTGCTCCTGGCTCTTGCTGCTCCCCCTCCAAGTGAGTCTCTGTGTTTGACCTCAGTGCTTTTCCCTGCTCTTCCATAGCTCAAAACCTCTGAGCTGTTAGGATCAATTCAGCTGTGCCTAGTTAAAACCAAGACCACAAAACCTCTAAGGTGAGAAGAGAAATTAAAGAGGTGAAGGTTGATGTGTTTGACCTGCCCCAATCCCCTCTTTGGGAGGGGTGACAGTTTGTGTCTGTCTGATGTCAGATGAGGTGAGTCCTCTCCCAAAGGACTGACCCTTTCCTGGGAGGGTCTGAGGGAGGAAACCTGGGACACTGCACCCAGGGTGGGCAGTGGGGCAGCTCAGCTCTGAGCTTCAGTGGTCCTGGGATCTGGCAGTGTATTGGAGGGATACCTGGTGGGATTGTGCCAAGGAGTTTGGGAAGGAAAGAGGTCAAGAACAGAGGAGCTCAGAGGAGAAACATCTTTCAACTCACCTCCCACGCTGCCAGCTTCCCAGTTAAAAACAGTGGAAGTAGTGGGGGAATTCCATCATGTTTCTACCCCAAAAGTTATCCTGGTAACTGGCCCCAATACTGTGTAAAATTTGCCCACTGGCAGACAGTGTTTCCAAAGCCATGACTAAGCTTGTCCACCAAGACCCATCTTGTTCTCTAACAGTAAACATCCAGGGAGAAAACTGATAGAAATTCTTTGGGTTTTTTTCTGATTTAGGTATTGCCATGTCCAATGTTGACCCTACTAAGGGGACACAAGGCAGCACAACTATGGCAGTCTACTACTGTAAGGACTATGAAAGCTGCAAATGCAAGAATGGGAAAATCAATTTTGAAAACTTTACAAAAATCGCTGAAATAAAAAACAAGATAAATACTATTCCAGATGTAACAGTTGAGTTGGTGACCAACAAATCACATATCACTGTTTGCTTTGAGCAAGCAAATTCCCATCTTGAAGGAATTTATGGCATCTTCTCGGATGAAACTGATCCACCAAAACTCTGGTGTGGCATCCTGAATTCTGGAGGTATGCTTGCTGGGAACCTGGTTATTAACTGATGGAAAACATATTTCTGGGAGGAAACTGAACTGTTTTCTATGTGGGCAGACAGCAAGGCTTATGAATGAATAAACTGGAATGACTGGGTTTCTTCTGTAAGAAAAAGTCATAAAGTAATTCACAAAAGTAAATTCAGTTCTTTCAGGTCAAACACTGCTTAAAACTACACTGAGAGAGATTCAGATAAACACATGTTACTGTGATTTATAAAAATACATTTTTATTTTAGGGTTTTTTGGCAACAGCCATTCCCATGATGAAATTGTGTGCCACGTTGCAATGTGTGAATCCCACCTGCTTCAGCCAGAACACACCCAGAGCCAGGTCCAGCCTCAAGAGCTACTCTGTGCTGCTCTTCTGTCCAATTCAATAAACACCCAGGAGCATCTTTCCAGCTTCCTCACAAAACTGCCAAAACCAGGAATTCAAACACCTGTCAGTATATGAAGCAAGTGGCTCCACGAGGGCAAAACTTCATGGTGGCTCAGGTTACAGGGCTTTTATTTAGCCTGATCATTCCTCCTGTATTTAATTTCTGGCCACCATAAACCATTTCTTTCCTGTATTTATGCTCACCACTGCAAAATATCTGCATGCTGTCACTACAGTGTAAAACTTTGGTGACACTGAAAGATTCACAGTGAAATGTGGAAATTGCTGTAGACAGAGATGCCTGTATCCCCTCAGAGGGGAAGGGGTGGATGTGCAGGTGAAGGCAGGAGGGAGTTTTCCAGATTCTCTTTGAAGAAGAATAAACTCTACAATGGCACAGTGGGATGAAGGGTTGGTAGGAGATGCACTCCAGAGTTTTAGAGATTTACTCAGCTACTACTAGAGATTTACAACAAGCTACTTGCTTCCTCTTCTTTGGTTCCTGTGGGTCAAAGGCTGCTGCAAAATTTCTTAATAGGTTTTTATTGCATAAAGGTAATTATAAGCTTTTTACAGATGTTTTGTTATTTTTAACTGCATGTTAAAACTTTCTTACCTTCTTCAAATATTTCCATTCTTGATTCCCAGAACAACTCATCAGCTTTGGTGAAAGGAATTCTAATGACAGTGGTTGATTTGGACTGCTAGGGAATGAAACATCTCCAGCTCATAGCAATCATAGCAATCTCCAACATTTTGTGCAACATGATCCACTTTTTTAATCTATTAATCTATCCAACATCTTTAGCTCTTCACTGAAGATCTTCTATATGATCCATATTTATCATCAAAACTTTTTTACCTTTCATCTTTCTCAGAAAATGGAGGAGGTACCATCAGTCCTGAGGACAAGAATGTTTGCTGTGAAGCAGAGGCAGATGCCTGGCAGCACACCCCCAAACTGAAGTGCTACATTCAAAAGCCACGTCCAAAACACACTGCACTGCCAGTTGCCATTGCTGGTGAGGGAATTCTAGGTTAATCTCTTCCTGTGTTTGCCTTTTGCTTTGAGAGGGGTTTGTCCAGACAGCTTGATGTGAACAGAGTTTATGTGGGCAGGGAGATGTCCTGTACATTCATAACTTGGATCCACACATATTGCAGCCAACCAGTCTCAGAGACTTTGCCTTGGCTAATGGACATGGCCAGTCCTGGACAGAGGTGTCCACAGGCTCAGGTTCCTGTAATTACACAGTGGCAGACTATTTTTTAGTAATTACTATCTTTTAGTAATTAGTAACCTGTAATTACAGGGGTGCTGAGGGAAGGGGGCACATGGTGGGTATGCAACAAGTTCCCAAGGATTGACCTTATCTGTAAGTGCTAAATGAGGACATTTTTCAACTAAAGGTAACATTTAATTATTCAAATTTCTTTCATGGTAGAAACCCCTGTCATATTTTTAAGGTCATGGACAAAAAGGTTTTTAAAAACCAGTCAAAGTGGATTTCCTTATTTGAACACTTCATCAAGGATGGGTCTTGCCATTTCTTGTTGGTTATTTCAGATAAGATTAATGTTCAGAAGTATCTGTTGTGGTGGGGTGACAAGAATTTCCTTTGAATTTTGATAAAGTGAGCCTTATGCCAGGTACCTTCTGTAAAATATGATAAGCCAGAGGCTCTTTGATCTCTAATTCATCAGTTCCTTCTCTCTTTATCAGATGGGGCCTGCTCCTTTGTCTGGTGCTTACGAGGCAGCTCATGGCTTAGCACTCCTGCTTGCTTCACTTGGATGCTCTGTTTTCTTCTACTCTGCAGGTAATCCTGAATTTCTCACCAGCAAAAAGAACAGCCTTGGCATCTTATTGGCATTCCTGTTTGTTGGGGTTTGCACAGGATGGGGCACCATGTTTTACTTCTTGCGGCTGCGGCGTCACCAAGGTACAGTCTGACAAATTGTGTGTTGCCTGTGGATCCCACACCTGGAAGTGGGAAAAGCATAAAGGGTTTTCCTCCTGGATCTCATCTCCATTGTGTTGTTCCTGCAGTTCTTAATGATGTTCACTGGGCTGACAGCTGGGATGAGCTCTCCTGCCGTGGCTGCCGTGACAGTGCCCATCCCGTGGCTTTGCTGTGAAAAATAAGCACAGAAGGAATTTCCTCACTGCTTCCTCCTGAAACAAGGGGGAAGCACTGGCAGGGCCAAGGAATCACAGGGCTCAGCCCTCCCTCCTTGGAGCAGTCCCAGACTGCAGCATTGCAGTGCAGCTTCCCTGGCAGGGATGTGTCCCAGCCAGGAGATCTGGCCTTCCCTCTCCCTGCCCTGCTCACTCCAGAGCCAGCTGTAATTTAAGAACAAATAATTCCCTAAATTAATCCAAGAGGGAGGTTTGTTTTGCAAACCAATATGAAAGGAGAAAGGTGGGATGGGCTCTGTGGACATTTCTTGAACCTGCCATAATGCCTTTTCCCCTCCATCCTGTGTCCACCTGGCTCCAGGGATTTTGGCACCTTGTGTATGCCTGAGGCTGGGCATCCTCTCAGTTACTGAACTACTGTATCCCCTGATGATGACTGTTTATTTCTGAGAACCAAAGAATTAAATTTCCAAGTCTGAATTTGTTTCAGGAGCACAAAACCAGTCTCACTGTTGTTACATCAATAGATTAATGGATATACTGATGTGAGGGGTAAAAAATTTACCAGTACTGACTGCCCTGAGGTCCTGCCCTGGGGTGCAATGTCCAGTGATGACTCAGGTCTGTCCTAGAGCCCCTCTAAGGCAGAAGTTGATGGGTCACAGCACCAGGGCAGGGTCACAGCAGAGCCTTGAAGCTGCCCCCTTGGTGGAGAAAGGAGTGACCCAGTAGCAGATGCGAGAGGGGAGGTGCCTGGAGGACTTCATAAATTCAGTTATTTTGTTTATAATTCTAACTGGAATCTACCAGTTTCTTTGGTGGCCTCACAGATTTTTTTTTAATTCTGCAGCTTCTAGGCAAGACAGACAGGCTTCTGACAGAGAAAAGCTCACACATCCTTGATAACCATCTACAAGGGAGAAAACCTCTCTGCCAGCAGCATCCTCCTCCTCTCTCACGATGTTCAGCAACCAGATGAACACAGACTGATTTTCCATGGGAACTCCTGCCCTTGTGTTTCCAAATAATCCTGTTTTCACCAAGGTACTTTCACCACATCCACACCTTCCCCAAGCACTGACTCTTGTTCAGCTCCAGGCCTTTGGAGCAGCACAGGCAGCACCAGGAGCCCCCATCCTCTCCTTGGCTTGGCAGCACACAGCAGGCACCCCAGGGTGTGTGGCTGACTCAGCAGCACTAAAACCAGCTGAATTCTCTCTGTAACAAAGTGGGAACAGCTCTGAAATGCTTCCCATGCCCTCTGCATGGCTGTCCCTTGGTAATGCCACAGCAGCACCCAGGTGTCTGTATTTGAATTCTCAGGCCAACTCTGCATCTGCCAAAGCCTTTTGCACCACAAGGTGGCTGATAGGTTGAACTGGAATAGTTTGGAAAAGATATTTGATTTTGCCCCCACCTGCAGGCTGAGGACACGTCTGAGTGTTTCTGCAGGGCTGGGTGGGAGGCTGTGTCCAGCTCCCTCAGGAATGGCATTGGGTCACAGAGGCCTTGGCCTCCCCAGGCTGAGCAGAGCTCTGGTATCAATCTTCTGACAAATTAGGCAAGTTTAGATAGCATGAGATGAGTACAGCCCCTCAGGAATCCCTCTGGATACTTGGTATCCTTAAATCATTCCCCATTCCCACCTGATTTGAATAAATCCTCAGCTTTTGCATTGGATCTAATTTACTATCAGGACTGTTGAGCAAAAATCAGTGGCAGCACAAGGGGAGAAGCGAATTCCTAAAGCAATGTGAGTGTTTGTTGAATCACTGTCCTTTTGCCACACAGCTAAACACAAGCACACACACAGTTCTTGGATCATTTCTGCTTGCTTTGATTGACTGAATTTTGTTTGTTGCTTGTTTTTTCCTCAATGTGTCTTAACCATCCAGTCAGTAGCAGAGTGAACCTTGCCAACAAACTTTGTTGTGCTGGTGCTTTATATCAAATCTGGATTTTACTGATCCCCTTGCTGGTGATGTTTTAGAGATCTACAAAAATTTGAACAGCTGCTTCCCATTTGATCCCTCTGTTCCTTGCTATTCATTGTACAAATGCTTCTTGTTCAGTTTCTTTGGTTATTGGGGTCATTGGAGAGCTTTAAGGGTCTCATTATACATTTGTATACCTTTGTTTCTCACTGGATTTACACCTTCTGCAATCATCTTTCAGAGAATCTGTATTATCCAGTTCTTTGATGTCATTAAATACTTCTTAAAAAAAAAAAAAAAGTGTATTTTCTTCTATTCTCTACCACTTTTCCTTACCTTTGCATTCCTGATTTAGATCTGACACCAGCTCCAGTTACCAGGCTGAGTTTACTGCAGCTTGTATTTTGAGAACTAATAGGATTTTCCTGGGAATCTACAGAGAGAACTACATTTGCTGTGTGAGTGACAGCAGCCACTTTGCCATGGCCTTTGAAGCTTGGGAAGGTGCTGAGCTGCTCAGGTCACTGGGCATGAAAGGCACTACAGGTGCCAGAGCAGCCAAGAAATGACACATCCAGCATAGGGACATTGAGGTCCAGTCTCACAGAGCAGTTCTGTAGGTGGAGGAGTTGGTTTTGAAACCTTCTTTGATATGATCAGACCGAGAGGAACTCTGATGTTACAATTTCAATTGCAATTCTTATTTTTGGGTGAAGTGAGTGAATGGTCAAGAGGACATCTATCAGTGCTTGGGAGGGAGACTCCATCAGCATAACTTGCTTAATGCTTCAGAAAATGAACTTTTAATTGCTGGGCAACTCTTTTTTCTCAGTGGTCCTTTTGGCAAAGCTGTGGAGTCAGTAAATAACCATCACTGTTTCCATGAAATACTTGGGTTCTTGTGCAGCAACTTCAAAGGTTCCTGCTGAGTTCCTCACAGCTGCCAAGGGACTGCTCTTGCTCAGAGCAGCAAAGATGCAGAAAGCTCTGCCAGCACCAGCACAGGCACTTCCAGTTTCCATAAGGAGATCCCTGAGATGGGAGTGCAGCAGTGCATGCACAGGGCTCCCTCCTTGTCCTGCAAAGGTAGGGGTTCAGCTCACAAACAGGGGGTGCAGTGCATTTCCTTTCCCCAGGTTCTGGCTGTTCTTTGAGACCACTTGCAGTGAAGAATCAGGACCAGCAGATGATGCCCCAGAGAAAAAGGGTTGGTGTGGATTCACGGGGGCAAAGGGCTGTGATTCCTGCATGGAGTGCTGTGTGCTGAGGTCCCTTGGGCTGGGCTTGTGTGACTCCTGCCACTGTCACAGCCCTCTGTGCCTGCTGGGACAGGGAGTGGCACTCCCTTATCTGCAATGTCAGGATATCTGGTGCCATGCACTCAGAGATACACCGTGCACTGGGCTTTGGTTGCTTTATCACCTGATTGACCTGAAGGCTGCCCTGTAGACAGATTTTCCTTGTCTAACAGCAAAGTGATTTTCCAGGAGGAATCCCAGGCTGTTTCAGATGGCAGGGAAGGGTGAGCTCAGCAGCTCAGCCCAGCCAGCAGCAGTCCATGAGATGTCTGCTCCCACAGGCTGTTTTCAGTCCCTGTGAATCTGCAGCAGTCCCAACAGGCTGAGACTGGCACAGGTTTGTTTGGAACAGAAGCTCCCTGTGAAATCCCTGCTAAAAAGGCTGTGCTGAGAGCCAGGGTGGAAGAGGGCAGGGTGGTGAAAGGGTGAGCTGTGGGCTGGGAGGAAGCATTGCTGCTCACAGATCCAGCTGCAGCTTATGGCAGCCCAGGGCTGGGACTGCTGCTTGTCACTGCCTGGGGGACAGCTTGCACAGGCTGACAAGGAAAAGGTTGTTCTGTGTCTCAAAGGTAGGGGCCAAGTCAAGGCAAAGAACTTCTGGATCTGTGGAGATATCTGGGGTAGTAGGGAAGAGGGGAAAGGGGAGGGTCAGGCACTCTCCAGATCACTTCCCTGTTGCATCTGCTGAGAGTTAAAATCTATTTAATTGCTTTGCCTTGTGCCACCCCAAAAAAACCCACCTAAAAAGAGAGAAGAAAGCAGCAGATCTTATCCTCATCTGTACCGTGCTTACAGTTCCTGAATTTACAACAGACCTGGGAGCCCTTGCATGGCCAGGCAGTGCCAGGCTGGGGAGCAGAGCTCAAATCCAGTCACTCCCATCCCTGCTGCAGTACCCAGAGGGACAGGGTGACTGCCCAGGCACTTCTGAGCAGGTTCCTGAGGAGTTTTTGGGAGTGTGATTGGCTTTTTCCATGTTTTCCCCTACTGTCCTCTACCACACATCAGCATGGGCATGCCTGATGTCAATGTTCAGTGACCCTGCTGACCTGCACTCTAAAAGTGAAAGTAAAAATCCAATTACAGGTAATTAGGCAATAATACATCTAATTACCTTTTAAAGAAGGGAGGAGCCAGTATCCTGCTTTTTCTCCAGATCCAAGGGACTTTCTTCTCTCCTGGTCAGGGTTCTTGAAGAGGAGCTGAATGAGCTGGGGCTGGAAAGGCTCCACAGGCACTGGGAGAAGGGAAAGGAAGAGCCATGAGGGCTTCCTCAGTCACAAATAACGTGTGAGGGGCTCACACTGTCTTCTTTAAGTGCTCCTGTCTTAAAGCCAATCTCTTCACTTAGAAAATGTTGCTCCTTTTACTTATTAAGTAGACATGTAGAATATAATTGGTTTTCTGGGTTGCAAGTTCAATTCTCACTTTGCTAGGTGGAAAAGGCTTTATTGTCCTGCTAAAGATTGAAATTGTTTATTGTCTTGGCTTTGCAATGAAGTTAAGTGAGAAGAAAAAGCCTGAAAGTTTCAGGTAATGATGTTTCCTCAAATAGATCCTTTTAGCAACGAGATCAAAAAACCTTGTTAGGGTTCTATAGATTTCCTGTCAAATCCTCTTTCTCCTGCTGGTGATGTGGGGTGGGCTGGTTTGTGGGTCAGGTGTGCCCTGGGGGGAAGCTGGGTGTCAGTGCTGGTGTTTGCAGAAGGAACTCCAGCTCCTCCTGCTTGGCAATTGTTCACATTGGCACAATGCAGATCAAATCTGCTGGTTTGTGAGCAGGGCTCGTACAATAATTGAGCGTTTTCCCAAAGTAATGGAGCATCTCTCATCTCCTTTCTCCTTACAAAGCCAAGACTTTTGCATCTGCATCCACCAATCTCAGCCTGTGGGAGTCCTGACAAACTGAACTGATGTTTCAGGTGGTTCTGCATTTCTGGGATGGGAGACAACTGCCTGATTTTGGCACTTTGAAGAGCAAATTTGAGTCTCCCTTTTCACAGTTGTCTTCAGAGGGGAGGTAGGTGCTCCCCACAGACAGCTTTCTACTGCTGCCCTGGGGGCTGGGGTTTGTTCAGCAGCAGAAAAACAGGGGTGGTTTAAGTGTGAAGTAAACCAAGGTGCACCTCCCAGAGAAATGTTTTTTCCCCCACAACCATTGTGATACAAAAGCAAAACTCTGCTGAGTTCTTTCAGTAGGCAGCTCAAGTAACTGGCAGATGACAGCCCAACCTGGGGTTGGGACTCTTTCCTCAGGGCTTTAACTCATTGTTCAACTGAAGGAGCAATTAAAAGACCTTTGAAAATGTTGTGGATGTTGTGTCTCCCAAGTGCATCCCTCCTTCTCCTGCTTCTCCCGTGCTTCCCTGCCCAGGACGGTACGTACAACATCGGTGCTCTTACATTTCTTACATTAATTTTTTCTTCCCTTGCTTCTGATGTAGTTTCTTTCAGGTGTTTCCCATTTGATCGCTCTATTCCTTGCTATTCATTGTACAAATACTCCCCCTTCAGTCTCTTTGGATATTGGGGTCAGTGGAAAACTCGAAGGATTCCATTCTACATATTCCTTTGTTTCTTAAATAGATTGGATTTATACCTTCTGCAGCCCTCTTCCTGTATTGAATCTGAGAATCTATATTATCCAGTTCCCTGATGTTATTAAAAGCCCCTTTACAAGGACAAGTGTATTTTCTTCTATTCTCTGCCTCTTTTTCTTGCTTTTAAATTCCTGATTTAGGTCTGAAACTAATTATTAGGGTAATCCTAGTGAAGTTTGTATTTTGTGAACTAATAGGATTTTCCTGGGAATCTACAGAGAGAACTACGTTTGCTGTGTGAGTGACAGCAGCCACTTTGCCATGGCCTTTGAAGCTTGGGAAGGTGCTGAGCTGCTCAGGTCACTGGGTGTGAAAGGCACTACAGGTGCCAGAGCAGCCAAGAAATGACACAGGGAGACTGAGGTCCAGTCTCACAGAGCAGTTCTGTAGGTGGAGGAGTTGTTTCTTTGATATGACCAGACCAGGAGGAACTCTGATGTTACAATTTCAATCGCATTTCTTATTTTTAGGTGGAGGTAATGAACAGCCCACAGACGTTATCAGTGCTTGGGAAGGAGACTCCATCAACATAATTTGCCCAATGCATGGTTCAGAATATCAGTTGGGGATGGTCTTGAGAGCTGTCAGACAGAGTGTCAATGTGATATATTGTCCCAAGGAGAAACCTCCACGTATCAATCCTGCCTTTGCTAATCGCACCGAGTGCTCAAAGGAAGGGGAGAGCCTCAGGATAACCCTGCACAGGTTACAGGAGTCTGATTCTGAAATCTACGTATGCGTTGAGATTTTAAATATCCAGGAGATATCTAGGAAGACAACCATGGTACTGGTCAAAGGTATTGCAATTCCACCTTTTATGTCAAGATTTAGTAAATACAGATCCGTATTTTAAATCAAAGATTGGAAGGAGACACAATGGGAGGGTGAGTCTGAGAGAACCTTTTCCGTGTCTGCTCAGGTGCAGATTTGAAGGAATGTGTGGGTTTGCTCCCTGAAGCAATGAAGAAAACACATGAGATAGTATGGTACCAAAAAAACCCCAAACCATCTTAGAAGATTAATTTGTGACTCATTAATTCCAGCTACAGATTTTCACATGAGTCACAGGTTGCTGCAGCAGTTTGGAAACAGTGAGGTCCCACAGCTCTTTCCAAAACAACCTGTCAAACATGTTTATACATCTAGCAGAGCAAAGAGGGGACTTTTTGGTAGCAGTTGTTTTTGCAAATCTCTTTTGTTTTTACTAATTTGTCTTAAATGACAAATTGGTAATAACTGGGAGGTTGATGTTATGCAAGTTGGGCATGAGTGCGTAAAGGGTTTTTTCTCTTGTTAGTGAGGAGTTGCTGAATGGGCAGAAGTGTTTCTTTTGGCAGGTACTTCTGGTTGGGGGAACAATTTTTCTGTCTTTATTATTTTTTTTTTTCATTAGAAGAGGGTTGAGTCCACACTATTCTTTGGCAGTTTATTCCTGCATGTACCTGTCCTTCCAATGAGACCTTCTAACCTGAGACATCTTTCCCAAAGCTTACAGGGCTTTCTTCCTTTCCTGTCCCCCAGGCATGTGAGATCTAATTGATTGCTGATCAGCAATAGTAATTTATATCAATTAGGGATTATCATCTTCTCCCTTGGGCTTCTCCTTTCAAACTTCCTAGCTGTGTTTTCTCAAATGAATCACATCTTGTTTATTATGTATTGTCTCTCCAAATTATTTTATTAAGTTGCTTTATATCTGTGTTTGATTCTGATCCTCTTCTCTGAAATGTTTACAGCCTTCTCTTTACAAACCTGATAAATTCTGTCCTCACTCCCTTATCCACTTCAATGATAATATTAAAAGGAATAAGTCCTGTCCTCAGAGGAACTCAGTGGAATGTCTTCCCAGCTGGACAGTGAGTCATTAATGACCACTCTGTTCTCATGGACCATTTTCACACTGATGGGACACACACTGTGTGATTTCATCCAGACCAACAGGCCCCAGATCTTTCTCTGCCTGGGAAAGCAGGCAATGATGCATGGCTCCAGAACGTGCTGGTCAGGCTGTAGTCCCTTAGAGGGGGTCAGTATTTATAATTTTTTAGGTAGTGCAGACCTTGTACAAACAGCTAAACCTGCTGGTCAGTCCTCCTTTCAGATCCTGAGCCAGGGTGTACTGAAATATATCCTTCTTCTGAAAGCCTGTGTAAAGCATGTTTAAAAATTCATTTTATCTACATTTCCATGGTCTGTTCTTTCTGCCTGCTCTGTCCCCTTGCTCCCCAGTTAAATTGCACCGTGTTAAGCACATGATAACCACTAATCTCTCTGTTTTTAGCTAAATCCAGAAGGCCTCTGGAACAATCACCACTCCACGCCAACCCTGAGCAAGGCCAGTCTGTCAACATCACCTGTGTGCTGAAAAGCTCAGGGGAAGATGAGAAGTTTATCTTGCTCAGGACTCATGTGCAGCCTGGCAGAGTTCTGTCTGTGTCAAATCTCAACGGGTCAGAGGTTTCTCCTGCCTTTGGGAATCGCTTGGAGTATTCAAGGGAAGGCAATAGAATTGTGATATTTCTACACGAGCTACAGGAACAGGACAGTGATAACTACATCTGTGCCCAGGAGGTGAAGGGCTCCCCTCTGCTCTCTGCAAGTGGCACCATGGTGCTGGTTAAAGGTACCACCCTTTTGCTTGTTTAATTATAAATATCTATTGTTGTGCTGTGGACAGAAAGCTTTTGGAACTTTAGTCAGGACAGGCAAACCTTGGAAAGTTTGGAGAGTGGGCTCAGGCTCCTTTGTGTCCTGTTGAGCTCAGTCACAAACAGACTTTGTGTTTCCACCTGCCTTGTACAACCAGAGGGGAATTTAGAGCTTGCCATGATCCTGCACCTTAGAAAAAGAAAAACAGGTCAAAACAAGGTAACCAACACTTCACTGTGTGCAATCTGTCACTTTTAGGGTATGATTAAGTACTTTCAGCACCAATTCTTTGACCTTATGACATAAATGGCTTTTAGAAACCATTCCCTCTAGCAAAAAAACAGTCTTGTGTTTAAAAATAGATCACACTGGGGAGCAGAAAACAAGTCCTTGGGCATTTGCTTCAAGCACCACAGACCACAGCAGAGATGTTCTCACACACCCTTGTTACACACTGAGCACTCTGTGAGCGTGTGCTGCAAATAGGGGATTTGGTTTTTCTGTGTTCCAAAGACGGGGTTTCATTTTTCTGTGTTCCAAAGAGGGGGTTTCATTGTTCTGTGTTCCAAAGAGGGGGTTTCATTGTTCTGTGCTCCAAGGATGAGTTTTTTATTTTCCTGCAGGATTCTGTTGCACTCATTTGCTAAACTGAAGCCAGAACCAGCAAGAGAGTGCTTGATTTTGGTCTAACTGGTGCAATTTAACCCTGTGCATTGGGCTTTGCTGAAGCCTTTGTAAAATAAGGTTTACAAAGGCCCTGAGAGTTGCAAAGGATTTTCCTGCAGTCTGCAAAAGCACCTGTAATCCTGTTCTGTGCCACCACCCACAGCTGGGGCAAGGACTCAGTAAAGTGAGGTGGGGAAATGACAGTACCCCAACAAAGCAAGGGTGTGATTATTAATTAGTGTATTATTCATGTATGGGTTAATTGAGGTTTTAGAGAGTTGAAACCCTTTCCATCAGCATTATTCTGCTCAGTGCATTTTATACCACAGCATGAACATGAACATTCTCCTGCTTCTGTCTGCACCTCTCACCAGCCTGGCTCTTGGATAATTCAGAGCCCTCGGGGTTGCAGCAACACTGCAGGAAATAATTTTCTGCTCCCATTAGGAGTGTGTGGTGCTATCAGTGGTGTGGGAGGTGCCTTTTTGGAGTGCTCCTTGCTGACCCACCTGCAGCCACCCCCAGCCTCTGGAAGAGCACAGGGAATGCCAGTCAGAATGCTAATGGCATGAGAAATATGGCTCTGTAGCTGTCAATATCCAAATTTTTGGCTAAACTGTAAAATTATTTTTTTCAGGATAAAAATAAAATTCTGTGGGAAATTTGTAGAAAACTCTCAAAACCTGACAGAAGGCTCACACCGTGTGCATCTGTATGCAAACTTTGAGATAAGAAATGCTCACTGAGAAATGCCATGGAATAGGACAGACATTGCTGAGAGAGAAATGGAGCTAGAAACAAGTTTCAAAAGATGGCCTTGCAAAAAAAGACCAGATACTTTGGAGAAATAGAACAATGAAAGTTGTAGTAGGACACACAAGGGGTAATTTTTGATAATTGGCTTTAAGGCATTTACAGCATGGTGTGGCAAAAGCTGATAAAAACATTTATATTGTACTGTAATTAAGAAATAGTTGTCTTCTGATTGTGATGGCATTAATTAAAACATCTGTATTGCCTCACCCTTCACATGAGACTGAAAACGGAATAAAAGTTTTTAAAACACCTCTCAATTACCCCGTGTCTGGGTCAGAAAGAACTTAATCTGACAAAATTCTGCCTTTTTGTATTTATAACAATGCTGCTGTAATTTTAAATGCAGAAGTGGAGCAGGCATGTGAGAAGAGCTCCTGGGATTTGTATGTCCTTCTCATGGTGGTGGCTGTGCTGTGCTGTGCCCTGGTGTGCTGCTTCTTGTACCATGTGGATGTAAGTACAGTCAGCACAGCAAAACTGGGGCACTTTGGTGGAACAAACTGATATTATTTTGAAATAGTGCCAGAGTCAAGCAAACATCTGATAAAGCTAAGGAATTGTGGCTCCCTATTTGCCCTAGTTGAATATCTTCCAGCTGTAAACTCTTGGCAGCTAACAGTGTCTTATACTTCTGTTACCCTTTGTAAATGAGACATTTATTGTCTTTTGATAACAAACCTCGAGTGACTGTGGTGGACACAGCCAAGTGTTGTGTGTTTATCCCTGAACAAAGCCCCTCACTGTTCTGCTTTCCTTGCTTTTTAATTTTTTTTTTTTAATTGGGAGTGGAGCTGTACATAGCAAGCTTGTAAGAGATGTAACTTGGAGGGGGACACAAGGGCAACAAAAACTCATAAAATAGCCTGATGTCTGAAAGTTGTGCTGGGAGAAAAAAAATGGCCCCTTTCCAGAAAAAAAATTATTACATTTTTTTCCTTCACTGGGATTATTTTTATACTTATACTGCAGGAAGTGTCTCTGATAGATCCTTCTGCTGCATAAATATTATTGAAAATTAAGTGTATGATTCACAGGCTCCTGTCTCATCCCTCCAAATGTGGATCCAGCACTGCTAAAAACCAGTAGTGTAACATCATTCTGTCAGAGCCCAGTGGGACCTCATGTCCTGTGTTGCCAGTAACAGTCTAAGAATGAGCCTTATTTATTATTATTGTCATTTATTATTTATGTCAAAGCTACAGTTACATCCAACCCTTGAAGGAACTTTTTGTGAAATTGCACCAGACTCATAAAAGAGAGTTAAATAAATAAGCTGATAATTTCCACGTGGTCCTCTAAGACCTCACTGGGTCATGAGAGGAATTTTAAAAGTATGTTTCCTCTTCCAACAGATGATGTAGATGGACTACTAAGATGGAAAATGACTCCTTGGTTGGGGCCTTTCCAGGCTCTGGTTTGAATGGCTGTTTTCTTTTTTTGGTAGGTGAAGAAATATTTCCAGAAGAAAAAGCCCAATGTGGTGTATGAAGACATGTCCTACAACTCCAGACGGAGCACCCTGGTCAGAACCAACACCTATTCCAGAGGTGAATAAACTTCTGCCAGCTGGGACCATCTCCCCACAGGCAGCTCTGAGAGCTGCTTTAACCACCTGAACTGCAATTGCTATCACCTGCCTTCTTCAGTGGAAGGAAAAACCTCATTTCCAAGGTGGTTTCTACTTTTTTTTTTTTTTTTTTTAATGTACAGAAAATCTAGCAAAATGCAGGTACTCTGGAAATGTGTATGCAGTTCAGTGTGAAAAAGCAGCATTTTGGGGCTAAATGCAACATATGGGCTCATTTCTTTGCTAAATAACCCATCCAGGATGGATGGGGAGGTCTGGTTCTGAGCATTGCTAAGTCTCAGGAAGGCCACACAGGTCTGATCAATAATTTGCCATGGATCCACACAAGCATGGGTTCCAGTTCTCTCATGAATCCTTGCCCAAGAGCTCAGCCAGCTAAAACTACTCAAGAGTTACAGCAGGGAAATCTATTTTGCAGAAACCAGAAATGTGGCAAGGTGAAATGCTGGATCCATGTGGGCTCACCTGCTCCAAGGCCATGATGGTCCCACAAAAACACAATCAAGTCTGGATTTTAGTTTACTGCCTCTGTCAGAGCCAGTCACAAGACTGATGGGGGTCTTGATGTGGCTGAGGAGCAAAGTGACTAAACTTGGGTCCTGGTGACATCTTGGGTGTCTTGGTTTGAACAGACAGGTGTCTGCTAAGGAAGGCAGGAGCCTCCCCTGAAACAGAAAATGTAAACCCCCTTCCTCCAAATTGTTAAAATTTTTAAATTAAAAGGATCTCAGGCAAAGATGTGGGAATAGGAAGAACAGTTCTTTATTAGGAAAAGTAAAAATACAAATGCAATAGTACAAACAAAAAAACCCAACACTGCCAGAGTCAGAGCAGGCCCTGCCCCCTGTGTGTCAGGGTGGTGGCACAGTCCCATCCCAGAGGGGCTCAGGGTGGTGGCACAGTCCCATCCCAGAGGGGCTCAGGGTGGTGGCACAGTCCCATCCCAGAGGGGCTCAGGGTGGTGGCACAGTCCCACCCCAGGGGGGCTCAGGGTGGTGGCACAGTCCCATCCCAGGGGGGCTCAGGGTGGTGGCACAGTCCCACCCCAGGGGGGCTCAGGGTGGTGGCACAGTCCCATCCCAGGATGGCTCAGGCTGGTGGCACAGTCCCATCCCAGGGGGCTCAGGGTGGTGGCACAGTCCCATCCCAGGGGGCTCAGCCCTCCTGCAGTGCCAGCTGTGGCTCTGCTGGAGCAGGGATCCTGCACAAGGGGGGAGTTTTCCTCTGTAGCTCCAGGGCTGCTGGAGATGGGCCTGCTCTCCCTCTGGGAATGCAGGGCAGCAGAAAGCTGCTCCTCTGGGAATGCAGGGGGCAAAGGCTGCTGGGCTGTTCCCAGGGCAGATTGGATCCAGGTAGGAATGCTTGGCTCCTCCCCTGGGCAGAGCATCTCCCCATGGGATGGTGGAATTGGATCAGCCCTGCAGGGACACTCAGTGGCCATGGACAGCAGAGATCTCCTGGAGGGAGGGCTGGCTGTGGGAGAGATAAAGAAAACACTGCCCAGTGAACAGCAGAGAACTGCCCAGCTCTGACAGATAGGTTGGAAATGGGGGGGTGTATTCTAATCCTAAGACCTTGGGACAGCAGAAATATTTGTGATGTGCTGGGTGAGTTTCTCCAACCCAGTGACTCCACACTGTACAACACAAGGTGAAATAATCCAGGGTAAATAAAGCCAATTCCTGCATTCCAACCTGGGCATGATCTAAAATGCCTTCTTATCAAAGGGATTTATCAAAACCCACCTCAGGCAAGAAGAGGCTACATTTGGGTTGGTAACAGCTTCTAGAGCAGGTGGCTGTGGGGAGCTGGGCCGGGGAACAGCTCGGGCTCCTCCAGGGGTGTTTTGGTTTTGCAGGGTTGGGGCACTGTGAAAAGTCAAAAATCTTTCACAAAGGAATGCTGAATTACCTTGGTACAGGGCAGGGCTGATGGGGGTGGCCTCTGGTTGCTGAGGACAGGCTGAGACTGGAGTTTGTCTCTATTGATGGGATTGTTTATTTTTTTTTTTTGAGGGATTAGGGTCAGTTTATCTTTGATGAGTGCAAAGCTGGAGCAGAGCCAGGCACAAAGGATAATTCCTCTCCAGAGCTGAGCTCTGACAAGCTCTCAGCTTGCCAAGGCAATCCTGCCCCTCAGGAGGGCCCATTTCCCTCCAGATACTGCTCATGAAATGCTGTGCACTAGACCTGAGGGAGCAATCCCCTCACTGTGAGGGGTGGGTGGTGCAGACTCACCTTGTGAGCAAGTAGGTGCTGTCTTCACATGGCCAGACCTGGATTAGTTGTGTTTGCTTTTGGGGTTTTGTACAGTTCCTTGATATTTTCATACATATATTAAAACCTGTTTCATATATCTTGCAAATAAATGACTGTTTATTTTAGTGGTTTGTTGTGGTTTTTTAAAAATAGTGATTCAAGGCTTTTTGAAAATTCTGTATAACCTGCCCCTAACAGCATCCCACTAGACAGCATAGTAACTCTTTTCCACTTTAATTACAAAATCTGCAGGTGAGGTTTTTCTTTTTAAAACCAATCACTGAAGAAAACAGAAAAGAACCTTTCAGACCCTGTTCATTCCTTTCCCATTGCCCAAACTTTTCTTGAATTCTGGGAGCCTTGGTGCTGGGACCAATTCTGGCTTTGTCCCTGGAAAAGCCCAGCTCAGGGGTGAGTGAAGAGCTGAGGAAGAGCCAAAAAATCAGGTACCAACCTAGGAACTGAGGTGCCCATGGTCACCTCAGTCACCTTTTGTCACATTTTCATTTTTGGAACAAGGTGCAGGTTTAGTCAGAAAGGGGCAAGAGCCTTGAGAGCCAGCACAGGGAGGTTCACAGTGAGCAAAGTGACATTTGAGATCAGCTTTCTGTGCAAATGTGACCACAAAGGTGAAGAAAAAAAAAAAGCTGTGAAAGGAAACAGTAGTGGAGGTGTTTTTTGATTCTGTGTAAACAAATTAAAAAAAAAAAAAAAATTAACACCTTTCTGAGGAAAATGACCCACACTGAGCCATTTCATGGGCAGCACAATTAACCCAAGAAGTGGTGAATGAACTGCTGGGGAATTTAGCTCCAGAGTGTCAGGGAATAATTGGGGATATATTAAAATTAATTTTATTTTAAATAAAGAGGGCTGGAGCATTCTAAGATGCACAGTTGTCTCAGATCTTCCCTGGAAAGCAGAAAAACTGAAACTTTCACCCCCAGAGTTGCAGAAAGAATTGCTCTGGGCTAATTCTGTTGCCTTTGAATCTTTTTCTCAGCCTCTGGAGAGGGAAATGGTTTTCAGAGAGAGATGGGAAGTGCAGTTCTGAGGCTGGGATGTGACCTGCAGCAGTGAGAACAGTATCAAGGTATTGGTGATGCCCCAGCCCCATCCATGGGATAAAAACCAGGAATTGCAGCTGGCAGCAAAGCAGGCTCAGGTGGGAAGCAGGGCTGTAGCTCCAGTGTCACAGTCTGTGGAGCAGGGATGGGGCAGGCCAAGGCAGCCAAGCAAGGACAGCAGGTCCTTGAAGCAGAGAAATCCCAACAGGAAAGGCACAAAGAGTGACTGAAATGACTCAGGGGTCTGGGGGAGTGACCAGGGCTGAGTGCCTGGGAAGGGGAAGGCTCATCAAGAGTACTCTTGGTTATTTGCAGAACTGAAGAAATCAGCCAGCACATGTGGATTAGTGCTGATGGAGCCTGCAGACCCAGGGAAATTTAGCTGGAAAAAGCATTTTAACCCCTTGACTCAGGTGTGTGTGACAAGGACGTGCCTGAACTCAGGTGCCAGGGAGGCTGATAAGCCCAGCTGAGCCACAAAACGTTTTGCAGGAGACAGGAGAGAAGCAGGTTCTGCTCTCGAGGCTTGTGACACATTGCAGGACCCTGGAATGTCTGCAGTGGCTCCTGCAATCCAGTGTTTATGTGCTCCAGCAGCTGTGAGTGCTGCATGATCCAGGTCTGAATCCCACTCTGGGCTTGTGGTCTGGAGCCAGTTTCTCCCACCTGTCTCTTGCTGGGGACTCCTTTTCCATCCAAGAACTCACGCAGGAGGCATCCTGTTACAGAATTCAGAGGATCTGACCAAAATATGTCCAGCACTCCTGGCTCTGCTGAAGAGAAGCTACTGAGTGCTGATTTCTCAAGGTCCCTGTGTTAATAAAAAGCTGTTTCCACTCATGGTGTGCAAGCTTTTGTAGGCACTTGTTTTTCAAAGCATTTAGTTTCTTTTTGAATGCTTCATAACCCTCAACTTGCATTATATTAGCAGTAAGCTTACAGTCAGTTTGAAAATATGGAGGGTTTTTTTTTCTGGTTCATAGATTTGGTTTTCTCACAGCTTTGAGGTGCTGAAAATGCTTCATTGGTGCTATTTCTTTAATCTGATATATTTGGTTAATATGCTCCTGCACTAGTTAATGAGTTTTTTTACTGCTGGTATAAATTTAACAGTATTTATGTTGTTTTGCATGGTTTTTAACACTATTTCGATTCCTTCAGGAATGACTGGTTACTGGCTTTGTGCAACATGCAAGAAATCTTTCCAATTTCATTTGGAGTCTCAACGGGTTTTAACCTACTTTTTAGAAAATCAATACATTACTCATCACACATTACTCTCTCACACAGCCAGAGCACTCTGCCTTGTCTACAAGAATCTCACATAATTTTTTCATTTAAGAAATGGAAATAAAGCAACCAGCCTACATACTGGCTAAAGGGAATAAACCATTTTGTGTTAACACTGAAGTTTTACAGTGTTGTCACATTCTGTGGTACAAGTAGCTTGTCTGTCCAATTGTGGATGGGAGGTGACTCCACTCAGTGTAATCAAATGCTGGTAGGGCTGGATGAACTCTCTGGATGGTGCTAATTCCTGTGTAACTACTTCACAAGAGCCATTATTTTGCTTTTGGCTGGTATTTGACTGCACCAACTGACTGGCATGTGTCTGGCACTCTCCCTGGAGAACAAGTCCATGGCCCCAGAGATTTCCAGCTGAGATATTCGAAATGCTCTGCTCCACTCCTGTGCTGTCTGTAATGGGAATAATGTCTAAACACTGCACATGCCAAGCAGAAGATGATCTTTCATTCCTTTTAACTGAATTAGTATCAGTAATTAGTAATTAGTAACTCTCTAGGAAAGCCTTTAAGTTCATCCCTCTCTGCAGTTCATGACACCCCAAGACATTTGGTCCATCTGCTCTTAGCAGAATCACACAAGTCGTAAAAGTTTATTCTGGGGGTTGCTGTACAAGTGATGCTTTACCAATGGTAATAGTATTTTCATCCTCAGATGGTGGAATTTATCACTCTGCTCTGGTAGGACAGAAGAAAGGAGACACTTGGTTTGTGGGGTCTCTTTTCCCATACATTATTGCCTGACAGCTCAGGGCAAGTCTTCAAAGAAGTCACTAAGGACATTTTACTGCTTGTGGTTTCCACTGGTGTAGTATTAGCTCTGCTCAGAGACAGTTGGCTGCAGGCTTGTGGCTGAGTGACATTTAAAGTCCCAATGCAGAGGTGACATTTTACATAAATGCTCATGATTTCTCAGAAATAAGATTATAGAAGAAACTCTGTAACATTGTTGTAGATTTCTCTGTTACCCTCACTCTCATACTTTCTAATGCTCACAGTGGAAGCTTTCCTAGGAAGGCTCCTCAAAGTGATGGCAGTTGGTGTCTAAATTAACAGCTTTTGGACTCAAAACTCTTTATTTAATTTTAAAAAGCCAACCATGAACAGTTCAAGGTCTCAAAAAAAATCAAGCACGTGTGTGTACAACTACAGGTAAAAAAAAAATCACAGTTCCTAATGATTTTCAAGGCTAAAATTGGAAACAGAGCACACACACACAGAGCCATGTGCTCTTTCTTGCAGGGTGTTTTGGAAATAAAGTTGTAGCATGGAAAAATAGATCCTTGTATTTCTGTCCTAGCCAAAAGAGGAAACAGAGGAGAATTCCTACCAAGTTTAGAACTCACAGAAAAACTCAAATGAACAGCCCAAACTGAGGCTTTGCCGCTTTTATACTTGTCCAGGATTAGGTGAACCAAGAGGGATCCATCACTGAAAGGATGGCTGTTGTCCTCCTGATGCTTTTGTGAGTAAATCTCACCGTGGTGGTCATGGTGAGCTTGCAAATTGTCTGAGTGGGCTTGGCTGGAGGCAGAGAAGGGCACTTCTTCCAGTGCCTCTTATTCCATGGCAAGCCCCAATGCTCAGACCTGGGGACACCACTTGGGTGGAACAAAAAGAGAGGCAGAAATATCTGTAATAAAAATAATTCCATTCCTTAGAACCATGCTTTCTGCAGCTGGCTTCTCTCAGGCTGCTCTCACATCTCAGTGACAGATGAGACAGAGACAGACAAAAATCGTGGTTTTGTGGTGGAGACAGCGAAGCCTGCCTGCTGCAGGGGGCCTGGGGTGTTATTTATGTTCAGAGGTGCTACGGGGGCTGCTCTGTGGTCTGGCCTGTCCCCATGCTGAGACAGGGACCTGTGAGCACGCTCTGGCAGGAGCCTGCGGTTGCCGTGTGCTCGGCAGGGCTGGGGCAGCTCTTCTGCAGAGCATCACCCCCAAAAGCAGCCTGGCTGTCCTCTGAGCTGCCACCTGCCAGTGCCCTGGTGTCCCTCACTGTCACTGCCACTGTCACACCATGCTCTGTGTTACAGCTGTGACCCTTCAGTTCCCTCACTGTCATTGTCACACCATGCTCTGTGTTACAGCTGTGGCCTCTCAGTTCCCTCACTGTCACTGTCACTGTCACACCATGCTCTGTTACAGCTGTGGCCCCTCAGTTCCCTCTCTGTCCCTGTCACTGTCATTGTCACACCATGCTCTGTGTTACAGCTGTGGCCCCTCATTTCCCTCACTGTCACTGTCACACCAAGCTCTATGTCACTGATGCCTTTTTCAGGCTCACCTAGAGACAGAGGCTAGAGAAGGTTAAAAGAATAAAAGCAGATTTATTTACTGAGGGGCCTTCTGGTACACTGAGGGCTGACAAAGCCTCCCCAGGGGTCTATGGCCTTGGACCTCAGGCCCAGAGGAATTGTTTGGTCTGACCAAAATGTGAAGGCGGTAGCTGACACTTTTATGGAGTTTAGAGCTCTACACGAATGCAGTACAGGATTTGGAAAATATAAAGGCTAAAATCTTAAGACCACGTTACCTGAGGGGGGTACCAGAGGCCTGTGGCCCCTCAGTTCCCTCACTGTCACTGTCACACCATGCTCTGTGTTACTGAGGCTTTTTTTCTGGCTTACCTAGAAACAGAGGCCAGACAAAGTTATGGAATAAAAAGAGATTAATTTACTGAGGGGCCTTCTGGTACACTGAGGGCAGACAAAGCCTCCCCAGGGGGCTATGCCCAACCTGAATAATGGTCATGAGATTTTCAGACAGATGTAAATTCGGCCCACTTACATATCAG
Organism: Serinus canaria; assembly: GCF_022539315.1. NCBI lineage: Eukaryota > Metazoa > Chordata > Aves > Passeriformes > Fringillidae > Serinus > Serinus canaria. The sequence goes on along the minus strand of NC_066331.1, from coordinate 8,278,955 downwards.
GGATTAATTCTCTAATTACAGCTTCAGATAATGAAGTCACATTCCCCCAGTTTGTTTCTCCCTCGTTCACTTTTGTTTGTACTTTTCTGGGCCTGGGGCTGTAGGGTGCCCTTGGAGCTCAGGCCCAGAGGAATTGTTTGGTCTGACCAAAATGTCAAGGCAGTAGCTGACACTTCATATCGAGTTTAGAGCTATGCACCAATGCAGTGCAGGCTTTGAAAAACATGAAGGCTAAACTCTAAAGACCACGTTACCTGAGGTGGGTGCCTGAGGCCTGTGGCCCTTCAGTTCCCTCACTGTCACTGTCACACCATGCTGTGTGTTACAGCTGTGGCCCCTCAGTTCCCTCACTGTCACTGCCACTGTCACACCATGCTCTGTGTTACAGCTGTGGCCCCTCAGTTCCCTCACTGTTACTGTCCCTGTCACTGTCACACCATGCTCTGTTACAGCTGTGGCCCCTCAGTTCCCTCTCTGTCCCTGTCACTGTCATTGTCACACCATGCTCTGTGTTACAGCTGTGGCCCCTCAGTTCCCTCACTGTCATTGTCACACCATGCTCTGTGTCACTGATGCCTTTTACAGGCTCACCTAGAGACAGAGGCAAACAAAGTTAAAAGAATAAAAGCAGATTTATTTACTGAGGGGCCTTCTGGTACACTGAGGGCTGACAAAGCCTCCCCAGGGGTCTACGGCCTTGGACCTCAGGCCCAGAGGAATTGTTTGGTCTGACCAAAATGTGAAAGCAGAAGCTGACACTTTATATGGAGTTTAGAGCTCTACACTAATGCAGTACAGGATCTGAAAAGCATGAAGGCTAAAATCTTAAGAGAATGTTACCTGAGGCCTGTGGCCCCTCAGTTCCCTCACTGTCACTGTCACACCATGTAAACAACACTTCATATGGAGCTGAGAGTTATACACTAGTGCAGTGCATGATTTGAGAAATATAAAGACTAAAATCTTAAGGCATCATTACAGCTGCCTGTGGCCACTCTGTCACCCAGGGGCGACAGGTCCCTGCTGTCCCCAGGGCAGCTGCCCTTGGCAGGGGGGTGTTAGCAGGTAGGAGTCAGGCCCTGTGGTCAGGCACAACAAGGGAGTGCATGGACACACGGGGGTCACCAGGAACAGCCAAATAATGACACAGACTCTAGGTCAGATGGCTAAGAGGTTAGAAGCCCCTAGTTTACTGGAACCCCTTCTCTTATACTCTGATCTGATTCAGGTGGACCTGATTGGTCCTTTAATCAAGACATTTCACATGATGGGCTAATTAAGAACACCACCATTTGGTAAACACCTTATGGGAAAAAACAACTTGTTCAAAACACCACCTGCAGATTATTTACCATTTGTTTACCATTTTTTCTCTCTGCCTCCCTAAAGCTTCCCAGACCAGTTCATGGGAAAGCTAATCTGGCTTTCTCTCTCTGACCAGACTGTGACATCCACACACGGATGTGTCTCCCAGGCCATGCCAGGACATGTCTCCAGGCTCTCCACAGCCACACTCAGCCCCCAGGGCTCCTGCAGCCAGGGCAGAGCTGCAGTCCTGCTGGCTGTGGCCAGTGTGTGAGCAGGGTTTGGTCTGCTCCAAGCAGAATTAACTGATTAACTCCATCTTCTGCTTTTCCCAGTTTAAAGAAGAGAAGCTGAGGCACTGGGTAGCTGATGCTCCTGGACTGAGGCCACAGAGTCAGGTAGTAAAGCAGTTTTCATTCAATCCCACCAACATAAACACATCCCTCATATTCATGTTCTGTTCTTGCATGGAATGAGGTAGAAGAGGATAAAGTGACAATCAAACCTGTTTGATGATGAGCTGGCACCACTGTCATTACTTCACATTTTAAAAATTTCATTTTCTGATGAGCAAACCTCATCTACTTCCTTGCACAAAGACATAAGAGAAAGCACCTCCTGATTTTGCTCGTTTTTTTCCAGCAGGATATTTGGCCTGTGCCAGTGGCATGTTGTGTTTGGTGGTTGCAACATCTCTGTCACCACAAGAATGAGCAGTGACCTTGCTCTGACAGTCACAGATGATACTCTCTTTGTTGTGGTTTATTTATCTCAAATCAGATCTCTGGCATTGGAGTGGGGAGTTGATGTGTGATATTTATGGCCACTGACATCCCCTGTGAGCCTCTGAGCTCCAGCACTGCATCACTTTATTTGGGCATCTCCCCACCAGCCTGTGCACCTCTCTGTGCACTGCTAGCCCAGACAGCAGCAGCAGTCTGGCTCCTGCAGACCCAATTTCTGCTGGGCTCAGAAACTCTGCCCACAATTAGATCACTCCTGATGCCTCTGTTAGAGCTGGTCTGGCTATCTCAGGTAGCCCAGTATGGGGGCCATGCAGAAATGCAGCCAACAATGCTCAACTCCCGATGCAGCAGCACTGCCTGCCACAAAACTTGGCCTTTGTAAGGTCCTGGATCAATCCAGAGGCACCTGGGATGGTCTGAGCTCCAGCTCAGAGCTGTGCTCAGTGCCTGAGCCTGATGGGTACAGCCATGAACCTCAGCGGCTGTGTGGGTGTACTTGGCACCTTGTGGAATCATGAACTCCTGTCTAGCAGGGACAAAATGGGGAGAGGGGACAACCAGTCTGTGGCATTAACAAAGGACCTGCCCAAGAGACATAGTAAACAAAAAATGATGTGTTGGAGTGTTGTTGGTTTCTGATTTTTGGGTTTTCTGCTGTTAGGTGGGACGGTGTTGTTTTGGTTTGGGTTTTGGGTTTTTTTGTTTTGGTTTGGTTTTTTTGTTTTTTTGTTGGGTGTTTTTTTTTTTTTTTTTTTTTTTGTTTTTTTTTGTTTCTTTGGGTTTTCCTAATTTATTATTTGAGATTTATTTGCTCTTTTAGCTATTGGCTGCTTGCTGGCAGGGAAAAGCCATGCTCACTCATACAGAGCTATCTGTCTGCTACGTTCAGAGTTGTTTAGCAGTTACACTTGAAGGGTTATAGGGAAAGTAGGAACATTCCTTGCAGGACTAGGCATTTCAGGCATAAACCCATTTAATAAATCCCTGCTTTATTCTTTAGCTCTGTCCAGTCTCTGCTCTAGCTCAGCCTTCTTAAAAGGCTCTGCTCTAGCTCAGCCTTCTCAAAAGATCAGTAACTGGACATAAAAAATGTTACCCACTACTCAGCTCATGTAAGAGCTGTGCAATTACTTTTCTGCAGCGTTGATCTGCTGCCCCCAGTCCCCCTGGAAGGTGACATGACATGAGCTGCTATGAACCCTGTCAGCTCTTGGTGGCCTAGCTGGTCCATACCAAGGTTCCTCCTAAATGCTGATATTTTCTGGAAACGCTCTTTACTTTGAGTCACATACAAACCAACCCACAAAGTTGTATCTGCTTGGACAGCATATTATCAGTTCTGAAATGTCTTTTGCTGGTTGAAGGATTCCTTGCTGTTGGGAGTAAGTTTTTCCTAGAAAATTCTAAGGCTGCTCAGCTGTACATATAATCCTCTTTAAGTGACTCTTATGTTCTCCCATTACACAACTGGGTACAGAGGCCATTTCATATCAGCAGGAGGCAGGAAATTAATTCCCCACTTCAGGTTCCCTGCAGTTTAGATGGCCAGGTAGTGAGGTGCAGCTGAGGTTTCCTAAGGCACTCAGGGAGCCACGCTGTAAAACAGGAGCAGGAAGAGAGGAGGTTGCTTTGGCTGACACACTTGCCAGGATTTTAAGATAAGTGCTGTTTTAGTCTTGTTGAAGGTACAGCTGTGTTAGAAAAGCTGTGCAAAGTCCTTGTCTAGTTCTGCACTAGAATTTATTAGGGCTTAATGCCCTAATTTATTAGGGCTTAACAGCCAGGCCACAGATATGCATCAATTACAGAGCCACAATATCTGCAATAAATGTTTTTCACCCCATGATCAAATATGGCTTAATTAGGCAATGCTGAGAGAACAGTCATAATAAATAGATTGAGTAAGACTTGCCTTTATAATTGAGATTTAATCAGCCAACTCTTGTATGTTCATTGATTAATTGATTATTGGTTGGGTTTTGTGTGTTCTGAGACCTGCAGGTTCTACAGCTCTAGGTTAGAAATACTGATCTACAGAAACACAGATATAATACTCTCTAGGTTAGAGAAAACAGCTGGATTTTTGAGGGAGCTGGTTCTGGGGCAGTCCCTGCTAATTTGGAGCAGCACTGCTGTCCTCCAGCAGAAGCCTGGTGTCAGGAAAACAACCCAGCTCTGTGTGGTTAATGTGTGAAACACGAGCTCTGGGGGCAGGTGAATCTGTGAAGCTGAATTACTTGTGATGGCCAGACATCCTGGAAAGAGTGAGGCATCTTCACAGCTACATCCTGGGGCTGCCTGCAAAAGGCAGCGAGTGCAGGGTTACCCTGCTCTGAGGAGGGGCACTGTTTTGGGGAAGGAGGTGCTGGATGCTCCCAGCAGCCTTGAGCTGGCCTTGTGCTCACTCTGGATGATGCCTCAGGTTTTGGCTTTTCTATTTTTCAGACTCTGTGCTGCTTTAGTGGGTGGGTCTGAGCTTCATATCAAGAGATGGGAAGCTCTCTGCTCAGAGCAGGGAGACAAAACAATTCCTGCTCCAGCTGGGCACCAAGGACAAATGATCCCAATCTCAGCCCAGGAGCACAAACCCCGTGGGCTGGAGAGAGAAAAACAAGGGTGGGACTGGATGGGCTAAAGCTGGGCTGGGACAATGAACTGCAAGGTGGGAATGGAGCAGAGCTGATCCCAGGGAGAGACCCCGTGCCCGGCCGTGCATTTTGGGGCCATTTTGGGTCATCTTGGGTGCAGCCCTGGCTGGGCTCTGGTGCTGCCCAAGGTGGATCCATGGAGGAGATCCTTTTAATAAATCCCTGCTTTATTCTTTAGCTCTGTCCAGCCTCTGCTCTAGCTCAGCCTTCTCAAGGCATCATGGAAGTGCTCTCAGCCAGACCAGCAGATGAAGTAGGGGATGTCACAACCTTTTGCAGCTCTGCTGTGGTTTAGTTTCACCTTGTACATCACCTGGCATCCACCCTCAGGCAGCACTTTCTGTTTTTGTGGCTGCCCTTTTTCTAACTGGGGCCTAAATCAATCCTCCAGGATAACTGTGGCCTTTTCATCTGCCTTGAAAGTCTTTAAATAAAAAGGCAGGCACATGCAATGCCTCAAAAACTCAACTCTTCATTGTTAAGTTTTCCTTAATATTTGTGCTGGCAGCATATTTCCTCAGAAGCAAATTTAATTTGTTAGAATTGGAAGCTGCATTTTTATTTTTTGGGCTCCTCCTCCTTGCTTTTGTGTCTTTTTTTTTGTCTCCTTTGCATCAAACCAGGATGTGTCTTCAAAAGCCACAAGTACAACAAGTGGTAGCTCTGAGGTGCTTCAATTTACTACATCAGATTGTGGTTAAATCTGCCTTTAGCTCTGTCAAACAACCCGGCCAATTGAGGGGAAAGGAGGAGAAAGGTTGTGAGTCTGACACTCTTCAGCTAAAGTAAAAGGAAATACCAGTCTAAAAGAAGGAAATCTGTACTTAATGCTCTGTGTCCTCAAATATCTTTTTTTTACATCAGTGAAAGCAAAATTAAAAGATTTTTAATGGTGAATAATGCAGCAGGAGTTGGCATCAATGCTTAACAGGAAAACATGTGATCACAGAGTGGTGTTAACTGGTGTAATAGTGTAAAGGCTTTTATTAATATCTGTTCCTGTGCTTAGACTGGACACCACCTGCCACACCTTCAGGCATGCCCATTGATGAGGGAAGGAACTCCCTGGATTGTTAGAAATGGGCCATTTGAGGAGAATGGAAGAAGACAGACTGTTCCTAGAGGGTGGAAAGAAGCTCCAGGAAGGATGCTAAAGCAGAGTCATGGGCTGGTGGGACCCTGGTCTCTGAGAATTTAAGACTTTCTGTGCTGACAGACTCTGACCCCCACCTGAGGCCATGGAGAAGCTTCCAAAATGGAATGACAGAACTGGGATTGTGGGTGTGGAGTTTGAATAGAAGTGTGTGATATCACTGGGTGGGAAACTTAAGAGTTTAAGGGTTTTGAATATGGTAATATATAAAACAAGATGGACGCTTTAGGGGGTGGACTGGTCCCTGTTTCTCCTTCTCCTTCTCCTTCTCCTTCTCCTTCTCCTTCTCCTCCTCCTCCTCCTTCTCCTCCATGAGTTTGGGTGGTTTTGTGTAGTTAGATAAAAAGTCCTCATTGCGGGGCATGGGTGGTTCATTAAAAGTGAAAATAACTGAGATGTCATTTCTTAATTGGACAGTTTATCTTTCAAAGGCTTTGTAGAGAAAGAGAGGGAGCTCCATTTTTAGAGTGAAGAGCTGTAGAACTCAGGGTTTGTGAGACTGTAACAGAGATCAGAACTAACACACATCTGAGTCCAAACAAGAAATTCCATCTTGAGCATTTAATCCCAACCTTGGCTGAAAAGAAGCAAAAGAACCAACAATGGGCTCAGGCCAGCAAGGTCTAGAAAGGATTTGCACAACTCCAGCTCACAAAATAGTTCCATGTCAAGGTCCAGCCCATCCCAGGAGTGAAGTGTGTGCCTGATCTGTCCCTGAAGCCTCCTGCTGGTGGCATCATTCACAGTCTGTGCTCGAGTTTAATTCCCTTGTAACTCGTCTGAGCTGATATTGAGTTGTGCTCACACCTCATGCCAGGAAAACAAAACTGCTCCCTTTCCTTGACTCATCTCAGCCCTGGGGTTTGGCCCAGCACAGGGACCTTGAGGAGAGGGACTGGCAGTAAATCTGGTGTGGGGTTGATACAGCCACACACAAGAGCTGTTGTGAGAGGGATATTCTTGATGTCAGTTTGTGCTGAATGAACTTCTTTAGGAATGGTGTTTTATGCCAGAACCTGGAAATGCTCCATGTGGAGGGGCTTGAAAGGGGAACAGGGTGAAGGGACAGGCTGAGGAGCATCACAGTGAGGAGGAGTTTGTGCTCCCTGGCTGGCAGAGGAGCACAGAAGCTGATGGTTGTGCTTTTGCATGGCAAAATCTCTTAATTTTAGACTCTTGGGTAGTGCCTCGGCATTTAGAGCTTTCTGCATGTACACACAGATGTGTGTGGGAGTGAAGGTGATCTCCACATTCCATGCTGACACTGTTCCTATCAAATATTCATCAGAGGAAGATTCTCATCTGTACATTTTGTATTATTCAGGCTTAGAAATCTTTCAGTGACTTTCATGTTGCCTACAGGATTTAGATAGCAGGGATAAAACAGGAGGCTCTTTAATTTTCTACATTTAGGATTTCTGCTTCATTAAAATTCTTTTGAAGATAAGTCCTAATGATAAATCTTCAGCTTTGCCTCTTCCTCCCAGGAAGAAGCAGCTCAGAGCTGCAAGCAGATGATCCCACTCCAGAGGAATCCCTGCCATCTCCCCATCAGCTGTGGGTGGAGGATGCAGGTAGCTGTATTTCTATTCAATATCTGCCTCACCCCAAAGGGTCTGCATTTAGCCTCAGTGTGAGATAGCTTCCACACCCTCCCCCAAGATAAAAACAGGGGAGTATTCTCCTTGAAGTGATTCTTTCTGAGATACTGTGAAAAACCAAGTTACTGAGCCGGTTTGGACTGAGTTTTAAACCATCAACATTCAGCACTGGTTTTTACACACAGAGTTCTGGTTTGATTTGTTACCTTTGCCTGTTTTTTTCAGAGAATTTGAAGCACCTGAGTGGCTGCTTAAAGAGACTGTGGGTGTTTGCCATCCTCTGCAAGGCCAGTGTGCTGTTTGCTGCTGTCAAACCTGGGTTACAGGCACATAACTGATGGTTCCAGATTTACTGAGAATATAGTAATGCTTGAGGTGCAGTGGCTGGAACTTCTGGATCCAGCTCACCAGCCTGGCAGGTTGAGGAGGGAGAAGAGCTGGGTTGTTGGTTTAGCTGGAGGAAAAAGGAATGCCAGTGGCTGTTAGATGGAAGTTGGTACTTAATATTCTGTGGGAATATGGTTTGAGGTCAAAATTGCATTATAAAAATGGTTTGAGGTCAAAATTGCATTCAAATTGTAGTTACTTTATATTTTATAAGTCTTCAAGGTGGGAGTGCTGTGAGGCTGCTGGAAAAGCAGGATGTTAGCAGCACAAGATTAAAGAAAAAAAAAGATAAATAAAAGGAGCTGGGTGTGTCCTACAAACAAAACCACAGCATCCCCAGCTAGTGCCTATTCCTCTACCTGGGCTGTGACAGATAAACACCAGTTCAGGTGTCAATGCTGCAGAGACCAGTTTGGACTGGTGGATCCCAACCCTTGTGATGGAGCCTCTTTTCAAAGCATTGGAGGCAGAGCTGGGAGCTCTGGCACGTGGAGAGAGGGGTGAAAACATTGCAGCAGCTTCCAGAGCTTTCATTGCTGTCAGGGCTTTCATGGCAGGCCTGCAGAATGGTTTATACTGAGCTTGGAAGAGTGTTCTTAATTAAATAATTAGTTGTTTAAAATGTATTTATTAGGGCTTAACAGCCAGGCCACAGATATGCATCAATTACAGAGCCACAATATCTGCAATAAATGTTTTTCACCCCATAATCAAATATGGCTTAATTAGGCAATGCTGAGAGAACAGTCATAATAAATAGAGTGGGTAAGACTTGCCTTTATAATTGAGATTTAATCAGCCAGCTCTTGTATGTTCATTGAATAATTGATTATTCTACACATTTATCAAGGATTAAAAACTCAGTGGTAGATATGCAAATCCTCTCATATTAAATGCATCTGAAATTCTCAAATAACATTGAATGCCTATTAACATTTTGATTAAATCTAAATGACAAACACATTGTGGATCTCATGCCTGCAGTTGGCTATTTTATTGCTATTTATCACTTATTTTTTCCCCAAGCTAAATTGCTTGTGGCTTTTTAAGAGGATGTAGGAGGTGGACAGAAATATGCAGGGGAAGTGAAATGGGAGTGAATTGTGTACTCTGGGATGAGCAAACTGAGCCTGGATGGGACAGTGGGAAATATTTTTACCCTGGCTGCAAGTGAGCAGAACAAACCAAGTGAGGTAACCAAAATCTTTGGAAGATATGGTAATCTTCTGTGAAGAACTGCTGTCATAATTAGTGCTGTGTGAGAGATGCTAAAATAGCCATGGACAAAAACAAAAAAAAAAGCCAAAACCAAACCCCAAAATAAAATGTTAAGAAATTCCAAACAAACAAACAAAAAAAGCCAACAACAACAAAAACAAAAATTACATTAAAACACCTTTCCACCTCCCCAAAAAAACCTCAAAGACCCTAACAAACAAACAAAAAAAAAACCTCAAATCAAACCCACATGCAGCAGTGCTGGTGTGAGCTGGGGAGGAGCAGTGCCAGGGTTACTGAGAGACCAGCTCACAGTGTGTCCAGGTGTTGCTGGAGGGATGCCACCTCTGCAAAGCTCAGGAGAAACTGCCCTGGGCCTGCTCAGGAGAAAGCAGAACAGAAGAACTTTCACTGTGGAAAACAGGTTTGCCTCACTCAAGTCATGTTTGCAGAGTCTTTTAAATTTTCTATTTTTTGCCAAGGATGAAGTAAACATGAGAAAAAACATGAAATTGTGGTTGGTAGTGACAGCTCATGTCTGAAGTGGGATCTGAGAGGCAGATTAACATCTCAGAAGTGAAAGCCCAGTTTAGCTTACAGGACTGCACCGTGGCAAATTCCCCCTTCTCACCTGTACCTGGTGCAGCTCCCACCCCATCCCCCAGCTCTGGGGCACAGTGTGCCTCAGGTTCTTGGGGCAAAACCCAGAGAAGTCCCAGGCAGGTGGCACACCAAGCTGATTTTGGTAAAAATGTAACTCTTTGTAGCAGAGCACTGGCAACAGCAGATGTAAGAATATTTAATTGCTCTGCACTGATCCCTCCCTGATTTGTGGTTCCAGCTGGGCAGGGGCAAGTGAGAGCCATGAAGTCTCTCAGTATTAACAACCCTGCTAGTATGCAAGGTTAATTAATATCCATGTCAATTGACTTTGTGTGCATGGACTCAGTGCTTTTCACCTTTCTCAACTTGTAGAATCCTAAGTGAAGTGGGACTGAGGGATTATTGAATTTAAACCAGTAACAGCAGAGCACAACCCTTTGTGCAGGAGCTCTGGAGGGCAGTGTTGGACTAAGCCTTTTTCTGACCCAGAGATGGGACAACTGAGAGGTTTTATTCCATTTTCAGTCTCATGTGAAGGGTGAGACAATATAGGTGCTATAATTCATGCCATCACAATCAGAAGCAAACTATTTCTTCATTACCATACATTATAAGCATTTCTTGGCCTATCAGATTTGCCACACCATACTGAAAATGCCTTAAAACCAATCACAAAATTACCCCTTGTGAGTCCTATTACATTTTTCATAGTTCTATTTCTCCAAAATATCTAGTATTTTTTTACAAATCCATCCTGCAAAACTTGTTTCCATTTCCATTTCTCTCTCAACAATGTCGGTCTTATTCCATGGCATTTCAAAATCAATATTTCTTATCTCAAAGTTTCAAGTTTCTCAAATTTTCTTATCTCAATCTGCTATGAGGATTTTATTTTAGAGGTATACAATATGTAAACCTCCTGTAAGCTTTAAGAGTTCTCTATAAATCCATTTCCCACAGTGCAGCTCCCCCATCCATGCCCTCAGTCTGGAGACACTTCTGTAAACTGGAGAATTGGGAGCCCAATGGGCACCGTGCAGCTGTGCTGATGTGGATGCCTTTACTTCCCACTTCTATTTTTACTTTATTTTCCAGCCTTTATTTTCCACTTGTGGAGCATTTCTTGCTTGCTTCACTCTGGACACAAGAGGGTGATATTTCCTCAGGAATTTCTGTGTGTTGAAGAGTGAACAGAGATTTTTCTCTCTAGAGAGCAAATCACCATGTTTAGTTCTCCCTTCCATGCCAAGGTTATCCTTGCATCTGCTTGGCATCACGGCCTGGTACTGGAGCTGGGTGGGCACCAGGGTGTGCTGCCTCTGGGCAGACACAAAACCATTTCATCTGACCAGCAGCAATTGTTAGAGCACTTCCCAACATCCCCACCAGCCTCATGAGGGCCCCTTTGCTTCTGTGGTTTCAGGGATCCAAGCAGATGCCATGTGTGTGGTGGGTTCTCATCATTCCTACCTGTGGGGCACAAACCTCTGCTGTTGATTGTGCCACCATCAAATGGTTGATGAAAACAGAGTAAGAGAAGCAGTCCCTGCCCCAGGCAGGGATTAGGATTGAGCACAGGGCAGCGCTGGGAGATGGAGCTCTGCCCACAAAGAACATCCTGATCTTGCTCTGCCCAAGCTGGGCTCACCTGCAGGGTGTAAATCTTGGGGCTGGGGCAGTGAGGGCTCTGTTGGAGCCCTGGTCACTGAGAATTTCACACTTTCTGGGCTGCCAGGCACTGACCCCCAAGAGAACACTGCATTTCACCTGGGGCTGTGGGGAAGGCTTCCAAGATTCAATAATGGAACTAAGATTATAGGTGTGTAGTTTGAATAGAAGTGTGTGATATCACAGAGTAGAAAACTTACAGTTTAAAGTTTTAAAATATAGTAATATATATAAAACAAAAGAAAAGTTTTAAGGCAGAAGCTGGTCCTTCTCCTTCACCTTCTTCTTCATAGGTTTGGGTGGTATTGTATAATTAGATAAAAAAGTCCACGTTACAAACCACAAGTGGTTAGTTATTGAGTTAAAAACAAAAAGAATTTAAGTGTAATTTCTTAATTAAACAATTTCTCCTTAAAAAGCCTTATAAAGAAAGAAACACAACTCAATTTTTTAGTTTGTTAGAGTAAAATACTATAAAACTCACAATTTGTAGAACTGTAATATAGATAAAAACTAATAAACATATAAAAAATACCATCTCACACATTTAATCCCAACCCTAACAAGTAAAAGTTAAAACTCAACAGGCTTTGCTTCTCACTTCCACCCTATTTGTACCTCGAGGCTGGAATGAGGATACAGGTCAGTCTAACCAGCCCCTAAATCACCACTTTTTGGAGAGTGACTTCTGCTCAGCCTGGGAGGTGTTGGTTAAATCTGACCTGCTGCATGGGGTACCCAGGAGGTGAATGCTACTACCCCAGTGTGCCAGCCTCTCCTATGGGGATTCTGAAGGAATTTTGAATGAGTCAGAGACAGGACCTCTGAGATTTCTAGATGATGCAATTTATTGTTTTTATCTTCTGCATAGACAGAAGGGTGAGTTCAGCTCACATCTTTACTGCTTGGTTCAGAAGGTGACAAGACCCTCAGTTACAAGACCTTTTAAGGATTTATTGACCAATAAAACACTGCCAAGAAGGATATTTATGTTTTTGACCCAATCCTTCAATAATTCATCTTATAAACCTATACTACACTGTGAGCCTTTTTAGCTAATCATGTTATGACACACAAACAGACAGTGCTGCATTCTAAACTCCTTGTTTACCTTTATAACTGCTTTTTTCCTACATCTCAAACTCCAAAACTCTAAACTTTGTTCTTCTCAACTTACCGTGTCTCTGCTTTAAGCTATAAATCCACATTCTTGCTTCTAGCACCTGAGCTTGGAAGACTTTTCCAAGGTCTCAGATCAAATCCTGTTTCATTCTAAGCTTTGGCCTACAGGCTCAAAATGCTGCATTTTGGATTCCAACACTCTCCCATCTCCTGGACTGGCCTGGAGCCTCAGTGCAGCCTTGTGCTCTGCTGGGTCACTGAGGTGCTTCCTCAAGGCTCTTGCTCTGCTTAGGTCTGACAGGTTTAGCTCCAGGCTTAGATTGGTGACACTGCTTGGCCCAGATGTTGTTACAGATGAGCTTTGTTTCCTTTAAAGGTAGAAGCTTTGGGTTCCTCAGGAGATGTCTCTCAGCCATTGGCCTCCAAGTATTTTCTATCCAACCAAGTTCTCCTCCCCAATCTTTTCTTACAAACAAGGTGAAGGAGCCAGAGTTGGAAAAGGGTTTTTGTGCCAGCTGGAGGAGGTTTTTTGCCATGTTAAGGATGCTGTGGTGGCTCTTGTGCCTCAGCCTCTGCCATGAAGTGCCCTGGCAGGTAGGACTGCCAAGGAGCCAGTGCCCACAGCACTGATCCCTTCCCTGAATCTGTTTATTGACAACTGTCACCCTGCTCCACACACAGACAGGGATTTGGGATTGTCTCCCTGAGCTGCCATTCAGCTCCTCTGAGTCACTGTGCTGCTCTGGACTACGAGATCTCTCAGCCTCTGGCAGCAGCATGAGGAGTTGAGTCTCCAGAACTCCAGGGTTTCCCAGAGTGCTGGATGCCTCACTGGATATGTAATTCCTGTGCTTGGACCCTGCACAAGACAATGCAAAGCAAATTACTGCAGACTAAATATATGGTCAGGATGTGCTGGAAGTTGGCAGCGTGGCTGGAAGGGATGGCCAGGGAGGGAGGAGAGACATGGTCAGCTTTCTTCTTTTGTGTTCAACTGGATAATGCTTGGGATCCCTTAAAAGACTTTAACACGGGGTTGGAAGGGAAGAGCTGGAGGAGATTCAGCTGTAAAAAGCTGGATGGAGACTGAAGGGTGCAGTGTGCCTGAGAATTGAGAAGGGATCAGCAGCCAGCTCTCAGAGAGGATGAATTTGGGAGTAGGTAATCTTTCAGAGCAGTCCAGAACACGGCTGTGGCAAATTCTTGGCCTTCTCCTCTGATTCCTTCCGTGATCCACAGCTCTGTTCTGGTCCTTTGAGTTCTGCTGCACGTTGGCAGTGTTTGCTCCAAGGCACCATTTTTATCCTCCTTAAATACCAAACTCAAAATCAATGTCTTGCCTGTTTTACTGTAATTCCTAATCTTGTTACAGGGAAAGAAACTGAAATTCAGAAAACTGAATTAGAGCTTTGTGCTTTAATGGATTTATTTTTTTGTATTTCACCTGGTTTGCTCAGTGATATTGGAGTAGACTTTGCTTACATTTTCTGTTCAGTCACTCTCTGGCCCTTTGCCCAGACCAGAAGAGCCCCAAGCTCTTCAGTACTGAATACTGATTAGAAGTGAGGCCAAACTCTTCTCTAAAGTGCTCTGCTTTGAATAAGGAGACAGCTGTAATGATCACTGTGACCTTTACTTTTCCTCTCCTACAAACTGGAAAATCCAATTTGATGGTACTTGGAAACCTTAACATTTTTTGTCACTGGGCAGTGCTTGTTAAGGTAAGTAGTGATAGAAAAGAGGAATTAAGAATTTTATTGGCATTCTGAGGGCAAAAACCCACATGGGCACCTTGGTTCTGCAACATTTAAGAGCAGCATGACATGTTGGATGGGGTCTAATGGTTGAAATGGCCTCATCAGCTGAGCATCCTGCCCGTGGGCAGCACATCACCCACAGAGCTCTGCCATGAGTCACACTCATTGTCTCTTTTCCCTGTTAAATGGAGAGAGCTTTGGCTCAGAGCTTATCCCTGAAAGAAACCTGTGTTTGATCACCTTTGTCCTCTCCCTGCAGCTAGAGTGATCTGTCAATAGATTTTATTTCAGGCCTTCAAAGGTAACATGCAGCTTCAGGAGTGCTGCTCAGGCTGCCTAATAAATTCCCTGCAAAGATCCCTTTTCTTGCTAGGTCTTCATCCAGCCTGGGAAAAGGCACGGGGGACTCCCCACACCTCTGATCCAGAGCATCCACAGGCCCAGCAGCTCCTCTGATGAACACTTCATACATAGAGCAGGTGAGTGGTGCAGGGGGAGTGGGAATGGCTCTGTTCAACAGAAAAACCTTTGTCACAGACTGAAAAAAACAGCATAAATCTCCTCTTCTAATGCCACTGGAGCTGGGCAGGTTTCCATCCCCTCAGGCTTGACTTCTGTGTGTGTTTGAAAGGTCCCCCAAGGTGACCCTGTGCTGTCCCCAAGGCACCAACTCAAAAGCAGTGGGCACAGAAACTTCCTGCAGCTGCAGCCTGAGGGCTCTCTCCTCCCCTGCCAGCAGCTCTTCCGAGCTACTTCTCTTACATTAAATAATTTCTTAACCAATATCAAATAATAATAACTTTAACCAATAAAAATAATTTGTTAACCAATATAAATTATTATTATTATTAGTAGTAGTAGTAGTGATAATAATAATTTATTAACCAAATAATATTAATTTATTAACCAACATCAAAAATATAAAATAACTCTACAAAACGAAACAACAATAATTTTCTTTTCCTAATACATAAACATAAATGTAAATTTTAATGAAATATATTACATAAACCTACCTAATCATTCAAAATCAATTCATAAAAACACACAATTTAAAAGATATAAATAAAATGACAATTAATAATAAAACATAATTAAATAATCTACTCAAAAAATTAAAACTTACACCGTAATAAAAATATTAAATAAAGGTACATATCAATTATCATCACAGTTCTAACAATACCTTTCCTACTCCACTAATTACAAAATCAATTAACAAAATAATTAAAAAAATCTTAATATGAAAGAATATTTTGTATTTTGTGAATATTAATATTTTGAATATTATTGAATATTAATCATTGTATATCAATGTTGTTTTATTGAATATTAATATTCTGTGTGGAGATGCAGGTGGGAGCTGGAGCTTTTTGTCAGCTGCTGAGGAGATGCTGGGGGCTCAGGGCTCAGCTTTGGCTGCTGGAGGAGAGGTGGCAGCAGCACAGAGCTGGTGCTGTCCTTGTGCTACAGCTTTCACTAGGCTGGGTTTATCTCCAGCTCTGTGTACCTGCCTGCTGGAACACATTGAGTAATAATTAGAAATGATAGAATGATAGTCTGCTGCTGTTGAAATCTCCTGCTAGCACTCTCATTTTGCACGTGTTGGTGCATGTTTGTGTGTGCATGGTTTGGTTTCCCTCATGCACATTGAGTTCAACTGGTGAAGGAGGGACCCTTCCTGTGTGTAAATACACACTGTGCTTGAAATGAATGTGTTTTTACAAGGTTATTTCCTTTTCATGAGAGAACAGGACCATACTTGCAGCCATAAATAACATTAGATCTGACTTTATTGTTTGCAGTCTGCCCACGTAGTACTGGAAGAGTAAATAGATATCAGGTGTTCTCTCCCTCCATGGCCAAGGGGGCAACAAGAAAGCTTCAAAACCACTAAAAAATAATGTTCTGGCATTCTGACCTTCAAATTGCAATTCTGCTAAGGAGAAAGGGCACGGCTGTGAGACTGACTACCCAGAGGACAGCTCAAAGCTGGAAAAACCCTAGGAGATAGCAGAGGATAAAGCAGGCAATTGCTTCCAGCAATTCTCACCTGGCCATGCAAAGCTGCTGAATAACAAGAGCTGCCCTTGTCCTTAGTGCTGCACCAAGACAAGCCATAAAGCAGTTCCAGCTTCAGCCAACAGCTTGGCATATCTAATAGATAGTTTATTAATTTCTTTGCTGATTCAGCTGGCAGTGAGAGATCAAATCAGGAAAGAAGGAGGGCAGGAGGAAGGGGATTAAGAGCTTAGGCTCACCAGCCCCCATTGGGTTTTGTCCCCATGGGCAAGTGTTGATGAGCATTCCCCATTTTGTTTCTTCACTGATTAAACTAAGAAATCAAACCAAAGGATGCAGGAGAGAAGGGTTAAAGGATTAGGAGATGGTCTTTGAACTGCCATGTGGCAAGGTAATGAGGCATGAATTATTAAAATTATTTCAATTATAACTGGCAGCCACATGCTCAGCTTTTGCATTGGCTTTCTTCCTTGCTGTAAAAAGACAGCTTTGTAAGTGCTCGTGCTTTCTTGGAAGGGATCTGCTCACCCAGGACTGTTAATTGTAGAAAAGTGTAATTTGTCATTGGCCAAGCTGCTCTTATGGTTAGATAAGTTGAAGTGCCAATGAAATGGGCATGGCTCAGCAGCAAGACAGATTTTGCCCCTCCAGGTTGGAGCCACGCTGCTGTGGGGCTGTGGGCATCAACAGCCTCTCATTCTAGATTCAGAATTGTGGGCTGTGAGGCACTGGTGGTGTGCTGCTAGTAATAATTATTATAAAAACGGATTTGGCTTTAATGGAAGGAGAAATGTGTTTGTAGTTGTGTGTTCTTCTCTTTGTGCGTGGCTTGGAAGCAGCGGCTGGAGAACGGCTCTGTTCAGACAGTGATCAGACTGATTTATGCTCGACCTCTCCAAAGACAGGCACCACACTGCTGGCTGCCTTCCCCGTAGTTCTTCGTGATAAAAAACCCTACAGAAAGGGAAATACAATCGGGAACAGCTCCACCTGGTGACTGCTACAATCCCTGCACAAAAGCCTGTATTTTGTGTCAAAATCAACAACCTTGGGTCTGACTCCTTGGGAAAACTCCTATGGCCATGAAGACCAAGCAGTACAAGTAAGACTTGAAGGGTTTGGTCCTGCAGATTGCTGTGGAGATGTCCTGGGGAGATCAGAATCTGCTGGATGCCTCAGGAAGAATTATGTACCTAATACATCCATTTTTTTTCTACTCATGAGCTGCCTGAAGGATGAAGTAGGAGAACTGAATCCACCAGTGCTCAGATCAGTGAGCAAATATTGAAATGTGAGGTATTTTTGCCATAACACTATCCTGAAGCTTCATCTTGGAGCAGTGTAGTTGAGCTGTTACTTTCCACTGCTTTTCTCCTCTCCAAGTTCTTACAGGCAGAGTTTGTCCTCAGAATTCTGAGTACTCTGAATTCTCTGTACTCTGTTCAGAGGTGGTGGCTAAAAGCCATGGCAAGGTAGATGCCCCTCTAGTTACTTTCTGTAGTTTCAGTGTTAGAGGGAAGGAAAAGGAAAGGCAAAAAGGGGAAGTTTGTAGTTGATTTCAGCACACACAAGGACCTCACTGGAAAAGGAGCTGCCTGTAGTGCTGGCTGCAGAGTGAAATGGGTTAAAGCCCTTGGACAATCACTCTAACACCAAACAGGGGCTGTGCCAGTGGGACAGCACCCGAGCCAGGGGAGGGCAAGGCAGGAACAGCCACCTGAGTGACAATTAATCCATCCAACAGGGCCACAGGGGGGTGAGGGCAGCAGCTGTGCCAGCCTGGGGGCTGGCAGGGCATGGAACCCTCCAGGGGTCCCACTGCTCTCAGTCCCTGCTCCTCTTGGGAATACGAGTTGTTAAACACAGCCACAGCAGGAAGGCTTTTGCACTGGGGCTTGTAATACCCCTGTTACAGTTCCTGCTTCCCCTCTCCTCAGAGCAGAGCTGTTTGCCTTTGGCCACGGGTCAGGTGAGGGGTTTTTGGAGCCTCGACCCTCCCAGCAGGTGACAGTTTCTGCAGCTACTCCAAGGAGCTTCCCTCCACAGCCTGTGTGGAAATGGAGGCCAGATCCCCCTGGGGTTTCTGGATCACAAACCTCTTTTTCTGAGTGGTTCTGCTCTGCCTGGTCCCGGAAGCAGAGGGGGATGAGGAGGGAGGAAGCATTCCTTGCTGCTACATTCACAAAGCTCCTGGCACCAGCCAGCTCCTCCTGAAACCGCTCCAGACTCTGAATCATTTCTGTTGGGAAACCATTCATGCCCCAGCCTGAGCCCCAGCTGACTCCTCAAAGCCCCCCACAACCCTGGCAGCAGCCTCTGATGCTGCTTGGCTTGTCTTGGCAGGGCTGAGGGGCTGGGCTGACACCAGGGCCCTCTGTAGTTCTTGGGCAGTGGTTTCCCTGCATCATTTTACAGTCCTTGCCAGTCTGTACAGAGCTGGACTCAAACCCCAGCTCTGTGTGCTGTGCCCTCAGTGAGAGAGAGGCAGCTTTGCTTTTTGTGTCCTGTGTTTTCTCTCTTCCTCTCTGGTGCTGCCTTACAGAGCCTGTCTGCACCATATGAGTATCAGCACACACACAAATAAAACCCCAAACAAACAAACAAACAAACAACCCCTCCCCCCCCAAAAAAACCAAAACAGAGCTTGTAAAGCTGAGGATATTTAAATAAAACACAGAAGATGAAAATATATATTCAGGCTCTAAGGTGCTTCTCCAGCAGCAAGGCTGGGATTGTCCTCTGTGGGGGCTCAGAGGGTCTGGGCAGGAGCATGGATTGGAAATGTTTGTACAGAACTGGACTCAAACCCCAGCTCTGTGTGCTGTGCCCTCAGTGAGAGAGAGACAGCTTTGCTTTTTTGTGTCCTGTGTTTTCTCTCTTCATCTCTGGTGCTGCCTTACAGAGCCTGTCTGCACCATGTGAGTGTCAACACAACAAAACCCCACAGTTTGTAAAGCTGAGGATATTTAAATAAAACACAGAAGATGAAAATACATATTCAGGCTCTAAGGTGCTTCTCCAGCAGCAAGGCTGGGATTGTCCCCTGTGGGGGCTCTGGGCAGGAGCATGGATTGGAGATGAGCTCCTGCAGCCTCCCTGCTGCCTCCCCAGGCTCTTTGAAGTCCCTGTGAGGTGGGGATGTCAGCCCAGTCATGCAGGTACCTGCTGAACAGCAGCAGGCATGTTTCAGTGTTTAAATCACCTCCCTGCTCCTCTCTCAAGGGATGATTCATGGTGATTGATCACCCTGAGCTGGGTGTGAAGGCAGCCCTGGCTCCTTCCTTACTGGCACAGCAGAGCTGCAAATGAAACTGATTTTTACCCTTAAAGCCACTGCCTGTTGCAACTCCTCTGTCTTTTAGATTTGCTCCTTCCACTGTCAGTGGGAGATTCCCCAGGAGCTTTCTGGAGCTTTCCAAAGGAATTTGTACCCAACTAATTTGGAAGTCTTGGACTTGTCAGCTTGGGGCTTGTGAGTTGATTGGAAATGAGTTTGGGTTTTGTTTCTCTGCTCTCCTAAATCTTGGGCAGGTATTTTAGCTGCTGCTGGTTGATGGCAAAATGATCCTTTGAAACTCTGGAGTAAATGACATAGATGGAAGATAAAGAGCAATGAGAAATGAAGCTGTGCCAGCAAGAAAAGAGAAAATAACAGTGAAATTGTCCTTAGCAAGCAAGGCAGAGACACAAGTGAAGGCTGATGCTGGGTGACAGTGAATCACAGATCAACCTGCCCCAGTTTCCAGGAATATTCAGAGTTTTATGTAGAATAAAAGTCTAGGACTACAACTCTAAAGCTGGGCTAAACCAGCTGCTTTCTGCACCCTTTTGTGTCTCAGTTTCCCCACCTGTAAAGTTGGACAATGGTAATTTCCTCCCAAAAGAGCTGCCAGTGCTGGCTGGAAGCTGCTCTGTGTTACAGCACTGAGGAAACAGTGGCTATTATTAATCATGCCTCATATTTTTTCAACCTTCTGCATAACTAAATTTTGTTTGTTTTGATTTTTAAAACTTGGACTCGATGGCTGGACCAAATTATAGCTGGAAGCTGAGAGCTATAGGAAAAGACATCCAAATGCTGCTCAGTTTGCTCTGTAAAGGACAGAACTGCTGAGGCTGCATCACTTGTGGCTTCTGAGCCTGGTGCCAGCACACAGAATTCCCTCCTTGCAGCTTTTCCATAGCACGTGCCAAGTATCCAGCTCTTCAGTCTGTTACAAATCATCCCTAATTCTGTAATTGCTTTGCTAGTGATTATAGGCAGACTCTGGTTGATCCTTCAGTGGTTTTCCCTTATCCACATTTTCAGTGGGCTCTTTAATTGCTGATTTTATTTTCCAGTTCCTTGCTCCCCTTTCCCAGTTCTAGCAGGCCCCATGGCTGCAGTCCAGTGTTTTCCCTGGGAGAGACAAGGCAGATCTCCCTCTGCTTTTGGGGCTGCTTTTCCATCCAGAGCTGCCAGGGGAAGGGGCACCTCTTGCCTCTGCCTTGCAGACAGGAGGCAAACATGTAAGGTCATGCAGGCAGGAATATGCTCTGAATCACTCTCACAGCCCTGGGAGCTGCATTCAGGGCTGGATTTGGAAATCGTGGCACACTTCAGCAGAGCTTGCAGCATGACTGTGCCATTCCCTGCCCAGCCAGGGATGTCTCTGCACAGGTACAGGAGCAGCCCAGCAGTGGTGCCTGGCTTGTTGGCAAGTTCTCAGCCTGCAGCCAGACTGGTTGGTGCTGCTGAGGAGCTCAGGAGAGCTGCTATGTTGTGGGAATCAGAAAAACAGAAACTTTCAGACCCTGAAGGATTTGATCTACAGCCTTGGAAGAAGCTTAGATTGATGTAAAAATACAACACATAGATATTAAGCAGAGAAATAATAAACTTATGTTTCTATAGTTGTAATACTATGCCTTAAATAAGTGAGAAACTATTGATAAGATGGTGAAGGGTTTCTAATGTAAAGGTGTGGTTGTATAGAGTAGCTGAGAGTTTAGAAGTTATAATAGAAACATAAGTGTACCTGTGAGACAGAAGCCCATTGGGCAAAAGTATCCATGAAATAAAGGTGACAGGTTAGAAAAGCAAAATACACCTTGTGGCAACTGTTCATTAGACTAGAAAGTTCTATATTGCCTTGCAATGAAGAAACTTGTGACCACTTTGAGCTATGGCTGACTGCCTGCTCCTCTAAAATCTCACAGCCTCTGAGACTGATGTTTATCTGAGCAAGAAATCATTTTAGCCCCAAAATAGTCCCATCCCTTCATTTTTACTGTGGTAGTGTGTGGTGCCTCTACCCCACTTCTTCTGGCTTTTCTGGGCTCCAGCACTGTGCCTCTGCTCCCCTTTTCCCCCTTCCCTAGGGGTGCATGTTCACTTCTCTAAATTGCACTTGTGAAAATGCACCTGGGGTTCAGGCACTGGGGGAAGGCCCTGCCCTGGGTTAGGTGTGATGCTGGATGAAAATGAGGGATCCTCTCACTTGGTGGCAGTTAAGATCCAGATCCCTTCTGTACCACTTTGGAAGGACATAACTGTCACAAAGCTGAGGTTGTTGCTTAATTCCTGTAGTTTCAACTCAAACTCAGACCATAAAATCCATAAGCCAGGGTTCTTTATTTGTGAAAAATGGATTAAGCTGTGAGGGGTTTGAGAGTTTGACTTTGACCTGCTTTTGTTTTTCAAACTTGCAGTTAGATTCTGAAGTGCTTAGCTGGCAGTTCTGAAAGCAGCTCAGGGATTTTACAATGATTCTGGGAGGGGGGTGGGGGATGCATTCATGTGGGTCAGCTCATGAGCCACCTTGAGGAGTTTTGTTTTCAGAAACTGGAGCTATTGAAAACGAAAAACACTTATGACCTTTCATTCAGACTTCCCTTACATTCAGGGATTTTCCTTCCATTGAATGGGCTTTGACTACTGCCTTTAATTTTTATTTTGTTGTCTTTTAATGCCCTTTTCAACTTTAATTTCAGGTTGAAGTATTCTCTTCCTTAACCATTCTATGAAAATGGCCATCTGATGTACCTTGTGGTTGAGCAGATGTTATCTTCTTTGGTAATGAAATTCTGCCCTGAGTAATTGCACATTCTTCCTGGTTCCTCATAATTAAGGCAGAAGAAAAGAACAAAATCTGCTGATTTGATATGAGTAATTGCTTCATTAAGTTATTTGCTTCCTTACCATAACCATCACCCCAACAAGAGCAGCCTGACCATCAGATCATACATGATAATCTTTTGGTGCTGTGGGTTTTTGGTGCTTTGTTGTCAGATGGAATCACAGGGGAAAAAGACAGGAAACACACAGCTAAATCATTTACCTCCTAACCATAGGCAGTTCAGACCAAAGAGAGCCTGGCTGTGTCCTAAGCAAATGAATCAACCTCTGGAAAAAGCAGAGAGTGATGAGGCTTTAGGTCACCACAGCTGCCTGGCCTCCTGCATCTGAGCATTGTGGATTGATGCTGACAGGCTGAACATCTGTGCTCTCCTGCTGTGGAGCAAGAAGGGGAGGGAGCTGCATGAAATCCTGGCCAGTGGCAAGAAAATGGGATTCAGGGCTGGGCTATGGCAAGTTTTAGCAGTGGTGGTGGCTTGTGCCATTGCTCTTTAGCCATCCTGGGTTTGGGGACACAGGGACTCACAGGTGGCCACCTGTCCCCATTGACATTGAGGACAGGGAAATAGGCCTGTTCATGGGTTAAGTTACACAGATTTAGCTGAGATCTCAGCTGTGATTTCCAGTGGGAGATTATTCCCCCTCCATGTGGACCTGAGCTCTCTCACACACCCCACCACCCCATCTCCATGGTTCAGGGTGTTTGGTGCTCATGAAGAGCAGGTCACCCCAAATGCACTCCAGAAACCTACCCCTGATTTCCTAATTGCAAGCTTGAGAGTCAGGCTGCTGCATCACAGCAGCCACATGATTCATATGTGCCTACAGATGAAGTCAGGGCTTGGAGGGTTTTTGGATGTGAATTCCACTGAATTATCCCCAAGTGCTGCAGAAAGCAGTTCCAGGTCACTGCCAATCAGTCCTGCAGAGCTCTGCATGAACAGCCTGTATGATCCAGGAATGCTATCAGGGACTTTGATCATGGAGCTGATTCCTATCTCCCTCTCCAAGATGTGGGCAGGTATGTTTTTATAAGGCTCCACTGAGCTCAGAGCAGCCAACATTCCTGCAGCTGAAAAGTTTAGGCAGTAACAAGTTAGACAGCCCAGAGTTTTAATCCCAGTTTGGATAACCCTTTCTCAGAGCTGTTAAAAATGAAAATATGTGTTTGCTTTTTTTTTTAATAACTAAATGAGGGTAATGACTGTAAGTAAGCAGTGCACTGTATGGATTAACTGACTGGCACAAGAGGTGCTTTGTGTGAGTGAATGCTCTGCTAGGGCTGCAGGGGACAGGGAGAGCCATCAGAGGTGCCATAACAGTTTAATTTCCTCAAGAAGGTGGCAGAGAAAAGGGCAGATTCTGCCAGGCTTTTGTCCTTTCTCACAAACATCTCGCTGTCCTGGGCACCAACAGCAGGAATTGTGCCCTGCAAAGGGCACAGAGCAGGGCTGAGCAGGGCCACAAGCAGCCAGGCTGCTGGCACAGAGCTCCTCCAGTAGCAGGCAGCATATCCAGTGGCATGAATGAACTCCTGGCCCTTCCTGCTGGCTTAGTGAATCCCAGCTTTTGGATTCTGGGGTGAGGCAGGACCCACTGCATGAGCAGCAGTGCCCAAAGCCCCCCTTGGTACCTGCCAAGGTCTCAGCCAGACCCCACAAGGTCTCAACTCCTGTGTGGTGGTCTCCTGCTTCCCTTCCCTTGAATCCAAGGGCCTTCCATGCTGGGTTTTGCAGGGATCCCCAGGCCAGAGTGCAGTGTCACCATTCCCCTCCTGCTCAGTTTGGCAGCTGCCTGCCAGCCCTGGGCTGCTGGGGCAGAGCAGGGTGGAAAAGTCCTCTGCATCTCCTCTCCAACATTACAGCCACAAAAGAGTGGCTGGTCAGGAAAGGAGCTTGGAGGATCCTTTGTGCAACAAACAGAGCTGGAGAGGCACATGGAGGGGATTTATAGTCCTGACACCTGAGGTTCTACCCCTGTATCAGAGATGCTGTTCCCCAAGGTCTGCCGTTCCCCAAATTTAGGTCTGCTCTGCTGCACATGGACAGGTCTTTGCAGTGTAAATTCCTGCTTCTCCTTCTTCTTAGACACCCAGGGAGTTCTGGTCTCTCCATGACAGCCCCTTCTGCCCTCAGCCAATGCCTTGGAACCCCAGGAATGCTGAGCCTCACCACACCTCTCCCTGGGAAAACTCCATCCTGCTCCTCTTTTGTGAGAGAAGCTTGGTCAGAGAGATGGAATGAGTCAGCCAGAGAGGCAGTGACACTGCCCAGCACTCCCAAATGTCTCAGGACATGTCTGTGAGTCCTTGTAATCAGCTTTTTTTCCATAGGGCTCATCCTTAATGTGCATTTCTGGGTGCTGCTGCCTCTGCTGTTCTCTCTCTCCCTCTGACCCTTTCCTGGGCCTCTGGCTGCCGGCCTCAGCCCACGGTGTGGAGCTGGCAGTGCTTGTCTCTCCCTCCTCTGATCCCTGCTGTGTTTAGTTTGGGAGATTGTGTTTCTGCAAGCAGGACCCCCACATGCAGGGGAACGTGGCTCCCTGGAGGAGGATGCTGGGGGAGACACAGCACAGACCCCTTGCAGCTGATGCCTTCAGATTTCAGCCTTTATACTTTTCAGATTCTGCACTGGTTTAGTGTATAACTCCAAACTCCATATAAAGTGTCAGCTACTGCCTTCACATTTTGGTCAGACAAAACAATTCCTCTGGGCCTGAAACTCAAGGGCACCCTACAGCCTCAGACCCTGAAAAGTACAAGCAAAAGTGAATTTTGAGGGTACAAACTGAGAGAATATGACTTCATTACCTGAAGCTGTTATTGGGCAATTAACCCCTGATACGTAAATGGACCAAACTTAAAATTGTCTGAGAAACTCGTGACCATTGTCCATTTTGGGTGTTTAACTCTGTCTAGCTTCTGTTCTAGGCAGCCACTCCAAGGCATCACAGCCAATGCTTTTCATGCCTGCAACAACTCTAACACAGGTGTTGCAGGAAGAACCACCAGCTGCTGAGGGCACCACAGCTGGGCCAGGCTCAGCAGCTGCTGCAGGAGGTGCAACATCTGCAGCCCCATGCCCAGGCTCATCCCTCCCCAGGTCACTGCTGTGTGTGCAGCTGGCACCCCGAGGTGGGGACAAGCAAGGCTGGCACAGCCTCCCTGAAGGGTGGCTGTTGGGGAAGATGAAACAGGAAAGCCTTACAAATATGATTGCCTGGCAAAAGATTTTGAGAATATAGAAATTATAAGAGAGATTGAAATGAAAACAGCTTTGAGGTACCTTATTTGCTGAACAACTGGAAAACAATGGCATGGCCAGCTGAAAGCAATCCCCTTGTGATGAAACAACACCGTCTGCTTGCAGACAGGTCCAAGGGCCAGAGCAGACCCTGCTAGCTTGGCAGAAGGGCCCAAAGAGGAGTTTTTAGGGTTTAAAATGTAACTCAGTATGGTAATGTAATGATTCTTACAGGCTGTATGTAAATGCTGTAGGATTTGTATCTTGTGCTAGATTGGTTAGTGAGAATTAGAATATTCAACACAGAAAAAGATTTATGGTATTGTAAGGGGAACCTCGGTCTCTTACCCCTCTTATCCTCTTTTACTCTCTCTCTCTCTCTCATCCTCTTTACCACTCTCTTTACTTCTCTGTGGCTGGCAGCTCCCAGCAGGGCCCTGCACCCAGGCCCTTTGCAATAAACCACAAGTTCCAGACCTGGCTGAACTTGAGATCTCTGGTCTCCATCCATCCCAACCATCCTACCCCTGCCACTCCTACAGGTGGCCAGCTCTGTGGCTCTTCCAGGGCTGTGCTGGCACCCCAGTGCCAGGGTGGGATGTGTATGGCAGGGGGGTGTTCAGGGCTGGGGCAGGACGGGTGTGGGTGCCAGGATGTGTGAAGCTCACACAGTGCCTGCCAGGGCTGCAGCCAGGCTGAGCCAGACTCCAAATCCCTGCTTTCAGGAACAGTAAATTCCCTCAGTGACTTACGAAAGAGCAAGGAGAATAAAAAAAGCTCTAAATGACTTACCTATTTGAAGCCTGTGGGCTCTGCATTGTGTTAAACATTAACCTGCCCTTCTGAGCCAAGCCACTGATTCTCTGGGCAATTCTGAGGCCAGGCAGGCAAAGAAAAGGATTCTTTGTCAGGAAGCATTTCAGAAAATTATCCCTTCAGCCGTTTTCTGTCTCATGGTGTTTGTTTGGCCCTGCAGTAGGACGCCTGCCCCACAATTTGCTGTTTATCTTTGTGCAGTGGAGCTGATCAAACAGCCATGGCTCTGAACAGGCTGCTCCCACCACAGCAGCCCTGGGACGATGGCACAGGCACCCTTTGCACGTGTAATCACACTAATACAGCACTGGACATTGAATTCACAGAATCTCAGAATCACTGGGTTGGAGGAGACCTCCAAGACCATCCAGTCCAACCCAGCCCCAACCCCTCAACTAAACCCTGGCCCCCAGTGCCACATCCAGGCTTTGTTAAACACACCCAGGGATGGGGACTCCACCACCTCCCTGGGCAGCCATTCCAGAACTTTATCACCTTTCTGTAAAACACTTTTCCCTGATATCCAGTCTGTATTTCCCTTGGTGCAGCTGGAGGCTGTGAGCTCTGGTTCTGTCAGTGCTGCCTGGAGACAGAGCCCAGCCCCAGCTGAGCACAGGCACCTTTCAGGAGCTGTGAGAGTGATGGGGGCACCCCCGAGTCTCCTTTTCTCCAGGCTGAGCACCCCCAGCTCCCTCAGGGGTTCCTCCCAGGATTTGTGTTCCATTGCACACATGTGCACGTGGAATTGCACACTGGAGCAGGCACACGTGCACATATCCCCATAATCAAGAAGGGCAAGCTGCCTTTTGAACTCCTGGAGGTGTATCCCTGTGAGTGCTGGGTGTCAAACAGCTGTGCCCATCAGAGAGGTGCAGGAAGGAGCAGAACAGTGGGATCAGTGACCAGGAGTGGGCTCTGCTCCTGACTTTGCCCTTACTTTGGTGTACAAGGTGGGGCAAGTCGTTGCTCTATTGTTTCTCCCCCAGGACTTGTGACAATGATTTCAAAAGCACCTGGGGAAAAGGTAATATATCATTACTATTGCCTTAAAGGTGTGCTTGGTTAAGCAACACACCTTTGGTGGTTTTCAAGAGGTTTTATTTTGATGGAAGTTTTGTTGATGACAGCTTTTTCAAACATCTCCCCCCTGCAGACCCCAGCACTGGAGAGATGCAGTTCTGTCCTGCAGCCCTGGGTAGCTGTTTCGCTACAGTCCTGGGAATGTGGAGCACTCCTGAGCTGTTCCAGTGCAAAGTCTGGCTGCTTAGCACTGAATCCCCCAGTGACTTCAGCCAGCTCTTCCAGTTTTGCACTAAAGCCAGAGAGAGACTCAGACAATCCTTTTTCTCAGATCTGTTACACAGGAGATAATCTATGGCTGAGAAATGGTAAGAAATCCTGATAGGACCATATCCTCTTAATCCAGCTCATCTGCTGTCTTTTCCTGTCCCTGTGCAATGCCAGGGTTTGGGGCTGGTGACTGAAAACTTTTTTCTCTACTCTGGAAGAGTCTGAAACCAAGGAAAATCCCTTCCTATGGAATCCATTCCTTCCTTAGAGCTGGTGGAATTCCCTCACGCGAACAGGACTTGTGCTCTGCACCTCTGTGTGTGAGTGACCCAGCAGAGGGGCTGTGGAAATCATTCAAGGGAGCAGCCTGGCCCTTCCTCCAGCAGCTCAGGCTCCCTGTGCTCACTTCCCCGCGCCCTTAGAGCAAATTAAGAGCAGCTATGATTTTTTCTTCCTGCCTGTGTTTGCAATGCCCCCGGCTGATTGCATTTGTGTAATTAATTGCCCAACCTGCGTCTCGCAGGGGAGCGATCCGGAGCTCGTTCTCCCTCCTGGCACACGAGGAACAGTAAAATCCTTCTCCCCAGACCTGGGGCGATGCCTGGGGGCTGTTTTTGGGGTCCGTAGCTCTCTGACAGCAGCGATAAGTGAGGATAAGTGGGGTGTGAGCCTGCACAAATGTCTCGCTCGGTTCGCAGCCTTGACGAAGGGTTCGCAACCCCGGACGAGCGGGTTTGGACAGGAAAGAGGCGTTTTCACGGGTCACTAATGCACTTTGAACTAGAGCAGGCAGAGCAGCGCTGACCTGAGCTGCTCCAGCAGCCGAGGGCTGAATCAAATCCATGGGGTGCGCCGGGCTGGGGGCGTGAAATTCCACGGCTGGCCTTTGCTGCGGCGGCTGAAAGAGCCGGGATTTGCAGGGCGGGGAGCGGGCAGGGCCGGGCCCCGGGGATGCTTTGCGTGCCGCGGGGGTAAGGTGCAGCCGCGGGGGAGGCTGAGCCCCGCTCTTCCCCTGCCCGTGCCAGCAGACTTGGAACAGCCCTCAGCGGTGAGTGCGAGGCTGGCAAAGGTGTGCGCTCAGCCCTCAGCGGTGAGTGCGAGGCTGGCAAAGGTGTGCGCTCAGCAGCGGGAGCGGTGGCTCCGTGCGCGTCCCCTCCCCTCCGAAAGGATCGCGGCAGCCCCGGGAGCGCGCACCGCACCCGGCCCCGGCCCTGCTCCCATGTCCCAGCCCGGAGCGGCGGCATGAAGAAATCCTCGTATTCAGGTGAGCCTCCCCCTGCTCTCGCCTCTCCCTTTGTGTCTGTACTGGGAAAAGGAAAATGTTAAAGGCGCCGCAGGTACGAGGTGCACCATCCGTCCTGGCTGTGAGCGCTCTGCGGAGGGGCGAGCGCCTGTTTCCCTGGGTATAAACCAGTGGAAAAGGCTTACGAAGCAAAGCAAAGGCAGCGGGGCGGCTCGTTCCAGGCAGGGCCCGGCACTGGGCACACGGACTTTGTTATCGGAAGGCACCTGTGCCAGCACGGGTGACATCCAGCGCCGAGCGGCAGCGTGACATGGGAGCAGGGCTGTGTGTGACACTGCCTGCCCTGGGCGCTTCCAACGGGCTGGAAGAGCCCATCAATTGTCCAATTTATGGGATCCCCTCATGCTGGGGGGCTCTATTCTCTCTTCTCCCCCTCCTGGCTTTGCCAGGCTTGCCCTGTGGGGTGAGGGCATTGTGCCCTCCGCTCCTTCCTCCCTGCTCACACAGGGTGTGCAATCATTCCCGGTGTCATTCCTCTGAATTCCCCGGGAAATCCTGCCCCAGGAAGAGCCTGGTGCACCACGGAGTGGACAAGGCTCCTCTGAGAGGTGCCACAAAGCTCAGGTGCCTCTGGCAGCTCCTCCAGCTGCTGGACTTTGCTCTGCAGCTGATTTCTGCTCTGCTCCAGGCACCAGCCTGTGGCTGTGCTCTGCGAGCCAAGTTCTGCCCTGGCTTTGCCCTGGCCACTGTGGGGACACGGTGTCATCATGCCAGCGTCCTCCTAAGGCCCAAAATCGTGGGTCTGGCCACTCTTCAGGGCGCTGGTGGCAGCTGCCTGTCACTTAAGCCACATCACTACCACAGGACTCTGCCCGAGCTCAGGAGCCACAGGAGCTGGGGGTTTGGCTTCACTCTGTGATGCTGCTGCCTGTTTATGGTTAAAATTAATTAGCAGCCTTTCTCTCTTGCACGTTTTTCTTGTCTCATTAGCATTGTTGAATGGGCTGCCAAGAGGGTTTATTAGGGCTGTGTGCCGGGAACCTGAGACAGTCTGAGTGTGATGATTAGCACCTTGTAACGGATTCAATTGGGTATTAATGGTTGTGCTCTGTGTGTACGGAAAGCTGTTGTTTGTTGTGGCCTCCTGAGGTGGTTGGAGCAGGGAGAAGCAGTGTAAGGAGAGGTCTGGATACAGCTGTACATCTCTGTACAACTACATACAGAAATGTCCCAGCTGAGACAGCCACAGTACAGAGTGTCACCATATAATATGAGGAGGTTTCAACCCATACAGAGTAATACCAGATCACTTCAGGAGGCTGCAAGCATCTGCTCTTTCTTGTTCTTTACCCAAACTTTTACACCCCTGATCTCCATGCACTGCCCCTGTGTGCCCTCTGCTCCCTTGGGTGGTTGCTCAGCACCCCTGGGCACTCCATGGCTCATTGCTGTCAGTGCTGCTCACCTGCTGCTCACAGCTGCACCCACTGGGGATGAGGCTGGGCCACAGCCCCATCCCAGTGACCCCAAACTGTGCCACACACAACCCCATCCCAATCCCCACAAACTGTGCCACACAGAAAAGCTACCAGCTCTGTAACCTGGTGTTGTGACTCCTTGCAGATGAGTCCAAGGTTCCTTAGCTGCTTTGCTTGTTTGGGTGGGGCTGGGGCACTGCAAAGCCCCTGAAGTGTGTCTGGTTGGTGCCCAAACCCTCGTTGGTACAGCTGAGCTGACATCTGGGCACTCCCTTTGCTTCAGAGGGGCTGTGGTTGTATTTTGGAAACACTGCTGTGAGATTTCCCTGGTGCAGCTGTTTAAACAAAAAGAGCAGAGCTGCCATGCCAGAACACCCTGCTGGGAAGCAACAGGACAGTTTACAGCCCTTACAAACACCTCACACCTTGCAAAGAGCACAGGAAGTGCTGCTGAGCTGCTCTGGCTTGCTAAGGCTTCACTTTGGGTGCTGCCCCCAATAAATCACCCTGATTTAGGGAGAAGAATAAATCCCCCTGATTTTAAGGTGGAGGAATCAGCCCTGGCACTGAGGAGGCCACTTTGGAGAGCTGGCACCTCTGTGAGGTGGAGCCAGCCCTGCATGGCTGGTGTGTTCACAGCTCAGGGCACAGCCATGGTCACTTGCATTGGGAAATTTCCCTGGGAATCCAGATTGCTTCTCCAAGACGTGGATGTGCAGGGTGCTGCAGAGTCTCTGGGCTCTCTGCTGTCTGTCAGGGGAGCTGGGGATGTGACAAAGTCACTTCTCAGCTGCAAAAGCTGATGCTGACTGCCTCTGGCAGGCTGGAAATGCAGTGCCTGGTTGAGAAACTCCTAAATGGTGGCAAAGGAAAAAAGAAATGAGCATCTAAACACCTTTTGAGGCTAGGTACTTGTTTTGTCTGGCCTGTTTGTCCCTCTCTGGCATACTTTGGATCTCTTTTGTGGTCTGGGTCCCCCTGCACCTTGTTTGACTTCCCAGGGCTGAACCTCCAGCTCCATCCTCCTCCATGGGCAGTGCTCTCCTGTTGGGCTGTGCCCTGCCCCAGGCAAGGTTTCCTTTCCCTAAAGCACTTCAAGGGCAATCCCAACCCATCTGCTGTAACTTCTGAGCACACACCACATAGCTGGGTCGGGATGAGGAGTTTACTTTGGTGTGCCTCAGCTCTTGGGAGCAGAGAGGCTCAGTGAGACCTTTGTGCTGTAGCCACGGGCACGTGTGGCTCATCCTGGCACTGCTTTTGTTCCTGGAACTCCTGGCAGCAGCAGCAGCAGCAGGAGGGAAGAGCATGAAACAGGGATTTTACACAGCAATAACTTCTACTGAAGCCAGCTCTTACATGTGTGCCTTGGGGATGTCTGTTATTTCAGTTGCTGAAGGCAAACTTGCCCTGGAATACTACTTTTAAAGGATTTTTTGATTCTCAATTTCCATTACTCAAGCCAAATTGCATAGGCCAAAGAAGCAATGGGCAGGATTTGTGATAAATGACATGATGATTTTCAGGTATTTTCAAGGATGGTGTGAGTGGTTTTGGCCAAGGATGGTTTCAGTTTCAGGTTTATGTGAGATGCTGGCACTCACTAAAGTAAGGATCACCAGAATTACAGTACCACCAGAATTATTCCAGTGCTGATGTGTCACCCACCCTTACCTGAACTGCAGACTCCTAATTTATTGCTTAGGCACTTAGGGAGAAATAACTCTTCATATATGAGCTAAAGCTACAGGAAAAAATTACAGGAAGAACAGCAGGAGCTGTGATTCCATCACTGAAGGAGGATTTTCCCATATTGTGACTCGTAAAATGATTCCCTATAAAACATGGGAAATAGGATATAAATCAAATTGGATTTGCTGCTGCTGTCTAGAGAATTTGTGGCTGTCTCATCCCTGGAAGTGCTCTGAGGCTGGATGGAGCTCTGAGCAACCTGGTCTTGGGGAAAGTGTCCCATGGCAAGGACTGCAATGAGATCATCTTTAAGGTCCATTTCAACCCAAACCGTTCTGTGGTCCCATCTCAGCTGGGAAGTTTGAAACAGCTCTGTCCTCTGATGGTTGGTTTGGAGTGTGCAGGGTCCCATCCTGTCCCTGGAGGTGGCACCACGGGGCTCCTGCAGGTGCTGTGCACCTGTGGGCAGGTAAAGGTGTGGGGGGTTTGTGCCCCACCAAAGGGCTCTGGTTTGTGCTCCAGGACATGCAGGGAGGGAAGAGAAGCACGGGAGCTTGTCACTGTCACATTTTCTGAAAAATCCCTTCCCCAGGATTTCTTCTCCTGGGAAGCTGAGAAGCCTCAGAGAAAAATGAAAACAATAATAATCTGATTGCTTCTCCTGTGTTTGCTGCTTTGGAATGTGGTTGGAGATTGTTTACCAACTGGTCATTGTTTCATTGGTTTCATGTGAATTGTTTTTACTTAATGGCCAATCACAGCCAGCTGTGTTGGACTCTGGACTCAGGAGTTTTCATTATTCTTGTGAAGCCTTCTGTCTGTATCCTTTATTTTTTAGTATAGTTTGGTAGTAATATAATATAATATAATATAATATAATATAATATAATATAATATAATATAATATACTATAATATAATATAATATAATATACTATAATATAATATAATATAATATAATATAATATAATATAATATAATATAATATTGTATCAGGCTTCTAAGAACATGGAGTCAGATTCTCAATTGCTCCTTCGTGCTGGGGACCCCTGCAAGTACCACAGGAGCTCCTGCTGGGCTGGCCAGGAGCTGTGGCAGCACAGGGACATGTGTCACAGCAAGTCCTCATCTAGCACAGTGAGGGAGTCCATCAAAGCAGGCCTGCACAGACCCAAAATAATCCTCAGGGGCTGTCACTGGCCAAGCTCTGTGTGCTGGGGAGGCTTGGTCCATATCTGGCTGTAGCTGGTCTGAAATGGGCTGGAAAATCTGAGATTGGGTCTTTTTCAGGCTGATACTGCAGAGGGAGACCTGGTGTGGTTCCCTCAAAGGCTTTTAACACCCTGCCATAAAAGCTGCTGGGTGGGGCAGGGGTGGCCTGGTGTCTGCAGAGCCCACTGTTTGCTCCTGAACCTCACCCCATCTCCTGTCACTGAACTGGCACTGGCTGTGTCTGAGCTGGGGAAAAATCAAAAGAGTTGTTAGACCTGATTTTTTGTATTTTTTTTTCCTCTAGTTCTCTGGCCAAGCTGCAATACCAAGGAAAAAATACTGCTTGGATCCAACAAAAACATTCATTTAATTTTAGATTGTCCTTTGGAACAGAAATTCAAAATAATTTGTTTTGAAATACATTAAAAAAAAAAAAAAAGAAAAGCCATTGTTGTTCTGCTCAAACTCTCAGCTAGCTCTTACTCCCCCAAACTTGCTTTGCTGGGCCAGTGAGAGTGAGGGGGGGATGTGAAAGGAAAAAAAGGGTGAGGAGAGAGTTTTGGAGCCCATAGCAATACCAGGGTGGAGTGGTTCCCCAGGAGCACCTGGGGCTGTGCAGGCTGTTCCTGGTGTGGGTTTGTGGTGCTGTTACCTGGTGCTGCTGAAACAGCAGGAAGGAAAATCCCCAGCACTGCCAAATGAACTTGTTTTTTGGTAATCCCAGAACAGCAGGAGGCTCCTGCACAGACAAAGGGCTTTGCATTATTTTCAGGATGCTGAAAGCTCTGCAGGTTAGCTGGGTCAGCTGCCAGGAATGATCTGCATCACTCAGATCCACGTGAAAGCTGCTTGGTACCAAACATCCACAGCTCCTCATCCTTGCTTTCAGCATTCATACCATTGTCACCAACATGTTCTATGAAAAACCCTTTCCTTAGGATTTTTCCCTCCTGAGAAGCTGAGAGGCCTCAAGAACAAACTGTAAACAATTCTTATCTGCTGCTGTGGAATGCAACAGGTGGATCTGTGATTAGTTTCATTTGGTTGTTTCTAATTAATGGCTAATCACAGTCTACATGTCTAGACTGTCTCAGTCAGACACAAGCCTTTGTTATTCATTCTTTTTCTATTCTTAGCTTAGCCTTCTGATTAAATCCTTTCTTCTATTCTTTTAGTATAGTTTTTATAATATATATCATAAAATAATAAACCAAGCCTTCTGAAACATGGAGTCAAGATTCTCATCTCTTCCCTCATCCTAAGACCCCTGCAAACGATGCAGTGTACCATAACAAACAAAATGCTGTTCCTGCATGGCAAACCCCTGCTCTTTTTTGGACAACCACATCTCCAGCTTGTCCATACTCACCTCTCACATTTTTGAACCAGTAAGGAGCAGCTCACTGCTCACATTCACAACAGTCACACATTTCTCTGGTGGGTTTTCACCTCCAGTTCCCTTAATTCTTTTACTGGTTTTAACCCCTTGATCCATCACACGTGCTGCTCCCTGCTCTGCCACTTCCCCATTGCTGCACACGTGCAGGACAGGGATTTTGATGTTCCCACTGGCTGCTGCCCTGGGATTGTTGTTTGAGCTGTAACAACATTTAAAGATGCTCAGAGAGAGCAGCTGCCTTTGTCCAGAGTGCTGGGGGACCCAGGGAGAAGCAGGCATGTCCTTCCCAGCCCACATCCCTGAGTTCCTCCATGGCTGGTGTGTGCTGGGGGGCAGAGGTACAGCCCACATTTCTTATATTCCTACAAGAACAGGGCAGTGCTGCTCCCAAACCAGCACTATGACTAAGAGGCTCAGGTCTGCACTGTGCAGTTAATACCTAAAACAATGACCCATTCTTCTGATTGCTTTTAAAAAGAAAAAGTTGTATTCTTCAGAGAAATAGCTTTCTAATCCTCCTGTCCTCTCTCGTGGTAATTTTCCTGAGTGTTACAGATTGTTGTAACCTCTGCTGGATGAAAGCACCTTGATCTCTGGACAGACTGTTCTGCAGGGCCTCACAGAGGGTTTTTGTGGCTCAGCAGATATCAAGAGCTGTTGATGGCACTTGGCATCAGTCCTGGCAGACTTTCCTCAGCCCTTCCTTGCTGCAAAACCCGAGGTGGGACCGTGAGAAGCCCAATCAAAAGGCACAATTGTTTTATTTTACTCCTGTGCTGACAGAATGTATTGCCAGGGATGTAAATGCAATGTGCCATCACATGTTTCTGATGGCTTGTGATGATTGATGGGACCTTGTTAATGAGGAACCCTCCTGTGGCAGCATTGTGCTGTGCTGGGGTGGCCACATCAGGGCTGTGATGGGCTTGGTTGGGTGTTCTGCTCCTTCCAGGCTTGGTGGCATGTGTGGGCAGGGGTAGAGCTTTGCTCCAGGTGGGAAAAACATCCCAACATCTGTTAGAAAACAGTCTGGAGGAGCAAGGAAATCCAGCCTGTGGAGGAAGACAAACAACAAAAGACAACACGCAGACATTTGCAGAACACAACGAAAGCTCCTGTGGGGCCCAGGGGGGAGATTGCTGATTTCTGCTCCCCCAAAACACCCATCCTGCTCCTGTGGTCACTGGGCTGAGCAGGGAGAGCTGGTGGCCCTGGGAATGGGGAGATGCTGCAGGGACACCCCAAAGAGCAGAGCTGACAGTGAGTGGGGTGCTTTGCCTGCACCTCTTAGACCAGGGGTGTCTTGGGGTTTGCTGCACAAGCTGTGATCCAAATCCAGGGAAAAGTCTGTGGAAGGGGAGAGGGCTTTGCACTGCAGCCATTTGTGGGGATTTAACCCATGGGACACAGGTGGGAGGCCAGGGAGCTCACACAAAGCAGGCAGAGGTGACCTGCAGGGGACACCTGTCCATTGGGGTGTCACAGCCACACCAGGGAGTTCTCCTGGCCCCCTCAGGAAGAGCAGCTGTGCTCCTGCAGCCCTGGCTCCCTGTGGAACCACAGCACTGGGAGAGGCAGCACAGCCCCTGGTGACTCAGCCTGTTCCCACAGTGACTGCCTGGTGACAAGGACAGCCCAAGGCACCCTTCCAAGGTCTGTGTTGCAGAGGGGACAGCCTGGGAAGCTGCTTCCTGCTGTGGCACTGCTCAGGTGAGCCTCTCTCAGGGCTGGCATCCATGGGGATGGCACCAGAGCCTGGCAAAGGAAAGGTTTTGCCCAGTGCTGTGACACTTGTGAGAACAGTGACTGTGCTGGGCAGGAAGGGGGTCCTTGGGAAACTCCTTGAGTTTCAGCACTGATCACTGCACTGCACACTCTGAGGCACAGTATCAGTCATTCCCATGGCCTGAACTTCTCATTTCAGGTTCCAGTCTGATGGCCAGAGCATGTCACTGTCCCCTCAGTTTCCCTCAAACACTGTGCTGCCTCCCTGGTCAAACAGATGGAAGTTAAACTGGAGGGATGATTGCAAGTTGGAACTAGCAGCAAAAAGGTTTTTTTCCTGCCCTTTGTCCATGCCAGATGAGTATTATTTACAGGAAACACTTTGTACAGCTTCGAGATTTGTTTAGAGAAGGAGTGTAGGGGAGGAGACAGCTAAAGGCAGAATGGAAATTAAAAAGGTCACAGTAATGCTCCAGAAAATCCATAATTTCCTGGAGTGGGAGTGCTGCTATTCTGGGCACTGAGGCAAGAGTGGAGCTCGGGCTCCAGCTCCTGGGGGAGAGTGTGCTGAGGGACAAAGTGCCTCCCTTTGGGACAGGCTTGGCCTCATGGGGCTGAGCCCAGAGCAGCTGCTGGGGACAGAGGGACAGAGGGTCCCTGACACTGTCTGGTTCCCTCAGCTTCCCCAGAGTCACGTCCCTGGTGGCCCTGCCAGGGGATCTGGGAGCGCTGCCGGGAGCAGCCCCCGGGGCACGTTTGCTGCAGGCTGATGTGATCCCGGGGAGTGGAGGCTGCCTGCAGCTTTGTGTGATGGGGAGAGTAAACAAAGGAAGCAGGATGAGATACCCTGAGCCCTGTGGGGTGACTCAGTGCCGAGCTGTGAGTGCCTGGGCACGTACAGAGAGGAGCTGCTGAGGAGAACAGATCCTGGAGAGGGACAAGTCAGGACAAGGGGCTTGCACAGGACAGCCCAGGGAGGGGACAGGGGTTGGTCAGGCTCTGGAGGCTCTGTTTTGCCTCCAGGAAAGGCTGAAAAGGAGCAAGTGTCACCCACCCTGGCTGGTGGGAGCCCACCCCCTGAGATGGGGGACTCAGCCACCAGCACCCTGGAAAGGTCTTTGGGCAAAGGTCACCCTTTGCTCTCTGCATTTTCACTTCCCTCACTCTCCCAAGATGACTTTCAATTAAATTTTAAACCTAAAAGCAAAATCTAGGTACATTTTAATCAGTAGGGATGAGGATGGAACATTCTTTGCCAGCATGGGATTTAATTTGAAGCATTGCAGTTGATGATGTCACCAGACCAAGCCTGATTCTCCTCGTCCTCTTTGCTTTGGGGAAGGTTTTCAAGCTCACTGATTTTCAGTGTTCTGGTGATAGAAGTCACATGTGCTGCAGTGTCCTTATCTGAGGTCAGTTGTTAGAAATCCTTCAATCCAGACCTTTCTCATGTGTTCTTGCAGCCCACTCTGCCTCATGCAGGGCTTTTCCCCCTCTGGTGTCCTGCCTTCACGTGTTTCAGAGCACGCTTTATAAAACCAGTGATAATGCTGAGAAATGTGAGTTTGACTTGTGCCCAAACTGTCTCAGAACCACCACGCCACAGGGTTTCAAGTGCTTGTTTATTTTAATTTATTGATTTATTTTTGTTAGCAGGTAAGCTGTGACTCTCAGAGCTGTTATCTGTGAACAGCTCAGGCCAACCTGAGGGACTGCCATTACTGCAGCTAATTACCCTTTGACATTCATCTCCATTCAGCTCCATCTGCATCTGTGAACACTTTCCCAAATTGCTGTTTGACAAGTGAGATGCCCCAGTTGTGGAGCCCCACATCTGAGGGCTGGGGAAGGCTCTTGGTGCTGTGGCTTGTTGGGGATGTCGTGGCTTGGGTGGTCTCCCCATCCTGCTTGGCAGCTGCAGCAGGAGGCTCTGAGTTATTTCCCCTGGTGGGATTTTGTCAGATAAACCTCTCAGCAGTGATGTGGAATGCTCTGACAGCTGATTCCTGCAGTTGGTGTTGGGAGCAATGAGTTCATCTGGGCAAGGATGAGCTGAGCCCTTGGGATCCATCTGGGGAGGGTTCAGAGCTTCCTCTGCTGAGCATGGTCCTTCATGGAGCAGCCACTCTGCAGGAAATCATCATCCTGCAGCAGTGTTTTAAACACATCTCTTTTAAATACATGTGGAGGGGAGGAGGGTGTCTGTGGCTGCGTTTTGTGTGTTTGGCTTTGCTTTCAGAGCTCATCGTGGGAAAAGCAAGAGCCCTGTGCTTGAGCTGTGATGGAAAGGGAATAGTAAAAAGATGTTTCATAATTTGTGTGGATTAAAGTTCAGATCTTACTGAGCCTTTCATCTCCTCTGGGCCCTGAATACAAATATGGGAATGGAGATGAGGCAGAAAAGGCTCCCATGGCAGTGAGCTGGGTGCTGGTGAGTGCAGGGTTTTCATTAAACCCTTTTATAGGCTGCACCTCTTCCTTGTGGATGTTTTGGGGCTGCTGTTGGTGAGGCTGTAACACAGGAGAAGGATCTGGAAGGTTGGTACAGGGCATAGTCACACAGCTCCTGCTGAGCCAGGAGCTAACCCTCTCCTTACTCCTGGTTAAAAATGAGCAATGTCCTTGTCCCTAACCCTGTGGCAGGATTTCTGTGTCCAGAGCCCCTCCAGGTGATGCACAGGCTGCTCCTGGGAGGCACACAGGGCTCAGAAGTGCTTCCCACAGGTCAGGTGTACACAGGAGCCTGGGTCAGTGGGTGGGAAAGGACAAAGGACTGGCACAGGGAGGTGGCAGGGCGTTGTTGCAGGGAGTTAAGGAGGCTGGAGGCTCTGTTTTGCCTGTAGGAAAGGCTGCATAAGAGCAAGTGTCACCCACCCTGGCTGGTGGGAGCCCTCAGCCTGGCCAGGTCTGTGCTGGCAGAGATGTCCCCAGGTGTCCAGGAGCTGTGGCTTTTCTCCTCCCTCCTCACCCCCTCCTCTGTGCTGCCTGGGGCTGCCCAAACAGGCCTTGCTCTCCCCAGGGCTGCTCACGCTCTCCTGCTTCCCATCTGGAGCTGCCCTTCCTTGAATTCCTGGGGGAGCAGGGGGTGCCAGGGTGGGTTTGTTTGTGCTTCTCTCTGAGCAAACACCCCCAGGTGGCAGGTGGCACCTTGTCCCCTTGCAAGGGGCTCAGAGGCCACGGCAGAGCCCTGACTTGTGCACACAGCCTGCAGGAGCTGCAGCCCTGCTTGGGGCAGGAGGTGCTCATGAACATCCTCATGGGGGGCATCACAGGGGCAGGTACTGATGCCCCAGGTTTTAGTTTTTATATTTCTCACATGCTGTGCTGCTTTAGTGTGTGGGTCTGAGCTTCACATCAGGGGATGGTGAGCTCTGTGCACAGAGCAGGGAGACAAAACAATTCCTGCTCCAGCTGGGCACCAAGGACAAATGATCCCAATCTCAGCCCAGGAGCACAAACCCCGTGGGCTGGAGAGAGAAAAACAAGGGTGGGACTGGATGGGCTAAAGCTGGGCTGGGACAATGAACTGCAAGGTGGGAATGGAGCAGAGCTGATCCCAGGGAGAGACCTCGTGAACAGGGGCCCATTTTTTGTGGCCATCTTGGGTCTTGCTGCCCAAGGTGGATCCATGGAGGCCTTTTCATAAATCCCTGCTTTATTCTTTAACTCTGTTCAGCCTCTGTTCTAGGTCAGCCTGCACAAGGCACCAACACAGCTCTCTTCACTCTGGTGACAAGTGACAGGACTCAGGGAAATGGCTGGAAAGGGGTCACAGCACTGAGGCTGTCTGAGCCCAAGGAGCATTTGGACAGTGCTCTCAGGGACACATTGGGGTTCTTGGGGTGTCCTGTGCAGGGCCAGGAGTTACACTTGATGATCCTGATGGGTTATTTCCAGCAACAATGTGCAAGCAAACCCTTGGACTGGGGCTGCTCTGCTGGCACCTGGAGCATCTGTGTCCCCCTGGGGAGCCAGGGCACAGCACAGCAGGGTTGGCAAAGGGACCAGTGCTGATGGAAACCATCTCCTGGTCTCATTTACAGCACTCTGACAGCCTGCCTCCCACCCCTCACTCTGCTGTCAGGTCCTTCCCACGTTTACAGGCACCTGCCTGGAGTACCTGTCACCCTCAGCTCTTCCTCCAGCTGATGATGACACAGCCTGGCAGTTCTGCCCATGTGGGATGTGGATCTTTTATAGGAACCTCCCACAACCACTGGCTTGAGTCTGGTGTGGAAATCAGACCTTTGTGCTGGTCCTTGCCTGGTCCCACTGTGTCCTGTTTGAGTTTTTCACAGAATCATAGGACATGCTGAGCTGGAAATAACCCACCAGGATCATTGAGTCCAACTGCTGGCCCTGCACAGGACACCCCAAGAATCCCAGCATGTGAGAGCACTGTCTAAATGCTCCTTGGGCTCAGACAGCCTCAGAGCTGTGACCCCTTCCCTGAGGAGCCTGTTCAGTGCTCAGAAACCCTCTGGGTGAAAAACTGTTCCTCATATCCCACCTAAACCTGCCCTGACTCAGCTCCAGCTGTTTAATGAGTGCTGTCACTTGTCACCAGAGTGAAGAGAGCTGTACTGATGCCTTGTGCAGGCTAACCCAGAACAGAGGCTGGACAGGGTCACAGAACAAAGCAGGGATTTATCCCAAGGGCAGCACCAGAGCCCAGCCAGGGCTGCCCCCAAGATGACCCAAAATGGCCCCAAAATGCCCGGCCGGGCACGGGGTCTCTCCCTGGGATCAGCTCTGCTCCATTCCCACCTTGCAGTTCATTGTCCCAGCCCAGCTTTGGCCCAGCCAGTCCCACCCTTGTTTTTCTCTCTCCAGCCCACGGGGTTTGTGCTCCTGGGCTGAGATTTGGATCATTTGTCCTTGGTCCCCAGCTGGAGCAGGAATTGTTTTGTCTCCCTGCTCTGGGCACAGAGCTCACCATCCCCTGATGTGAAGCTCAGACCCACACACTAAAGCAGCACAGAATCTGAAAAATAGAAAAACTAAAACCTGGGGCATCAGTACCTGCCCCTGTGATTCCCCTTGTTAGGATGCTCATGAGGCTCATCCTCAGCCTCCTCTCTTTGTTTGGCTGTTGTCCTTTTCCAGAGAATTTGCATTAATTTGAATTCTAATAATCTGTAAAGTTTCATCCTCACTTGGGATTGCCATCATCTTTACTAACCTCTCTTCCCATTTCTGGTGGGAAAGGGATGGTGGATCCTTAGGTCAAAACACAGCTGGGAGGTCAGACTTTGCATTAAAAGCTGCCTTGACATAGCCCCTAAGAGCACCTTGGAAGCATCCAAGCCCTGTTACCTATAGATTGTGGGCAAAATAAGACTATAAACCAAGTAGAGACCTCTGCTTTGGGGACTTTACAGCCTCCTCTGCTTTTCAAATCATGTCATCACAATCTCTGCAAGATTAAGCACTGTTTCAGCTGCAGGGTTTTTTTTAATTTCCATTTCTCATGGAATAAACTGATGGTGACAGATGCCCAGGAGGTCTCCAGGAGCCTTGGAGGTCACTGCTTTGTTTAGACACAGGGAATTTAGGGACTGCAGGGTGACAGTGGCCCCTGGAGAGGGATGTGGATGTCACCTTCTCATGGAGCACTGGTCTGTGTGGCAGTGACCTTCTCTGTGCCTGCAAACCTGGGCAGAGCCTACAGAGGGGCTTTGGCTTCCTCCAGGGCATCCACTAAATATAAATGGATAAATAAATAAATATTTCTATATATAAAAATATAAATGGATAAATAGAAGTGGATAAATGTGGCCTTTTTCCTGGGAAACAGAGGAACAGGCTGTCTCACTGGGTTTGTGGGGGGCACCATCAGGTGCCCTGAGCCCTGCTCCTTGTCAGGTGGTGCAGATAACCCAAGTGCTTCCTATTCTGGCAGCTCATTCAGACATTGATCTCAGAGCTGAGGGAGATAATTTCCTGTATTACTGGAAAAAAACAAGGTGGAATTTAATTTTGCTTGAGTTGAGCCATCTCAAAGCATCTCTGAATCAGAGCTGATCCCTGCAGACTCTCTCCAGCAGATGATTCACCCTGTCTTCCTGTTGGAACCCTGGTCATGGGAATTTCAGACTTTCTGTGCTGCCAGGCACTGACCCCCAAGGGAACATTGCATTGACCTGGGGCCATGGAGAAGCTTCCAAAATGGAATGACAGAACTGGGATTGTGAGTGAGGAGTTTGAATAGAAGTGTGTGATATCACTGGGTGGGAAACTTGGAATTTAAGGGTTGAGAATATGGTAATATATACAGAGCAAGATGGAGGTTTTAGGGCAGTGGCTAGTCTTCCTTCTCCTTCTTCTCCCTCTTCTCCTCCTTCTTCTCCTTCCCCTCCTTCACCTTATTCTTCACCTTCTTCTCCATGGGTTTGGGTGGTTTTGTGTAATTGGATAAAAAAGTCCTCATTGTGGGCCATGGGTGGTTGGTTATTGGGTTAAAAGTGAAAATAATTGAGGTGTCATTTCTTAATTGGACATTTTATCCTTCAAAGGCCTTGTAGAGAGAGAGATGGGGCTCCATTTTTAGTTTGTTAGAGTGAAGTGTAATAGAACTCAGGGTTTGTGAGACTGTAACAGAGATCAGAACTAATAAACATCTGAGTGCAAACAAGAAATTCCATCTTGTGCATTTAATCCCAACCCTGGCAGAAAAGAACCAAAGATTCCACATCTTCCCCCTCCACCTGGGGCTGGAGGTGACTCAGTGCTGCAGAGCCCAGCTCCTGGTGGCCGTGGCTTCCAGGTACTGCTGGGGTGAGGAGTCAAACCCTCTGGAGATCTCAGGTTCTGATCCCATCCTTCCTTAGGCACTAAAGCAGGTGGCTGCCACCTTTCAGCCAGCATCAAACGTGTGGTGGCTGCTTGGTGTGGCAGCAGCATCTCCCTGCAGCTGGGGCTGCTGCCCCTGGCCTGCTCAGGGCACGGCTGGGTGAGGGAGCAGCTGGGGCATTCTGAGGACAGGCACTGTCACAAATCTGATGTCTCAGACAAATGCTCTTCTCTGGCTCTGAAACTGCTCACAGAGAGGTGCTTCAGTGGAGAGGAAGAGGGGTGCCAACAGGAAGCTGGCTGAGACAGCATAGAAACATTTTCTGCTCATGATCTCAGGCTCTGGAGATAAGGCTGGAATTCTGACACCCCCCAGAGCATCCTGCCTTGGTCCCATGTCAGTCCTGCAGCTCAGCGAGGGGAGGGAGGTCCCTGCCTGGATGATGCTCCTGCCAGGGGTACAAAAGGTGGTTTGGGCTGGAGGGATGTGGCAGTGCCATGGATCCCCTCTGGACAGGAGGTGCTGGAGTGCTCAGGCTGCAGAAGATGCTGTTTGTGAAAGGTCAGCTCCTGTAATGAACTCTGACCATGGTGTTGGGGCCATCAGAAGTGGCCTGAGCCTCCAGACAGGGAAGGACTCTCAGGTGTGTCTGGCAGCAGGCTGTGCATGCCCCAGGGCAGGTTTCTCACTGGGTGGATCACTCCTTATGGCACAAGGTGCCTGTTCAGGGGCTCCACCTGATGCCTCAGGTTTTGGCTTTTCTATTTCTCACATTCTGTGCTGCTTTAGTGGGTGGGTCTGGGTTCACACCAGGGGATGGTGAGCTCTGTGCACAGAGCAGGGAGACAAAACAATTCCTGCTCCAGCTGGGCACCAAGGACAAATGATCCCAATCTCAGCCCAGGAGCACAAACCCCGTGGGCTGGAGAGAGAAAAACAAGGGTGGGACTGGATGGGCTAAAGCTGGGCTGGGACAATGAACTGCAAGGTGGGAATGGAGCAGAGCTGATCCCAGGGAGAGACCCCGTGCCCGGCCGGGCATTTTGGGGCCATTTTGGGTCATCTTGGGTGCAGCCCTGGCTGGGCTCTGGTGCTGCCCAAGGTGGATCCATGGAGGAGATCCTTTGAATAAATCCCTGCTTTGTTCTTTAGCTCTGTCCAGCCTCAGTTCAAGGCCAGCCTGCACAGGACATCACACCTTGCTGGAATCCCTGCTTGGCACAGCGCGAGGGCTCGGCAGTGCCAGGGTCAGTGCACCAGGGTTTGGCTCACTCAGGAGGAGCAGCAAGTGCCTTTTTTGTGGCAAGGATTTGCATAGTGGAGACTGAACATCTGGATTGTTGGGGTGAGTGACTGGGGGGGTTCTGGATGGGGCCCAGGGCTCCACTGCCAGCTCCGTTACATCGAGCGCGCCACATTCCACGGACAATGCTGCCTTTCACCAGACCCACAGAATAGGCTTTGTGCCTCCTGTGTGAGCCC
Organism: Serinus canaria; assembly: GCF_022539315.1. Taxonomy (NCBI): domain Eukaryota; kingdom Metazoa; phylum Chordata; class Aves; order Passeriformes; family Fringillidae; genus Serinus; species Serinus canaria. The sequence continues at coordinate 8,234,236 of NC_066331.1, read as the reverse complement.
TCTTTCTCTCTAGAAAGGCTTCCTCAGAGGCTGCAGGCACTGCTCCACGACTTGGAATGGTTTTCACCTGTGCCAGGAGTGATTTCACTCTGCCTTTTCCCAGGGCTGGGCTGGTTGGTGGTGCCAGGTGCTTTGCTTTTCCCTTAGCAGCTGGAGAAGCCCATGAGGAGAAGGAGTTGCCTTGGGACCTCTTGGTAGCTGGAGAGAGTTGTGTGTAATCATGGAGTAGCATCAAGAGGTGTTTTTTATATCTGGGCTTTATTTAAATGAACACATTCCTAATTTTCCTGCTGCTCTGCTTTAGTCCACGGCTTAGCAGAAAGGGAGGTGCTGGGTCTAGAACTATTTTGTTCATAGAATCAAAAAGTATTCTGAGATGGGACACACAATGTTCATCAAGTCCAACTCCTGACCCAGCACAGAACAGCCCCAAAATCCCCCTGTGTGCCTGAGAGCATTGTCCAAACTCTTCTTGAACTCTGGCTGGGTTGAGGCCATGACCACTGCCCTGGGGAGCCTGTTTGTGCCCCACCACCCTCTGGATGGAAAATCTTTTCCTAATACCCAGCATAAGCCTCCCTGGCACAGTTTTTGCTGTTTCCTTGAGGCCTCTCACTGGTCACCAGAGATAAAAAATCAGGGCCTGCTCCTCGTCCCTTAAAGAATTTAAAGGACAACCCAACAGGATATTGGCACTTACCTATTGATTCCACATCTTGTTTTTAAATGAAATTACTGCTTCTGTGCTGGGGATCTCTGGTGGGTTCTGGGGCACAGCATGGGCCATGGGGAGCTCTGGGAACCTGGCCCTTCATTAAATGCCTTGAAATGGTTTATAGAGAGAGTCTGGGGGGCAGAAGGGGAGCACACAAGAAATTTAATCTTGGAGTTGACAAGATTAAACCGCTCAAAGACAGAGCTCTCTCTTCCATTTCCAAGTCAGAAAGACCAACCATGGGCCCAAAGGCAGCTGCACGAGTGGTTTGAGGGTCACCTTGTAAGATCCAGATGGAATTATACTGAAGTTTGTAAAGGCACTTCTGCAAACTCCAGTGAAAGCTGATCTGCAGCATTAGACACTCAAATATGTCCCAAGTTTGGCTGAAGTTCTCTTCCAACTTCCCTGCTGCGGCCACTATTAAATATAATTGTAAGATACAAGGAAAAACACCAAAGAATGTTATTAGTTTATGAGACTGTGTTGCCTTGGCTACTTCTGAGAGGAGAAAACCCTCAATTGTAAGAGGCCAGGGCTTCACTGTAGTCTCAAATTGTAATTTCCCTTCTCTCCAGTTTAAGGACAGCGGACATTATCTCAGGAATCTATAGATAGTGTCTGAGTCATTCTTTAAAGTACAGCTAAAATGTAAAAACATTCAATAATATAGCCCTGCAGCTCCTCTGACCAGGGGAAGTGTTTTACACCTCATTTTACAGGCAGGGAAGAGTATGTGGAGGAGGAAAATTACGTGCAGAGAGTCATGCTGGAGTCCTGATGGTGGCTGAGCAGTTCTGACTCCTCTGCTTGCAGCTGGCTTTGCCCCATGGCTGAGCTGCTCCTCCCACCTCAGCATCTGCCCAGGGCAGCATCAGCTCATGGGAGCAGAGAATCAAGATGTGACTGGGCTTGGGGACAGAGATAAATGTGCATTTATGATGTCCCAAAGGAGATACTGCCATTCTGAGCTCAGGTGTTTTGTGCAGGGCTGTGCAGGGAGCTGCTGAACCACAGCTGGGAGCTTGGGCTTTCTGACTTTCAGGCAATTCTGTGCAGCACCAGAGCACCCCAGTGTGAGCTGTGTGGTGCTGAGGGTGTTCAGGCTGCTGCTGCACTGGGGCTGCTCAGGTGGAAGGGCTCTGGCAGTGTTTGCAGCCTGAAGCACATTTAGAATGTGTAAATCTGTAGGAGGGAAAAGTGGCCATTGTCTGCTTGATCTTGGTACTCCTCCAAGGTAGCCTGTTCTCAGTGGAGTGGCCAGACAGCTTGTGGATCTTTACCCTGAATATTCATCTCAGTTTCTGGCTAGGAAGGGATTTAGTGAACATGAGCCCTTGGCTGCTCCTTTGCATGGAGCTGGTTCCTTCACCCAGGTGTTACCTGGCTGCAGTGGGGCATCTCTCATGGGGCAGGAAGGAAAAGGACACTCTGGAGTGAAACTGGGACTTGCAGCTGAGGAAAATCCCAGGCTGAGCTTTTCCCTCTGCAGCATCTGCAGAGTCAGACCCAAAGGCTGCCCTGCTGCTCCTGCAGCTCTCACAGGCAGGTGCTCGCTGGGGCTGGGTGTTCCCAAGTGTCTGGGGCTGCTCTGGGTGCCCTGACCCCGTGGGTCACCCCTGGGTCACCCAGGCTCAGGAGAGCCCTTAACCCCTGCCCTTTGTGGTCTGCTGCCCTTCAGCCACTGAGCTGCTGCCTCTTTGTTTTGGGCTTGTCTCCTTTGTACGTCCCCACCCCTCTCTGGGAAAAATCAACATTTGCCTTGCAGAGCCTGGCCAACAGAAGGGGTCTGTATTCCATCCTGATGGCAGCCCCAGGCTTGCATGCTCCCATGATAAATCCTCTGGTGTTTGTTGCCAGGGGGACCCTCTGAAACACAATTTTGGGAGTTCTGTGTGTGTGAAATGAGCAGGGAAGCTGTGAGAGATCACTGGTGCTGAAGGAAAAAGATGTTTGATAGCATTGAGATTAGAAGAAGATGGCAAGAAATTGATTTAAAGTCTAAGTAAAGGATGATTTAAAAATTTTATTTTGTTTTTAATCTGAAGTACCACGTTGCTGCTTTCTGTGCTGGAGCTGCACATGGTGCAGGAGCAGAGCAGAGGGGCAGACACTGGGCTGGGGGGGATTGCAGCAGGACTTCTGTGTGGTCACAGGCACAGCTTTGCAGGCCTGGGGGAGTGGGGAGCAGAGCTGTGGGGTGGCTCAGGAGTATTTGATCCGTATGGAAATACCACACTGGAGTTTTAAAATTCCTTTCCCCTCCTTCAAATCTGCCCGTGGTTTTCTCCAGCTAATCCATGGCCATTGCCAGATGAACCTGAGGGAGTGAGGTGAGGGGAGCTATGAGTGTTGGGGGGTTTTGGAGGGTGAAGGATGAGCACTGATTATTTGTGTTTCCCTTGTTTCCATAGTGCTCTGAGTGCTGAGCCTTATCCCTTGTCCACTCAGGCTCTGGGGGACATTTGTGTTATTAATGTTAATTAACCAACACGTTTCTAGCTCGCTGGAGCTCTTGTGGCAGCTGGTTAATGTAAGAGTTTGATTATAAAGTGAGAGTTATTTCCTTCTTTAGCAAGGCTGCAGCTTGGATGGGTTCAGATGCCTTCCCTTCTTCCCACCTCTGCTGGGATGCTGCAGGTTCTGCAAGTGGGACCAGGTCCAAGCTGCTCTTGCCATGACTTTACAAGCTCAAAACCCCCTCATTTAATGAAAATGCCACCAGGCACCTGCTCATTGAGTTCAGTTCTTGGGTCCTGCTTCTCTCTCTTGGGTTTTGGCAGATAAGGACTGTGAGCAAGCGAGGAGTGTGGTGAAGACAGAGAAAATTTAGAGGGACAAGATCTCTGGAAATCTGGTCAGCATCAGCAGTGAACTTGGAGGGATTTGAGACTTGACAGTGCTACCAGGTCCATCCCCAACCAGCAGAGCTTCACGAGAGCCGTTTTTATTCCCACATAAACCTTTTTTTCCTTTCCTCCTGCTGCTAAGTGAAATAATCCCCTAAGCCAGCAGAGCTGACAGCACACATAAAAGACCCATTTCTGCAGTCTTCTTCCAATTTGTGTGGACATTGGTGGTGTGAATATTCATCTGCACAAGTCATCTGCTGTGGTGACGTGGCACCTTTGCCACTGCCCAGATTACTGGAACACTCCAACCAGAAGGATCACAGATGATGACTAACACCCTTTTTTTGTATGAAAAACTGCTTGTGCTATTTTTTTTTTTTTTTAGTGCTTTCATGATTGTCCAGCCTATCTCTGAATGAGTATCAGCTGTGAGGAATTTGTGGTCAGTAAAGAACAGATGATCACGAGGGGTGGTGAAATGATCTTGTTATTTCCATGAAGTGAATATCTGAGGACTGAGCTTACTCACCTCAGAATAAACTCATGGGGAGAAGGGGGAGTCTCTGTATTGTTTGAAGGCCATTTTAGCTCTTGAACAACTTGCCAAAGCACTTGAAATCACTCCAATGTTTTAGTCTTGACACTGAAATTGGATGTCTCCAAAAAGCCAAGACTTATTTCAAGCACGAGATTGAATCCACTGACCAGACAGAAGTGTGTGCTCTGGGGTTTGTGGGTCAGCCAAGGCAGTTTTCTGGCCTTAAGCTTTATGGATGCAAAAATTGATTTCCTGAGAGTTACTGCAGTTTAATTTGAGTTAACAGTTTGAATCAAATCCTACCTTTGAGCCAAGGTTGAAGTGCTGTGTCCCCTGTCACCCTCTACCCCCTTGTGCAGGGCTGGTCCTTCCCCCTGACAGCTCCTTGCTGTGGCCAGACCACTGCTGGCCCTGGGGCAGCCTTTCTAACACTGCAAAGACTGAGACCTGGGTCTTGCTGCCTCTTATCATCAACACAAGCTTTTGGAACATGTTTTTAGTGTTAGAATGCTTTTGGCACCTGCTAAAGTAGTGTTGTGGTAGGAATAGGTGCATCTTGCTAATGCCAGTTTTCCTGTGGTTTCCTTGAGGGTGCTTTTGACTCAGGCTGGGTTCTTTTGAAGTGTGAACTCATGGCTCTGTGTGCTGGTGAGCAGGGTTGTGTGGCTCCAGCTCCCATGAGAGGGAAATTGGTGGTGTTTTAGGCTGTCTATGCTCAGCCTTGGACCTGGACACAGCTTGTTGGAGAAGGTAATGGAGCACTCCTGAGTCTGCAATCAGTGCCCTTTGGCCACAGCATCCCTCCATCCCTCCCTCCAGCATCCCTCCCTCTATCCTAGCATCATCCCTCCCTCCATCCCTCCAACATCCTTCCTTCCATCCCTCGAACACCCTCCATCCCTCCATCCCTCCATCCCTCCATCCCTCCATCCCTCCAACATTCTTCCCTCCATCCCTCCAACATCCTTCCCTCCATCCCTCCAACATCCTTCCCTCATCCCTCCAACATCCTTCCCTCCATCCGTCCCTCCATCCCTCCAGCATCTCTCCATCCTGGTGAAAGCTCAGTTTGCTGCCAGAGATATTTGATCCAGAATGATACCATGCACTGGGGTTGAAGGGTTTTTTTTTATTTTTCTAGCTGTGCTCAGCTCCTTTGTAAAGAGTTTCTGTTACACAGAATCTGGAAAAGTGTCTTTTATTCCTCAGTGCATGTTTCTGATTAGTATTGGAAATGAACATGAATTTTTTCTTTTTTTTTTTTTTAACTGTATTCCTTTTGAGGTTAATGTTGCAAGTGGATTTCAAGCTAATGGAAGAGGAGCTGTAATTGTGTGGTTCACTGGACTCGAGGCCACAGAGATTCTTCTTCCTTTGCTAATCTGCACCCAGATGTCCCTCCCTTGCAGCCCCCTGTGCCCCTGTGTCCCCAGCTGTCTCCAGTGCCACCCCCCTGTGCGGGCTCTGCCTCCAGAGGAGATGTCCTGTGTCAGCACTGGAGCTCTGCAGCTCAGCCTGCAGCAGCTGCAGCGTGTGAGGAGCCATGGAGGCAGGGATTGTGCAGTGGGGATCAACCCATGGGTGGGATTTCCTCCTGTTCACAGCTCCAGGTCTTCTCCAGTCACTCTTTTTTATCCCTGGAGATTTAGAGCCTGTCTGGGTGAAGCAGGGTGAGCTGCAGCTGCCAGTGAAGGAAATTCACTGCCCACTCTCTGGATGGGACCTGTGCCATGGGCACAGTGAGAGGGATTGCACACCCTGAGAGGTCTGGGAGCGTTGAGATGGACCTGCACAATGGACAAAGAGTGGAGAACCCTCTCCCAGCAGTCTGCACTGGTACCTGGGCAGGGCAGTGACACCCCTGCTGTCCCCTATGTGCTCCTAGGTGACAGCAGGAGGGCCTGGGGGCATGGCAGAGGGCAGATGGGGTGGAGGAGCTGGGGCTGGGTGTGTGCAGTGCACAGGGGCTGCAGGTTCTGCCAGCCTGTGCTCCAAAAACTGCTGCTGGTGTGCAGGGGCTGTGACCCCTCTGAAGGGCTGTTCTGCTGAGGAGCTCTCACCGCTGCAGAGCTGGAACCATCCCGAGGTGGCTCCATGATTTTCCTGGAGCTGTACACCCCAGGAAGCCAGGAGCAGTGTGGATATGTCCAGAGCAGCTCCGTTCTTGGATGGAGACACCTCCAGTGCTGTGTGGACACCCTGCAGTGCTGTGCTGGTGCAGAAGGAAGCTGAATTATCTGAGCTCAGACCCTGCAGTCAATACATGTCACAGAAGCAAGGGTCACGCTGGCTGCTCAGATGAGCTGGTGCTGCTTTGCTGGCTGCAGCACAGTGTGGGATGGCTCCTGCTGGTTTGGCCCATCCCTTTCCATCACCACCTTTGTTTGGCTTGGGTTCTTTTGTTTGTTTGGTTTGGGTTTTTACTGGACTGTGTGTAGAGGGTGAGTTCTTGAGCTGCATCCCCCATTGTTTGTCCTCTCTGCGTGGTTTCTGTTGATAATGGGAACTGCTCACTGGTCCTTTTGGGTTTTACATCATGGCAGTGTAGCAGCATGGATGGCTTACAGTGAGGACAAAATCAGTCTCCTGTGGGCTCTCTTCACTGGTACATCTGTGGTGGGTTTTCTCCTTCAGCCAGGTCTGTGAGCTCTCAGAGAACCTATCACACCTGAGGTAGCCCAGCTACCCCAAATGGCATAAAATCAGCAGGATGGCTTCTGAGGTGGTGCTGGAAACAGAGAGGTTTTATTAAAAGGTAAACTAACAAAGCCCTTACAGAGAAAAACTGAGCCAGGGGCAAGAGGCTCTTTTTCCTGCTAAAAACACCCCACAAAAGCAATTATTTCCTTTGTTCTTTTCTTTTTCTAGTGAATTGTTTAGGCAGGACTTTTTGGCCTCTGTCCAGTTGGGTAGCTCTAGGTTTAAGGTGAAGTCCCAAAGGTTCTAGGAGGTGTCTTTTTGCCAAATTGAGGAAAGAAACTTCTGGGGTTTTGCCTTTTTAAGGAGACAAAGGATAATTTGGTCACTCTGTCAACAGAGGGCACATTCCTACACGTGTACCCAGAAGGTTTGGTGTGTATCATCCAAAAGCTCTGCTGTCTTTTGAATATACATTGACTTTATTGGAGATGAACATCTCTGGCAATTCCCTCATTAGCTCTAGGTGCAGACTCAGCCAACTCAGCTAGAAAAGTCTCACTGGAGATTTCTCCAGACAACCTGGATTCCATGCCCTGCAGCAGGGTGAGCACCCAGAAGGTGCTCCCATTTCCATACTGGGATCCTTTAGTATTGGATTTCAGGGAGGAAGGATGAATCTGACTCCATGTTCTCAGAAGGCTGATTTATTATTTTATGATACTATATTATATTAAAGAATACTAAACTATGCAGGAAGGATAATTACACAGTGCTAAAAAGATAATAATGAAAACTGGTGACTCTTTCCAGAGCCCTGACACAGCCTGGCCCTGATTGGCCAAAGAGTGAAAACAACTCCCAGCAGAATGCAATGGAACAATCACCTGTGGGTGAACAATCTCCAAACACATTCCACATGTGAGCACAGCACAGGAGAAGCAAATGAGATAAGAATTGTTTTCCTTTTCTCTGAGGCCTCTCAGCTTCCCAGGAGAAAAGAATCCTGGGCAAAGGGATTTTTTCAGAGAATGAGAATGCCACACTTTACATCCATTGTGTTACATCAGCAGCTGCAAGAAGCGTGAAACAGTAAAAAACCTGGTCCAGTATTGTCTGGAGGGAGCAATTTAAAAGTGAGCCTGGCCCTGACACGATCATAGTGGCCATTCTGGGCTTTGCCAGTCATGAAGAAGACCCCAGAGAAGCCCAGAGGTTTTGGGTGCTGCTGCCTTTCTGCTGGGCCCATGGATCTGGAGGGAATTAGTCATTGATTATAAAATGGGAAAAAAACTCACTCAGTAGTGAGCCAAGGTGGGGCTGAGCTGGGCTTTGTCCTGCTGAGGCACATCCCTGGGCTGAACGAGCCACTCTTGGCCTGACTGATTTTTAACTGTCGGGTTCTTCCCTTCTGAATTCCTCCTGGTGGGAACGAGGGGGAGAGTTCCCAATTTCAGCTCAATAAAGCACATTGCACAGTGCTCCTTAGTCCAGAGTGCTCCGGTGCCTTTCCAGCCTGGTTGAGGGAGTTTGCAGGCGCTGAGGGAGGGCTCACAGACACTGTGTCTGCACTGGAAATGTTTCATTTTCATTGCACAGCTCCAACGTGGGGCTCAAACTGCTGCTCCCAGGCTATAAATAGAGGTAACCCCAGAACAGGCTCAGCAGCTGATGCTCTCTGCTCCTGCCCCCTCCCTGGCTTCTTGGCAGCGTGTCCACAGCCGCATATTTTTAGCTGTTGCTTTCTCGTTATTTATTTTATTTTTTTGCCAGGCTGCCAGCTTTCCCTGCTGTTTATCTGCTTTCCAGGACTGTGTCTGGATCCTCCCTCTGGAGGGGCAGTGGGGCATCACTGATAGCAAGCTTGGCTCAGACTCTGCAGCTCTCCCTCCTCTCTCTAGATTTTCTGTTAAGGTATTGGGCTGCCTGGATGAATTTCGTGTTTACTCCTCATTTTCCCTTTGTCTCAGAAGGGATGAACAGCATTATTATGTATTATTAATGTTGTTAACAGGCAGTGAAGCAACAGCTGTCAGAAAAACCTTCTCCTAATGCTGCTTCCAACGCAGAACAAATCAACTCAGCTCGTTGAGAAAAGGGTGAGAATGGTAATTCCAGCTCCCCAGAGAAAACCTGGGAGACAGGGCACCCAAACAAACCCTCAGAAGGGATAAAAGCCACGGGCTCAGCCAGGGCATGGATGCTCTGCTGGCTGTGCTGGATGCTTCCAGTCCTGTATGTGTTTTTCCACTGCTGAAGGGAATAAAGCTGATTTCCTCGATGTGATCCTGTCCAAGCTTGTGAGCTCCTCGTTCAGCTTCCGTCCTGCCCCGCCGCAGACTGAATGAGGCTTTGAACATGAAAGGCTGCTCTAACCAGCTCAGCATGGCTGCAGATCTGCATTCCTCAGCCTGCCACCCATCAGGGCTGCTTTTCTCTGCTTTCTGAGCCATTCTAAAAGCTGGATTTCACCACTGCACCTTCCCTGGATTTCACCACTGCACCTTGCCTGCACACAGGGAACTCAGAGGTGATGTGTCTGCACAGAGCAGAGCTGGGATGTGACTGCTCTTGCAGCCTGGCTCAAGAAGAGCTGTTTAAAAATCTATTTCAGCAAAAGAAATAGTGCTTTTCAATCTTTGCTAGCATACAAAAAAGCAGGAGGCATTTATTTAGAGAGGAGAAAATAATTTAAACAGTGCACACGGGGAACTCAGAGGAGATGTGTCTGCACAGAGCAGAGCTGGGATGTGACTGCTCTTGCAGCCTGGCTCAAGAAGAGCTGTTTAAAAATCTATTTCAGCAGAGGAAATAGGGCTTTCCATTCTTACTAGCATCCAAAAGAGCAGTAGGCATTTAGAGAGGAGAAAATAATTTTTTAAAATATTCAGGAACTGGGAATTAGTGCCCACAGGGAACTCAGAGGTGGTGTCTCTCTGCATGGAACAGAGCTGGGATGTGACTGCTCTTGCAGCCTGGCTCAAGAAGAGCTGTTTAAAAATCTGTTCAGCTGTTTAAAAATGTTCCTCTGTTCAGCAGAGGAAATAGGGCTTTTCATTCTTGCTAGAGTCCAAAAAAGCAGTAGGCATTTAGAGAGGAGAAAAGAATGAAGAAAAAGATTCAGGGACTGGGTTTAATAACAAAAATATGTTTAAAATTTAAAAAGCACAAGTTCCCAGTAGCTTCAGCCCTTGTCCTCTGTCAGTGATGGAAAGTGAGGCTGGCTGAAGGGTGTAGCACCAGTTTGCCCAGTTGCAATGCAGGTGAAGCTGCTGAGCAGAGGGGCTGGGTGTTCCTGTGTGGGGTGCACAGTCCTGGCTGGGTGTTCCTGTGTGGGGTGCACAGTCCTGGCTGGGTGTTCCTGTGTGGGGTGCACAGTCCTGGCTCTGTTTTTGGCTCCCTGGGGGCAGGGAAGGGCCCTTTCCAAGGAGGGGGATGGCTCTGGGTGGTGCTGCCCATGGGTTCTCCTGTGCTGCCCATCCCAGGAGCAGCCCTGTGGTTCAACCACATCACGTTGTAGGCACAGAGGCTTTTTATGTTAGAAAAGGAAAGGGACAGAGCAAACACACATGTGCATATATATAAAAATATAAATTTATATACACAAGCACAGGGTTCTGAGCATGAAATGCTTTTTCCATCTCCAGCTGCCAGGCAGCTCTTTTCCCTTCCCTCCCTCTATCCCAGGCCTTACTGGTATGAAAGTTTTCCTGCCTTTTTTCTATATATATCTATTTCTTTTTTAATATATTTTGTCATTGTATGATGTGCTCTTCTAGCTGACAAGGTTTGTAAGGTTGTGACTCCATTACAAAGCACAGTTTAGAGCTGTTTTAAATGCATCTTAAATTCATGCTGGTTTAATCCCTTTGCTTCTTGTCCAACAGATCTGGTAGAAGGTGAGAAGACAATTTAAATAATGTAATTGACTGACATCACCACCCTCAAATCCTGGGGGTTTCTTACCTGTTTGCAGGTAGAAACCCTGACCCAAGGTTTTTGTGAGCTGAGGCAGGGTTTGGAATGAGCTGAGGAGCTCCTGTGGTTTGGCAGCTCCAGCTTCTGCTGCCCGAGGTGATGGACCCTGTCCTGGAGCTGGTGTCCACCCTGTACCCCCAGAGGCTGGGGAGCCACCAGACCTTCTGGGAATGTCCATCCCAGCACATCAGAACCCTCAGGGGGGTTCCAGGATACAGCATCCCTCCTGAGGTGCTTCACTGCATTTATTGCATTTACCTCTTTTATTGGGGTAAAAAACCAGAAACTGAGGCACAAATCCATGGCTGTGTTTTAACTAAATGGGAATGCTGGGGGTTTTAAGGAGAATTCAGGTTCTTGCTGAGTGGGAAGTGAGTGCTGTGGCAATCATTGTTTTACCAGGCAGCTGGGATGGCAGAGAAATGAAACAAGTTGATGGTGTATTGATTAATTTAAGGAGTTGATGGTGATCTGGAGCTACCAGACCTTCTGGGAATGTCCATCCCAGCACATCAGAACCCTTAGGGGATTCCAGGATACAGCATCCCCCCTGAGGTGCTTCACTGCATTTTTTGCATTTACCTCTTTTATTGGGCTAAAAAACCAGAAACTGAGGCACAAACCCATGGCTGTGATTTAACTAAATGGGAATTCTGGAGGTTTTAAGGAGAATTTGGGTTCTTGCTGAGTGGGAAGTGGGTGCTGTGGCAATCATTGTTTTACCAATAGGCAGCTCATTTGGACTCCTCATTCCAACCTTCTTTCTGCTTTAGGAATCACCCGGACCTCCAGCGGGAGACTTCGGAGGCTCAGCGACCAGACAAGCCCCAGTAAGTGTGTGAATTTCTCCCTTTGAAACCTCCCCATCCAATTTAGAAAAAAATAAAAAGGAAAAAATAGGGAATGCAGGAGGTGACACTCAGAATTCTTATTTGCTGTCATGGTTTGAAAGGCAAATCTTGGTGCTGATAAATGCAGAGCTCTCTATGATGGAGAAAGAAAAAAAGTGAGGTGTATATATATATATATATTTATTTCTTAAAAATATGTTTTTAAAAGCCTCAACAAACTATGGAAAGAGAAAGAACATAAAATATTCCTTACTGTATAATGGGTCCAGAGACAATAATTACCAAGCTCCAACCCAACTCAACACAGGGCAACAGGAAGCAGGAATGGCCTGTGGTTGAAATCCACTTTAGTCATTAGTAGCTCTTTTGGACTCTCCTCAGCTGTTACTTTCCATTGGATGTGCAGATTTATGGATTATAAGTGCTTGTGGCTAAATTTGCAGCTCTAATTGCAGCTTAATGTTTTGGAAGCTGCTTCTGATTCAGAAGGAAGCAGGTGGGAGGATTTGTTTTTCTTGCAGAAGGTGTTTCCCAGCCTCAGGAAAGCAGCAGCAGAATTCCCAGGGCTTGGGAGTACCTGAGGCTGTGTGCTCTGTTTGTTTGTGTGTGCCACGTGCTGGGGCTGCCCCTGGGGGTTGTCTGCAAGTGAAAAAGTCACTGTTCTCATCTGAAATACTCCAAGGGAAGCTGAGGCAGCCCAGATCTGGGCTTTTCCTGCTGGTAGCCCCTTCTGCTGGCTCTGTCAGCCCCTCTGATGAGCCTGTGCTGCTCCCTGGTTCAGACCCCTGTGGGGAGCAGTGTGTCTCCATATGGAGGTGCTTTCTACATCCCAGACATTATTCTTCATTAGCAGGTGCTTTGCTGCCACTGAGATCTTCTTTTGTGTTTCCTTCTCTGACACCACACAATCCTGTGGTAATTACAGTCCTACCTGTGAATTTCAACAAGATGGGCACAGATAACTCTTGTCATATTTGGTTTTTGCCCTTAGAAGTTATTGGTGTTCCCTTTCGTAGCTGGGGAAAATGGAGCAGCAGAGAACCTGAAAGCTGTGCCTTGAGCAGTGCCTGTGAGAGTGCTGGAATGGTTTGGGTTGGGGTCCTGGAATGGTTTGGGTTGGGGTCCTGCAATGGTTTGGGTTGGGGTCCCGGAATGGTTTGGGTTGGGGTCCCGGAATGGTTTGGGTTGGGGTCCCGGAATGGTTTGGGTTGGAGTCCTGGAATGGTTTGGGTTGGAGGGGACTATTGGATTCACAGGGAGTCCTGATGAAGGGAGGAATGATGAATCTGACTCCATGTTCTCTGAAGGCAAATTTATTATTTTATGATACTATATTATATTAAAGAATACTATACTAAAGAATACAGAAAGGATACTTACAGAATGCTAAAAAGATAATAATGAAAACTCCTGACTCTCTCCAGAGTCCTGACACAGCCTGGCCCTGACTGGCCAAAGAGTGAAAACAGCTCCCAGCAGAATGCAATGGAACAATCACCTGTGGGTGAACAATCCCCAAACACATTCCACATGGGCACAGCACAGGAGAAGCAAATGAGATAAGAATTGTTTCCCTTTTCTCTGAGGCCTCTCAGCTTCCCAGGAGAAAAATCCTGTGTGAAGGGATTTTTCAGAAAATGTAAATGTGACAAGAGGCCTTAAACACCATCTAATTCCAGCCTGGATGACCCCCCCTCACCATTGCTGCCTCATTTTCTCTGCTCCGTGCCTCCCCAAACCCCGCTCACCTCCTCAGCACCCTTAGTTCAGCTTTCATCCTCTCCTGTCCCCTTGGTCTCTCTGCCACCCAGCTGCTCCCTCCAGGCTGGATTTGCTGTTTCAATCCATCTTCTCAGCCCTCACATCCTGCCTCAGCTCCCAGATGGACTTATCAAAACAGTGCTTTCCAGCTCTTCCCTCGGCGTGGGTGGCAGCACAAAGCCACCCCAGGGGTGCCTTCCTGGAGCGGTGACTTCAGTGCTTCAGCACGTGTGGGACGGGGATTAGTCATGGATGGCTGCTTGGACGTGCACTTGGACACCCTGGGAGCTGGGACACTGCCTGCCTGGCCCTCCTGAGCACTGCTGGCCAGCACAGGGACAGCTATTGGTGGCACAGGAGAGGGTGGCAGGGGCTGTGGCACTGCCCTGTGCTGGCATCTGGAGCTGCACAGCCCTGCGCCATCACCATCAGTGGGAGGAGGGAATTATGGATTCCCTACACCCCAAACTGCTATCAAGTGGCAGCAAAATTATGGAATTATGGATTCAGAGCACCCCAAACTGGTGTTGAGTGGCAGCAAAATTATGGAATTATGGATTCAGAGCACCCCAAACTGGTGTTGAGTGGCACCAAAATTATGGAATTATGGATTCAGATCACCCCAAACTGGTGTCGAGTGGCAGCAAAATTATGGAATTATGGATTCAGAGCACCCCAAACTGGTGTCAACTGGCAGCAAAAATGCACTGAGTGATGATTATTGGGGAGCCTTGGTGTGTTGTGTGACACAAACTGCTGTGTTCATGGCAGCAAGGGGCCGGGAGGGCTGAGCTGCATTTTCGAGCTGATGCTTCCAAACTCGGCCACCAGCGCAGCCAGAGCTGGCAGTTTGGAGCTGCAGAGTGTGTTTATCTTGTGCACATGCACAAACAAAGCTGCTGCCTCAGCCCTGGCACCGCCTGCTCTCATGTGCAGACAGGACAGAAGGGGGAATTGGTGCAGCTCCAAAGGGAGCTGGGGTGTAGGGAATGGGAATCCACATTGACAGACACAGCACATTTGTTCAAGCTTGTTTTCCTTAGACTCTAATTATATACTTTTCCACTTTTCTGGTGAGAGACCTTGTAAATTTAATTTTTTTTTTTCAAGTTAAAAAATCAAATGAGCAGTTCAGTCCTTCAGTTTACATTGCAGTAAATATTTATGACTCCATATAACTGCAGCTCAATTTCCCCTTGTTTCAGGTCCAAATTTTCCCCTCTGCACATCTGGCCTTGCACCCAGAAGCTTTTATTCCTGTAAAAGATAAATTGGGGTTGGGATGACTGAGCAGTGGTCACAAGTGAAGCGTTGCAGGAGGGGCTCAGTTGCTTTGGGCTCTTTGCCACCCTAAACAAAGAAAGGGGTGACGTGCATTTCCACAGCCACCAGCTCCTGGGATCCAGAGAGCTCCACAGGCTGCCTTGGGGTGTGCAGTGAGGGTAGGAACCTGCAGAATTGATGCTGACCTCTTTTGGGACTTCATCTTGCCACTCAGATTCCCTGGTCCCTCTGGAAGTGGTTGTGTGGTGCTGGCATCCAGCAGTGCTCAGCTCCAGGGCTGTGGGGCTGCTTTGGTTCAAACCTCAGTGTAGCCCCAGGTAAGCCCCTGGGGTGGGATTCAAGTCCCTCTCCAGCTCTCCTGGAGCCCCTTCAGGCACTGGGAGGGGCTCTGAGCTCTCCCTGGAGCCTTCTCCAGGTCACCCCCAGCTCACTACAGAGCAGAGGGGCTCCAGCCCTTGGAGCATCTCCGTGGCCTCCTCTGGGCTCTCTCCTGCCCTTCACACCCTGCTTGTGTTGATGGCCCCAGAGCTGGAGGCAGCTCTGCAGGAAGGGGTCTCAGGAGAGTGGAACAGAGGGGCAGAATCCCCTCCCTTGACCTGCTGCTCACAATTCTTGCATTGCAGCCCAGGACACCTTTGTCTTTCTGGGCCAGCAGAGCACCTTGCTGGGTTGTATGGAGCCATCAACCAACACCCCAACCCCCCAAGGAACAGTCCTGATCCCTTCTCTGCCCAGCCTGTTGTCCTGGCTTGGAAAGCCAGGTGTCTGCTAAGGAAGGCAGGAGCCTCCCCTGAAATGGAAAATGCAAACCCCCTCCCTCCAAATTGTTATAAAATTTAAATTAAGGAGCTCTCAGACAAAAATAATAAGAATAACAGGGAGAAAATAAAAAGATAAAATGAACAATGCAGTGAACCAAACCAGCCCTGGCAGAGGCAGAGCACAGCCTGACACCCTGTGGGTCAGGGGCTGGCAGCAGTGCCACTGGAATTGTGGCTCAGCCCTCCTGCAGTGCCAGGGCTGGTTCTGCTGGAGCAGGGATCCTGGAGCAGGGTGCACTCTGCCTCTGGAGATCCAGGGGAAGAGGCAGCTGCTGCTCCTCTGGGAATCCAGTGGAGAAGCCGTGCTGGTGTTCCAGAATCTCAGATTCTATCCAGGTAGGAATGCTTGGCTCCTCCCTCTGGGCTCCCATCTCCCAGTGGGATGCTGCAGTTCTTATCAGCCATGCAGGGACATTCCATGGCCTGTTATCAGCAGGTGTCTCCTGAGGGAGGAGTGGGTGTGGAAGAGATAAGGAAAACTGCCCAATGGACAGAAGACAGCTGGCACACAGATGGCAAACAGAATACAGCTTGCCTTGGCAATCCAGGACAGCTGTGCTTGGGAATACCCTGACCCAGGTTCAGGACACTGTCCTTGGCCCTGCTGGATGTCCTGAGGGTCACATGGGCCCATCCAGGTCCCTCTGGATGCTGTCCCACCCCTGCAGGTGTTGAGTGCAGCAGTTAGGAATGGTGTGCCAGGGAAGTTACTCCCATTTCATTTTCCTACAACTGTACCTGATGAATTTGAAGCAGAGAAATATTTGCTGACACTTGCCATGTGGAGCAGTGGTGTGTTCACAACTCAGCCAGAAAAGAGCCCAGAGCAGTTGGAGTGGAAGGAACAGGGATCGTGTTCCTCTCGGGCAGCCAGCTGTGCTCCACTTTGATTTGTTTCCAGCCTACAACTCGGTTTTTGCTAAAGAGGAAGGAACTTCCCTGGCAAGGGTAACACAGGGAGAGGGTCCATGAAAAGGCAGAGTTTGGTGATTCAGCTAAGCCAGCATATTTTCCCCGTGTAGGTGAGGGCAAAGGGGACCATGCCTTCCAGCTGTGTTTCAGCAGCCCTGCTCTGGCCCAGCGCTATTTGTGCCTCAGGTGCTTTGTTCAGAGAGCTCCCAAGGGCTGGGAGGGGAGCAGGTGCCTCAGCTTTCCTGTTCCACAGCCTTTGTGTGGCTGTGACGCTGCCTGCAGCAGGGGCAGCCTGCCAGGGCAGGGCAGGGCAGGGCAGGCAGGGCTTTTCCACCCAAAAAGAGAGAGCACAGCCCTGCTGCTGCCTTGTCAGCAGCTGGCTGAGGATCAGCCACAGCTTGTCCTGGTGCTTTTTGGAAGTGCAGGGCATAATTTGGAGAGGCAGGAAGTCAAGGCCAGCTCTCTGGGCTGTGTTAGAAAGGGGCACTCGCTGGGACCTTTGCTTGTTTTGTACTGTCCAACTGCTTCTCCTGGGCAGAAAGGGGAGGGACTCCAACCCAGATGCTGTTTGCACCAGCTCAAGCCCCTTGCTCACCCACCATGTGGATGGTAGCCCAGGTAGCTGGGCCAGAAGCCACAGTGGGGCTGGGGATGCAGGAGAAGTGAGGTGGTTCAAGGGTGCAGATTGTGGTTTGAGCCTGTGAGCTTCTGCTCAGGGCATGAGCTCTAGGACCCACTGACCCCACTGCCACTGCACTGCCACACTGTCACTGCACTGCCACACTGTGCAGGGCACCCCACAGGTCTCTGGTACCTGGGATTAGCTAAAATGAAAATATTATAGCCTTACTTGTGAATTTCAACCAGATGGGCACAGATAATTCTTGTTTTATTTGTTTTTTGTCTCCCTTTAATAGCTATTGATGTTCCTATTTCATAGCAGAGGAAAATAAAGCAGCAGAGAACCTGAAAGCTGTGCCCTGAGCACTGCCTGTGAGTGCAGGGATCCTTCCCCATGGGCACTGAAATGGAAAGATGTGAGGCCAGGTGGGTGGAAGAGCTGAGCACACATTGCTGTGGGCAGAGTTTAAATTGGCATCACTGCTTTAACAGGGACAGCAGGATTTCAGCAGGGTCCACAAATTTGGATTGCTCAGAATTCATGGTAGATATGACAACAGATCTTGCTCTTTCCATCCCTTGACTTTGTACCTCACCCTGAGGAGAATCTCCTCTCCTTGTGCCTGGAGTCTGAGAGAGGACAAGCCTAGAAACTGGTTTCTGTGAGGCTGGGGGTTAACCAGAGCAGAGGGACACACAAAGGGAATGTCAGGAGCCAGGGGCTCCCCACTGGAGCGTGCATGATGGCTGTTACATAACAGTGCTATAAAAACCATTAGGGGTGTGGGGGGAGTTTGTCCTCAGGGGACAGCTGTCACAACTGCCACACATCTGCAGCTCTGCCACTCACAGCACAGCCCTGCACATGTCAGGGTGGCAAACTGAGCTTGGCAACCTCCTGTGGACCTTGGTGCAGCCCTTCAGCTCATCCTGCACCTGTCTGGAGCTCCTTGCTGGCATCCTGGGCTCCAGGTGGGAGTGCAGCACCCGGGTCCAGCTGGAGGCTGGGGATGCACAATGGGCACTGTGGTGTCAGCACCTCCTTGGTGTGTGAAATGTCCTCAAGCTGCACCAGGGTGGGTTAGATTAGACATCAGGAGAAATTTCCTGCCTGGGAGGGTGGTCTGGCACTGGGACAGGCTGCCTAAGGAAGTGTGGAATTACCATCCCTGGAAATGCTCAGAAGTCGTGAGGGTGTGGCACTCAGGACATGGTTTGGTGGTGAACACAGCATTGCTGGGTTAATGGTTGGGCTCACTGAACCCTTGGAGCTCCTTTCCAGCCCCAGTTCTGTGTTTGTAGCTCAGAGGTGCCTTTTGCAGTGCTGGAGCAGCTGAGGGGTTAACTGGAGCCTGTGGCTGCAGCCTCATGGCTCTGGATGTGTCCTTAGATGAGGTCATAGGAATTTCTTCGGGCAGCCTCTCTCTATTCCCCTTTGTTTGAGGCACCAAACCCTCACCCCAGCTGGGCAGCTCTCCTGGCAGAGTGTGCCCACGCTCCCCTCGGGCTCCCTGGGGACAAACCCTGCCTTGACACGTGTCCCTCCATCACACATGGCCCTTCTCCTCACCAGGGCACAGCAGCAGAGGGTGCAGCTTGGCCACCAGCTGTGGAGGTTTTGTTTCTTTTTTGTTGAGGAGGGGATTAAATGTGTGAGATGGTATTTTTTGTTGGGACTCAGATGTTTATTAGTTTTTATCTATATTATACACTGGGAGTATCTACTGTGAGTCCTGTACTTCAATAAGCTAAAAATGGAGTCCTGTCACTCTTTCTACAAAGATTTTTTTAATGATAAACTGTCTAATTAAGAAATGGCACTTCAATTATTTTTACTTTTAACTTAATAACTAACTGCTCATGGCTTGCAATGGGGACTTTTTCATCCAATTACACAAAACCACACAAACCCATGGAGAAGAAGGTGAAGAAGAGGGACCAACCTCCACCCTAAAACTTCTATTTTGTTATATATATTACTATATTCTAAAACCTTAAACTCTAAGTTTTTACCCTGTGATATCACACATTTGTATTTAAACTCCACATCTATAATCTGAGTTCCATCATTAAATTTTGGACGTCTTCTCCTCGGCCTCAGGTCAAATGTACAGGAAGGGGTCAGTGCCTGTCAGCACAGAAAGTCTGAAATTCTGATTCTAAAGAGTTACACAGAGCTTTTCTCACATTCTCTTCGAGAGAGGATACATATGACTTTCAAACAGCAATTAGAGGGAATTTAGACATAATATTTTCCTATTTAAGTCCTGAAGTCACACTTTGCTCACTCTCCCTGCCCACACCTGCTCGGATATTCCAACAATTCTACAGTCTAATATTCATTCAGGCTGAGAAGATTCAAACAAGAATCAATCAAGAACACAATACACTGCCTGATATTTGTGACCAGCTGCACTTTTCAGTGAGAGCAGGGCTCCACCAGCCAGGCACAGCTCTGCAGGTGATCCCAGCTCTGGGCAGCAAGAAGTTAAAGCAATGAGGCTGCTCCCAGCTCAGGTGCCTGGTTCCTGCAGGGACACACACAGGGACTTGTGTAACTCTGCACGTGGGCTCTGAGCTGCCTGGCAGGGTCCTGTGGGGCTCCCACGTGCTCCCAGCAGAGCTGGGTGTTCCTCACAGCTGGGAGATTCTGCTGCTCAGGGCCCTGGGCTGTGTGCTCAGCCCTGGCTGCTCCTCCTGTTCCCTTGGAGCTCCTCTGGTCCATCTCCAGTCTGTCCCACTGAGCCCCCAGAGGGCTGAGGAGGGAGATCTCCCTGCTTTTCCCACAGCACCTGGCTCTGTGAGCTCTGCTGTGAGGAAAGCAGACAGTGAAATAGAAATCAGGGGTTCAGGAATGTGCCTCAGTTTCTGGTTTTTCACCCCAATAAAAGTGGCCACAATAAATGCAGTGAAGCACCTCAGGGGGGATGCTGTGTCCTGGAACACCCCCAAATGTGCTGATGTCCTGGGATAGCACCCCCAGCTCTCCCAGCCTGGCTCCAGAGCAGAGGGGCTCCAACCCATTTAGGTTTTCTCTGGACTCTCTCAGCAAGTCCTTGTCTTTCTGATGCTGAGGAGCCCAGAGCTGAGCTGAGCCACCCAGAAACCTGCACACAGAACTCAGGATGAAAACCTTCCAAAAACATTCCTCCTCCTCCCACCAAATTTCCAACACAGCACAGTGAGACAGAACCTTGGATTCTCAAGTTACTACCCCTCAGATAATCAATTCTCAGTTCATCAAGAAGAGAGGGGTCCCTCTTGTACCACAGGCTTCCCCAGGAAACACAGCTGAAACCTCTTGTGCTTCCACATCACACGTGGCACCAAAGCTGAGCAGAGGAGCAAATTCAGCAGTGCCCCGTGGAGCTCTGCCCTCCCCAGCAGGGAGTGAGCACAGAGCTCAGGTGTGCAGGGCCTCCCCTGTCTGGGGCCCTCAGGGAGGGTCAAGAGGGCAAAGCTGATGGGAGGGAGGGGTTCAGGAAGGAAAACATCAGCAGGGGATTGTGGAAGAGTTAATATTTATCTGAAACTCCTTCTGCTCTCCCAGGAGGGTGAGGAGTGCCCAGTCCTGCCTGTCCTCTCACTCTGCCTTGCCAGCTGCAGTCTATTCTTCAGCTCAGGAGTGTTAAAGAGTGAGCAGAGAGCCTGGGGAGCAGCCAGGGATTTCCAGCAGCTGGAGGCTTCCAGGCAGAGAGCTTGGGCTGACCCACAGCTGGGTGCTGGCTGTGCTCCTCCCTCTGGTTTGGGGATGCTGAAACTGCTTGAGAGCTTGAGAGCCAGCACAGAGGAGGGGAACTGTCCTTAAAGATGAGTCCCTCCACAGGAAACTCTGGGCACCATCCCAGGGGGCTGTGTGGGACTGGGCAGGAGGGGCCATGTGCTGCTGCTGTCACAGCATCCCTTGCTGCCACTGCCACCCCAGCTCTGCCTGGTGATGAGCTTTATGCCCTGGGTGGGCTCTCTGGCTCAGGAAAGGAGGAGCTCAGGAGGATCTGAGTGATTTGTGTGCCCCTGTGCTGAGCAAATAGAGGTTTTTGTAAGGAATAGCCAGGGAGTGGCCAAACAGTGCCTGGCAGCACATGTGGAGCAGCTGAGAGCTGCAGCCTGGGCAGGGCAGCTCCTTGTGTGCCCAGCTGGGAGAGGGGATGGAGTGAGGAGGCAAAGAAACACCTGGAAAAAGCAGGGCAGCAGCACTGAGAGGGTGAGTGCCTCCCTTGGAAAGAGGAGCAGCTCCTTGGTTTGGTTTTAAATTTCTCCCAAATGAAAAGGACAGTTTTAGCCAAGGTTTCCTTTCTTCTCCATCATCAAGGCTCATAAAAATGTAAAATGAAGGTTTTTAGAGCTAACAGTCCATGGAGGCTCAGAGGCTCTCCTTGCTGGCTCAGGGCAGCCTGGGGGTAAAAGCATAAAGTGAATTTAATGGAGTAACACTTGATTGAGTTGGAGCTCTGGATTGGACCTGCATTTCCTCATGTGAAAATGCTTCACTAAACATAATTTGATTTAGGAATGCTGCTCTCTGCCACACTGTCCTCCCTCTGTGCTCTCCTCCCAGATATCCAGTAAGGTGAGATAGCTGAGATAACCTGTAAAAGAACCAGCTGAATCCCCATTTTCCTGCCTCTCCAGGCCCTGCAGGCCTTTGGCTGCTCTGGCTGCTTCCTGCAGCTTTCCCAGTCAGCCTGGACCTCTGATCCCTGACTGGGCTTGCAGCATTCACCCTCTCCAGCTCAGGGCTGGGGCTGTGGGGTGATGCCTGCCTGGTGGTGTGGGAAATGGACTGTAGAGAGTTATTAAAAACCACCTATTTCCTAATTACAAAGCACTCTAAATGTTTCTTAACCTATCAACCTTTTACCACACTATTCTATAAATACCTTAAAACTAATCACCTAAAACTACTCTCTGTAAATCTCACTACATCTTTCATAGTTCTATTTCTCTAAAATATCTAATCTTATTTACAAAACTACCCTTTAACACTTTTTTCTAACTCCATTTCTCTCTCAACACTATCTATCCTATTTTATAACATTTCTAAATCAACATTTCTTATCTCAAAATTTACATACAGATGCACACTATCTAACCTTTCTATTAAACTCTGGAAACTCTCTACAAATGCATTTCCCACAGGTGGAAGAGGTCAGCTGTGACTGAGGGACTGCACTGAACTAGGCAGGAAAGAAAACAGCTCCAGTGAAATGCCCCAGGAACATAATCCCAGCACAGACCTGGAGAGGCAGTGAGGTGTTCTACCTGAACCCCTGCAGGTGTCTGTGCCCCTGCTGGGGCTGTGACAGTGGCAATAGTCCTGAGCCCCCTCCTGGCTGTGCCATGGCCACAGTCCCTGCTCATCTCGGTGTCCATGCCCAGAGAGCAGCTCCTGGCCTGGCAGAGGTGTGTGACAGAGAAAGCTCCAGCTGAGCCTGGCACAGGGCTTGCTCAACTTTCTTTTTTTGTGATTTCCTTCCTTGCTTTCTCTGCACCTGGCAGTGCTTCCTGCAGGCTGCCACGGCCAAACCTGGGAGGGAAAACGTGTGCAGCCCGTGGCAGCCCCGTGAGCACGGGCTGGCAGCAGAGCAGGGCTCCTGCCCCACATCTCAGCACTGTTTGCACGTGGAACTTGGGCTTGTTTTTACAGCAGATATCAATGGTTTCCCTAAAGTTGCTCCTGCACCCTCCCTGTCCTTGTGGCTTTTCCCAAAATTAGCCCCAGGGGGGTTTGAACCCCAAAAAGGCAGAGCTGGCCAGGGCAGAGAGTTCTCTGTGCTTTTCCTAAAATCTGGGTGTGCTTGACTTCCCCTCAGCTTTCAGCAGCTGTGGTGGTTTTGCATGGGGGATTGTAATTGCAATCTGTAGGACAAAAACCACTGCAGCAGTACTGCTAAAAAATGGAATGTATATTTGCTTTCTCTGGGTACACTTGCACAGTGCACAGACCACTGAACACCCGTTTGAACAGACATTTGAGAAGCTTCTCAAAAACTAAGAAAAATGGGGAATTCCCAGCCTAGGACCAAGAGGGTCACTGGAAATACACCTCTGAAGGGAACAAACCCCATCTTGACATCACCAGCACGGGGAACCCCTCTCTCAATCACAGGCACCCCATTATTTACCTTTTAGTGCTTTGTGAGCACTGCACCTTTAAAGGGAATCCATTAAAAATTTGCATGAGTACTGCAGGTCTGAATGAGAGCAGCTACCTGGAGGTTTTGTGCATGTCAAGCTCAATTGCATTAAGCACAGTTTGGCTTCACTTCCCTGAGTGCCTCCTGGTGATCTGCCCTGCAAGAACGGAGCTTTTATCCTTCCCAGCCGCCTGGGTCTTGATGGGTTAAAGTCTGGAGGTTAAAATGAGCGTTGCCCCCGTCCCTCCTTCCTTTCCATTCACCTCCTTCCTCTCTCCATCCTTCCCCGGGGTTTTCCCCTTCCTCTCCAGCCTCAGGAGCTGGGCCATGGGGCTGCTCCATGCTGCAGGGAGTGCAGTGGGGTTTGTGCTCCACGGGGCTGTGCAGCTCCCCCGTGTCCTTGCTTTGTGTTCAGCACCTTTGAGATGCGAGGCAGGAAATGTGCTTGGAGCCTGTCAATGGGAAAACATTGCTCATTGTCCCCTCCAGTGCCTTGGGCTCTGGCAGCAGGAACATGCAGAGCTCTGCTAGCAAACCCTGAATGAGCAGGGTTTGGGAAGGAATCTGAATCCTCATGCTGGGGGAGAGAGAGACACCGGAGAGAACCTTCCCGAAGGACTGGGCTGTCTTGGGGCTGCCTCCCATCCCCATCTCTGAGGATGTGCAGGGCTTGGTGCTGCCTGGGGGCTGGGCTGACCCACAGCTGGGTGCTGGCTCTGCTCCTCCCTCTGGTTTGGGGACGCTGAAACTGCAGCTGCTGCTGAACGGGAGAAATCCTTGGTGTTGAGAAGTGATAGAAAAGTGATAGGATGTCCTTACTGTCCTTACTTTGGGCAGTAAGGCCAGGCTGCCCAGAGGTTCCAGCAGTTTCTGTAGTGCCTGGAGTGTTTCCTTGGAGGTTTATTCATCCAGCTGTGCAATAACCTTTCCTTCTGCCCATGGCATGAGAGCAGTGCCAGGCTGTGTCACAGCTGTCACACTTGGGTGTTTCTGTGTGAACTCGTGAGATTTTTGGGGCAAATACTGTCACTGGGACCATGCAGATGACACTGGGTCCTCTCAGCACACCTGGCCTGTGGGACAGCTGTGCCTTCCCTCCCAGCATTGCCTTGGCATGGGGTTGAGGGATTTCTTTGCCAGCTCTGGGGATGGAGGCTGTGCCCTTGCATGGTGATCAAGCTGCACTGAAGGAAATACAGGTTGGATATCAGGGAAAAAGTGTTTTACAGAAAGGTGATAAAGTTCTGGAATGGCTGCCCAGGGAGGTGGTGGAGTCCCCATCCCTGGGTGTGTTTAACAAGCCTGGATGTGGCACTGGGTGCCAGGGTTTAACTGAGGTGCTGGGGCTGGGTTGGACTCGATGATCTTTGAGGTCTCTTCCAAGCTGGTCTCTCAGTGAATTCTGTGATTATCAGCAGGAATCAGTGTGGGATGGCTCGGGAGGGCCGTGCAGGGTGTTGGGGCAGAGGGCAGCCCCCGCTGGAGCTGCTCACGCCGTGTCCCCGCTGCCCGCCCGAGCCAAGGGGAAGTTTCTGTGTGGGCCAGCCCATCTCTGCATTCCCTCATCCCTCCATCCCTCCATCCCTGTGGGTACAGGAGCAGCGGGCACCGAGCTCTGCAGGGCTCTGCTCCCCTGCCCGGGCATCTCCGGCAGCCAAACCTGCTCTCACATCCCACCTCAAATCCACCGCCACACCGGGGAGAGATCCGAGAGCTCCTGCCCGGGCCAGAGACTTCCGCTGTCGCTTCTGGCAGGCTGGGAAATTTCCAGCCCATCTCTGCATCCCCTCATCCCTCAATCCCCTCATCCTCCATCCCTCCATCCCCTCCATCCCTCAATCCCCTCATCCTTCCAACCCTGTGGGTACAGGAGCAGGAGGCACCGGGCTCTGCAGGGCTGCTCTCCTCCCCTGCCCGGGCATCTCCGGCAGCCAAACCCGCTCTCAAACCCCACCTCCCTCCGGGGAGAGATCCGAGAGCTCCTGCCCGGGCCAGACACTTCCACTATCGCTTCTGGCAGGCTGGGAAATCCTGCTGCTCGCTGCCAGGCCGTGGGGAGGAGGGAGAAGCGCTGCCAAGGAAGCCCCCGAGGGGCTGCGCAGGACCAGGGTCCCGCCTGGTAGCAGCAGCAGCAGCCCCGTGATGCTGAGCTTGGAATGAAGTCAGCCTTCATCAGCCGAATAGTTTATGCATGAATCGAAACTTCAGACCTGGCAAAAAGCGGGGGGGAGCCTGCGGGATCTGCGCGCTTTTAAAACGCCGGAGCCAAGGAAGGAGGAGGGGATAGAGGAAATAGCAGGAAAATAAGACTGGGGAAGTGGGGAGAGATTTGAGAAGCTGGATGAGTTGTTCGCTGTGTTATTGTGAGGAGCCAAGTTCCTTAAGCATCTCCTGGTGGATATTAAGAGGGAGCTGTGGAGGCTGGAGCGTTCCCCCGGACACTCGCACGCTGTAGCTTTAAGACTGTTTTACAGAGGACTCGGGATTTCCAGTTTTCCTGCGCCTGGTGGAGTATTCCAGGGAGTTACAGGATTTTTCGGGTCATGTACCCCCTTTTCCTTTCTTCTTCCTCCTTTCTCTTTCTCTCTTACTCTTCTTTTTCATTTCAAAGAGACAAAGCTACTTCAGTTTGGAGCACAAACATATGATCAGCACATGGAAATGTGGTAATTTGGATGCATTCATGATTGCAACAGATTGAAGAAATTAGACCAGACAAAGAGCTTTTTTTGGAAGAGGAGGAGGAGGAGGCAAGGCAAGGAGGGAGGGAGAGTGGGGGAAAGAAGGGGACGCCACCGAAAAAAGGGACGGCCGTGACACGCGGATGCTAAATATATCCCGTAGTAATGGAGAGGGACCGGATTTCAGGTAGGCTATTGATCTTTAAATATGTTATATTCTACCCCTGCCCTCCTACCTTTCCAGCAGCTTCTGTACTTTGAGAACAGGAACAGCCCTGCTCCGGGTGGATTTCAGCCGATTCCTTTATTTATTTCCTTTTTTTTTTTTTTCCCTGCAATCCTTCCCTTCTGCATTTTTTTTTTCCTTTTTTTTTTTTTTTTTTTTCCCATCCTCCTGAGCCCTGGAGACAGACGGTGATTCCAGCAGAAGCCGGGAGGGGGGCGAAGGGGGGAAAACAAGGGGTGGAAGAAGAAATTGCTTTCTAGGTCTGGATTTCATTTGAGTGCCTCTCTCTCCCCCCCTGGGCTCCCATGTGCTGCACGGCGCGGGGGGATGAATGCTGAGCCTGTTAGCTCAGAGCTGCGAGCCGGGCACAGGGAGGAAAATCACCGAGCTCTTGGCATGGAGACGCGCTTCTGCTCTGAAGGTTGGCTCCTGGCTGTGTGTCTGTCTGTGTGTCTGTCTGTGGTGATTTTCCTGCTTGCCAAAGTATCCTCCCTGCGTTTTTGCCCTCCCAATCCTGCCTGGTTGGGCAGGAGCTGCCGGCGTGTTCCAGAGCTGCTCCCTGCTCCTTCCAGAGGTGCTCCCTGCTCATTCCAGGGCTGCTCCCTGCTTCTCCCAGAGCTGCTCCCTGCTCTCTGCTGGGTTTCACCTTGCCGGCCGTGCGTGGGGGGAGAGGCAGAGCAATGAATAACTCCATTTCATTCCCCGCAATTCCCGCCCCGTGGTGCGTGTCCGAGCGCTTCCAGCTCCGGGCAGCTGCTGGAGGGTGGTGGCGCTGCCCTGAGCTGCCCGGGATGGCTGTGGCTGCTGGTTTCTGGTGGCAGGGACAGGGGACAGGCTGCCTGCTGTCCCTCTCTGAGCAGGGTGACCAGGGAAGCTGAGGGAGGGGTGTCAGTGCCCAGGCTGGCAGATCTGGGCTGTCCCTCCTCCGTGCCAGCCCCGGGCACAGCCCGGCTCGCCCTCCCGGGCCCCGGGGCTCTGTCCTGGGCGTGCCCTGCCGGGCATTGCCGCCGGGAGGGAACCCACAGCGGCCAGAGGAAGCGGGGAAGGCAGGGTGGAGCCAGGCTGTGGCCAGGGAAGGCAGTTCCCACGGCTGGCCCCTTCCCGAGGCGTGCAGGGATGTGCCGAGAGCCCCTGGATCAGGATTTACCTGCAGGAGCATCCTGCACTACCCAGCGCCTCTTCAGAGCGCGGCTGGCACCTCCTCACCCCTCTGTCCCTCTCTCCTGCTTGTGCTTTCTGCTCTGCCCTGAGCCACTTCAAAGCATTCCTGAGAGCTGCCTGTGTTTCAGCAGCTTTGGGCTGGGGAGCCTGTGCCACTGGGCAGGGACAGGAGGGTGTGACAGGGGGGTGATCCCATCCCTGGTCTAGTGCTGGAGCCACCTCCTCATCCCAGAGGTGCTGGGCAGCTCTGCTCAGGGTTTCTGGGGTGTGTGACCCAGGGCTTTTTGTTCTGAAGGAGCGTCAAAGGTGGGGATCTCTGAGCCCTCAGGCTGCAAGGGGCACAGAGCCCAGGTGCCTGGGCTGTCACTGCTCCCAGGGCGGGAGGGAAGACCCCAGAGCATCTTTATGCAAAGGTGCAGGAGCTCTTGCTAATGCCTTGGGGCAGTACTTGCAAAAAAACAACATCCCATGTGTCTGGAACTGGTTTTCCCTGCTGTGAGCAGGGATGGCACGTGGCTGTGCCTGGTGACCTGGGCCAGGTGTACATCAATGTGGTGTGTGCCTTCACCAGAGGAGGTTGCCAGGATGAGGAACAGAACTGCTCTGCCCTCACTCAGACTGTGTGGGACCTTGGAGAGGGGCAGACCCTCATGGTGGTGTTTATGAGACATGACTTTGGCATGAGCTGTGGGATGGGGAAATGGATGGCCTGAAGGTCTGGTCTCTGATCGGCTCCACAGGTCCCTGCTTGAAGGAGTCAGCACAGGCAGGCAGAGCTGCTCAGCTGGGCCAGCGGAGGGAATGACAAACCATGTGTGCCAAAACTGTTCTTGAAGAGATTCTGGCACAGAAGTGGCAAATAATGGCTGGGATCGATGATTTTGGGTGTCTTTTCCAAGCTGGGTGTTTCTGTGCTGTCTCCAGGCTGTGCTGCTGACTCTGAGATCCATGGCCCAGAGTGGGAGCACAGGAGAGCCCAGCTCACCCTGCTTTCCTGGTGTGCTCTGAGGGTGCCAGGGCAGGAGGGGAGCAGGAGCAGAGCTCAGTCCCAGCCAGCAGGAGGGCTGGCCCTGCCTTTGGTGGCTGATGGGAGATGGTTTGGATGAAAGCAGATCCGTGCCACGCTGGGGGCCCTGTCCCAGTCACTGCCTTGGCCCTAAATGTGCTTTTAATTAGTGCCGTGGGTGGGGAGAGCTGGCTCCTGAGCCCTGGGAGGGGCTGCAGGGTGGCATGAGGGCACTCCAGGGCGGGTGGGATGGGGGCCTGCCCTCTTCTTTGGGGTCTGTTTTCCACAGCTGCTGGCTTCGCTTGTCCCCTGGGGTGTCCTCTGCCCAGGGAGAGCCTGGGCTCTCCTCCCAGAGCCATGTGCCATCCCAGGGGATGACAAACACCTTCAGGGGAAGGCACAGGGGATGCCAGGTGAGCTGCAGGGCTGTGCCAGGCTCAGTGCCACCCGAGGGGCTGCCTGCTCTGTGACAAGGTGCCAGCCTCACTCAGGTGACACCTCTGGGTGCTGGCAGAAGGAACTCAATCTCACAGAACCTGTTTGTCTCTTCTGATCCAGTGAACTCATTTCTCACACGTTTCTGAGAGCTGTGGGAGCATGAAAAGCACTAGCTCTAGATGGAGTGGTTTGTGTTTGGGGCTGGGAGCTGTGCTCTGGGCTCTGTCCCGCCGTGCCAGGTTGCGCTGGTGGCAGTGGCCTGGAGATGGCTCTCCTGTCTTTCCTTAGCTGCCTTTCTTCCCTTTGCCTGGCTCGGATCTCTCTCCAAAGCTTTAATTGCCAATGCCGCGGGGCATCTTGCCTCTATTTAAAAGAAAAGGAAAGATCTGCTCTCCCTGAGCAGAGAGGGTTTGGTTACTGCTGTGTGGGGTGAGGATGGGTGCAGCAGGGATGTGTGCTCTCCCCCTGAAATTATTCATTTTAAAATTGCACTGGGAGGGCTCATCTGAAGAGTTAACAGGTGATGATGAGTATGTGGTCACAGCACCTGACTGCAGTGAGTGGCATGTGTTGGGCAGAGCCAGGCCCGGGGGCTGGAGGGGCACAGAGAGAAAAGAAAGAGTTAATTAACCCCTTGGTGATCACTCTGAACCTCTCAGTGCCATCCACTGCAGCTCTGTTTATGTGCAATATTCTTGTGTTATGGTTTATAATTTGTTATTTGTTATTCTTATATTGTTATATTCTGGTTTTATCCATCACCCTGAGCAGCAGGGACACAGCCCCTGGTTGCAGGGTGTGGTTTGCAGGGGCTGGGTGGTCACAACAAACCATCTTTGATATTCTCAGAGCTGCCTGGGAAGCACCACATGCCTGAGAAAGAGGAAAGGAAAGCAGGGTGCTGGTTGTGATTGCTGGAGGTGTGAGGGATGTACTGGTTCCTTCATTTTTTTAAAATCAAAGTCTGTCTTCTAAAGGTGTGTGTCAGGGCAGAGGTTGGGGCTGCTTCTGATGACTTTGGCTATCTTTGCTGTCTCAGGTTTCTCAGTGTCCCTAGGAAATGGCAGATAAAAGCCTGACAGGTCTGTTCAGTGCCTTCTCACAGCCACACACCTTATTTGCCAGACATTTTCCTTTTTCCATGGGACACCAGGCTGTGCATTTACACCTGGTTGCACCTCCTGTCAGATCCCACAGCACTGAGCCAGCCCTGGCACTCAGGGACACCTTCCCCTGTGTGTTTAACCCTCTGTCTGCTGTCACTGTGTCCCTGCCTGGGGCTGACCCCGTCTCTTGCTGCAGTGCCCTGCAAAAACCACCTGTACCTCCACCCTGTGTGTTCTGCAGC
Organism: Serinus canaria; assembly: GCF_022539315.1. Lineage (NCBI taxonomy): Eukaryota > Metazoa > Chordata > Aves > Passeriformes > Fringillidae > Serinus > Serinus canaria. The sequence goes on along the minus strand of NC_066331.1, from coordinate 8,204,269 downwards.
AGCCTGTGGTGGCTGCAGGTCCTGTCTCAGTGAGCAGAAGGTCTCTCAGGGAAGGGTCTGGGTTTTTTGGGGCTCTGGAGCTGCAGGCTCCATGCTGCTCCCAGCCCCTTTGGCTGCCTGGCCAGCAGATGCATTCTCCCAGCTGTCTGAGGCATGTCAAGGTATGAAGCACGATCCATTTCCTGATGTCTGCTCTTAAATCTGCTGGAAACTCTGCTCATCTCCATTAAATATGGTCCCACTGTGGGGCACAACTCATCTCTGGCCTGACAGCTCAGGTAACGCTGCTCAACACCGCTCTGCACTTGGCCAGCCCCAGGCCTGGGGCTCCTCTGCAGATTTTTTTCCTTTGCTGGATGACTTGGAGCCTCCCAGCAAGGCCATTCCCATGCTGCTGGGGTGAGGGAGGACATTTCTCATGCGAGTCAGGGCTCTTCCAAGGTCCAGCATACCATAATGCTGAGTAGGAGCAAGTACGTAGTTAGGGAAGTATGTCTGGGTCAACACATGTCTTGTGTTGCCTTAATGATCTCAGAAGCACAATCTCTGTGTCCTGTTGGCTTTTCCTTGCAGCTGTAACTCGTGGACAGAGGGATCTGGTGGACAGAAGTGCTGTGAGTGCTGTGCTGGGCTCAGGGCTCTGTGGCATCCCTGTGTTAGGAGCAGTCTTGTGCCTGAGGAAATGCAGGGAGAATTCCTTGCTCTGCCTCTGATGCTCTGTAAGTCCCCAGGAAAAGGGGCTTGTGGTGCCATTTCCCTTTATTTTGGGTGAGGATCTGGTGTTTGGGTCTCTGCTGAAGCTCCCTGGCAGTGGAGGGGTTGCAGAATTGCAGCTGGGAGCTGGGAGCTGTGCTGGCACTGCTGTGAGGAGAATCCCCAGAGCAGGGTTGTGGGTGGGATCTGGGGCTGCTCCTCGTGGGCTGTGAGTGCTCAGTGCCTGCTCTGGACAGCTGATGGAGACAGCATCCTTTATGTGTGTGCTCAACCAATATCCATGCATCTTGACCCATTTTAAAGAAGTTTCTTGGGCTCTACCCTGTGTCTATTTGCAAGGGCAGCTTCTCCCTTCCTAAGCACCAACATTGAAAACTTAATTTCCCCATGGCTGAGCAGGACATGGCTCTGCCTATCCTGCTGTGGTTAAATTGATTTATCCTGATTAACCCAGGTGCTGCTTCCCTGCCATGGGACACCTGTGAGCCTGTGCTCAGGATGGAGCTGCTGGTGAAGTGAAATAGCCCTGCAGTGCAAGGTTTAACTGAGTTTGGGGTTGCTGATGCCAAGAGTGTTGTTAGAGACTTATAAACAGCTCTGGATTGTGGCTTGAGGGAGGAGAATGGGCAGGGGTTTACAGGTGAATAAAATGCATTAGTTTTACAAGCAAATAATCACACAATAAATCTGAGAGTGTATTTTTTTTCATGGAATGACAGCTCGGGTTGGAAAGGATGCCAAAAGATCACCTGGCCCAGCCTTTTGTGGGAAAGGGAGCCTAAATGAGATTACCTAGCACAGGGCTCAATTACATCCTGAAAACCTCTGGCACTGGGGACTCCACCATGTCCCTGGGAGCTTGTTCCAGTGACTGATCATTTTCCCTGTAAAAAAATGTCTTGTATCAAAATGAAGATTTTTTTTTCCCATGTGAAGTCAGTGCTGCAAAAACAGATCTGCATGAATTTTGTGATGACATCATTTTCAGGTGCCTGATAAACCAAAGCAAATTCTGGTTTCCAGTGAGGATCCAGTCTGGCAGGGGGTCAGTGTGGGTGCTGGGATGCAGGGTTTGAGGGGGAGCCTGCCCTGAGCTCTCCAGCATCCCCAGGTTGCAGCTTTGGCCATGATGTAACTCAAGGCTGTGGAAATAATGCTGGGTTTGCATTTCCCTGCTGCCTGCTCGGTCTGGAAAATTAAACCATGTTATCAAGACAACCCAAGTTTGGTCTCTGGCACATTGGAGCACACAAATATTCATAATTTGGTGCCTCTGTTGTCTGACTTTTTTTTTTTCAGAATCCCTTTGGGTCAAGGCACAGAGGTGTGGGCACCCTCTGGTGTGGCTGCTAATGAAGGAATTGATCCATAAATTCTGAAATTACTCTCCCTGACCCCCCCAAACTGGGTTCTCTCTCCACAGCCTCCCAACCTGGGCCAGCAGCCCAGCCCCTGCCAGCTGGCACTGCCTGCCTGCCTGGAGCACTTTCTCCTCTCTTCCCAAGGCTGCAGGATGTGGGTTCTTTATTTGTTTCAGATGCTTTTTTCTTTCCAGGGTTTTGTGCTTCCATGTCTTCCTCATGGTGGTGGAGGAGCCTTGGTGTACCAGGCCTTGCTGATAAGAGGAGAAGCTGACATGAGGGGTTTGGGGGGCAGGGGGTGTGCTTGGTGTTCTCTGGGTGTTTTGGGGGTGTTTCCTGGGTGTTTTCTGGGTGTCTGACCCTGGCAGTGCCAGGGAGCACCAACCCTGCCCAGCACACAGAGGATGGAGTGAGCCAGGTTGGCTGAAGCAGCTCTGATGAAGCCAGAGCCTCTGGTCAGGGGCAGTTGTGTGTCTGAATCCATCTGGGTGGTGTAGGGGGGCAGATGGAGAGTTCAAATCCTCAGCTGGCAGGAAGGGCTGTTTTAAAGGACACCCCTGAAGCTGAAAAGCAGCTCCTGGAGAGCTGAGTGCTGTGAAGCTGCAGGATCAGCACTTGAAGCCAGGATCTGAGCCCAGGGACAGCTTCTGCTTTAGCTGGGAGAAAAGAAGGGAGGAAAAGACCCTGGAGGTCCCAGCTGTGTTGGGCAGACACATCTTGGTGTGAGTAAGGCTGGTTTTGGTGCCTAGGAATGGGATTTTGTCCCTGTGCTGCTGATTTTGGGTGAGCTCAGACCATGAACTCCCTGTCTTTGGGTGCTTCTGAGATTCTGGCTTGGGCTTTAGGTTTGAGCAGCCCCTGATTGAGCCTGGGGAGCAGCAGGGTGCTGTGTGAGGGTCTGTGTCTCTGCTCCCTCCTCAGGAGCTGCTCTGGCTGCTGATCCCTGACTCTCCCCAGGCTGTGAACAAAGAAATTTCCAGACCTTCCCACCTGGGCAGTGCTGGAAATGCTGAGCATTGTGCTGCCCTGACCTGGGGGAATCCAGGCTTGGGGGCTCACCCAGGCCAGGGTGGTGCTGTGCTGCCCAGGGGGGTTTGGGTGGCTCTGATCCTGTGACAGCAGTGACAGCAGTGTCCCAGCTGCTGCTGCTGCTGTGACAGTGCTGCAGGGAGCCCAGCTCTGCTCTGAGGGGTTGGATTGCTGTCAGTGCAGCTGCAGGCAAGGTCCTGAGGACTTGGACAGAAACATTGTGATGGCTCTTCACAAGGTGACTTGTAAAGAGTCGATTGCCTGGGGCTGTGCATCAGCCTCACATCTCCCATTTTCCACTCCAGGGACCTGTTTCCTTGGCTACACCACGTGTAAAGCAGTGCAAAGAGGCTTCTCCTGCTGCTTCAGCTGACCTTTCCAAACCTACACCTTGTAAAGAACACCCTGGAACTTCTGGCTGCTTTGTTAGCACACACATAGGGGGGATCCCTGCATGACAAACACCCACCAGGGTGCCTCTAGGAAATCTGTCCCATCTCAGGTGGCTCAGATCCCTGGGCTGACCCTCTGGTACCTTCAGTTTTTAGTTTTTATATTTTTCAGGTCCTGTACTGCATTAGGGTAAAACTGAACTCCATACAGAGTGTTAGCAAGCTCTCTTCACATTTTGGTCGGACAAAACAATCCTTCCAGCCTGAGAACCAGGGTCTCCATCACAGCCTCAGGCCTGAAAAGTATTAACAAAAATGAATTGGGTGAGAGCAAAATGGGGGAATGTGACTTCATTACCTGAAGCAGTAATTGGGCAATTAACCTCTGATATGTAAATAGACCAAACTTATAATTGTCTGAAAAACTCGTGACCATTGTCCATCTTGGGTGTAGCCTCTGGGAGGCCTTTGGCAGCTCAATCTGTTGGAGGCCTTTAGTAATTACCCATTTTATCCTCTCAGCTCTGTCTAGCCTCTGCTCCAGGTGGCCATTCCAGGGCATCAGGGTCACCCTGCCCTGCAGCAGCTGACCCCACAATCCTGGGAGGATGTGTCAGCATCCCCAGAGGCTTTGGCCATCATCTCTGACTCAGAGTCTGTCACTCCCCCTGACTCATCCCCATCCCCAGGGGTGTGCCAGGGCTGGGAGTGGGGTGCCAGGGGCCTGGAGGGGTGACAGCTCCTGGGATGTTGTGTCGTGTTGCACATAAAAAACAAAAAAACAACTTAAACTGTTCCTAAACATCTCACTGAGGGATGGTAGATGCCAGTCCCATCTCCCAGGCCCATCAGCTGGTCCCCTTACTGGGAATTCTCCTCCCCATAGGATTTTAATCCCATGTTTTTAAGGTCACTCTCAACCTGGCCTCTTGCATGGTGCTCCTGAGTCTTTTTCAGATGGGGGTCCCCCAAGGTGTAGCTCTCATGGTGAATTAGGGGGTGCTGGTCATGCTGTCCTCACTGGCTGCCCACACTCCCCTCCCTTTTTTGCATCACATTCCAACAGAGATCATCATGTCCAGGAAGGGTGAAGCTGCTGGTGCTGGGCATGGGAACAAAATGAGACAGGTCTTAGTTTCAGAAAGCTCAAAAATCCATTTATTCCCCCTGGGGAGGAGGGGTGGGATGAAGATGAAACCACAGAGGCAGGACCATGGGGTTTTTGTAGGGTATGACAAGGATGGAGTTCAGGGTTTGGGTCAAGGGAGGAGTGATTAGCAACACAAGAAGGGTAAGATCAAATTCCCACCTCTTTGGAATGGGAGCACTCCACAGTGGGATGTGGGTCCCGAGGGTGGGACGGGGATGAGCAGCTGCAGGAAGGAGCAGTGTGGTGCTCTGGGGGCCGTGGATGCCCCTGGATCACCCCCAGGGGTGGAGGGATGAGGTGGGCACTGCCACACTCCCTGCCCAGCCCCAGGAGCAATCCCTGCTCCAGCATCCCCCTGCCCACATCTGCATCACTTCTTCCCTGTCCCAGGGAGGTCCCTTCCCCCTCTAGGTGTCCACTTGAATGTCACCTCTGAAAGGCTGTGTTGGGCTGTAAAAAGCAGATAACTGCTGAGGTTTAGAACTGAGGACAGCAAATTCTGATTTATGTCCTAATAGGGAGGGGGTTATTCAGTGAAATGGACAATGTTTATCACAACAGTGCTGAAAGCACAGGGGTGCCCCTTTCCTAAAAGCATCAGGGTTCCCCTCTCCTGAACAGATTTGCTTTTTGGCACAGCTGTTATTTGCTAGTGAGTCAGGATTTGAGCAGCAGCAGGGGGGAATGATCCCGTGGCACTTTAAAGCAGGGCTGTTGGATCCTCTTCCTGCCCTTCTGAATCACTCCGTGCCCTTGGGTAAATCATTTAACACGTGTGCTCTCACTTCCTAGATGGAAAATGTGCAAAGTGAGGTCGGTGCTTTCCGCTTTTCCTTGGCACCTCGGGATCTGCTGCTCGGCAGCTGCGAAGGATTTGTGGTGACAAAGGTGGGAATTTGACCCTGGGATGTGTCAGCCCCCCCAGGCAGGGCTGGGCTGTGGGCAGTGGCTGCTGCTGATTTGAGATGTGGGGCTGGGCTGTAGGTGGGCATCCTGTCTGGAGACACCAGTTGTTCCTACTGGATCCAGAAGGATCTGTCCCCAGCCGAAGAGAGGGATTTATTCTCTGCTGGCAGTGTCCATTCCTCAGGCAGAACTTCCCCTGGAGGGATGCTGGTGCTGCCAGGGCTGTGCTCACAGCTACAGCCCCACTCAGCCCTGGCTGGTGTGTCCCTGGCCTGCCCCTCTCCCCAGCCAGAGCCATCTGATCTCCTCTGATCCCTGAAGAGCACACAAACCTGGTCATCCCTTCCCTGCTGTTTTCTGCTCAAGTGTTTAAACCTTGCCCTCTCTTTCCCTGGAAATGAGGGTGATCCTGTAGGGCCCTACCATTTCCCCAGTTCTCCCTCCCCAACCCTGAAACTTTTAGTTTTGCTTAATTGCTTTCCTTCCCCCTGTGGCTTTTCTTGGCTCTGTAGAGTGACAAGGCTGGAGCTGCCATTCCAGGAACACTCACCAAGAGGGTTTGTGTTTAATTGTTCACAGATTTATCAAGATAGAAGCAAAGCAGGCAACCTTGAGGTCAGATAAGCTGTTGGACCATGAGAGGGCTTCAGCACCTAAAATATTTCCCAGTTCTCCCCTTTCTTGCATTCTTTGATCCATTCAAGTGGAGAACTGGTCAAACCTGACTCTGGCTGCCTGAAAAGCCCTGGTTGATCTCTGCATTGACAGCTGCCCCTCAGGGAGGGGAGCCTGCTTGGAAACCATCGAGGTTGGAGAGCTGTTGGTTGTTTGGGGGTAGGTTTTTTTTCCAGAATATATGAGATATTCCTGGTGGGTGGAGAGGGAAAGTGAGCCATGAAATTGTGAGTCTCGTGCTCTGTTGAAACACACCCTGGGGAAGGCACATCCTCCATAAACAGCAGAGCTGGCCAGGGACCAGGAAACCCTTCCCTCCCTGCTCCCCTCTGCACAGAGCCCAGTGCTGTGGGTGGTGTTTCCATCCAGAAGGGCTGCTCTGGATCCTGCTCCTGTACCTCTTCAGCCCTTGGGACACCCTCTGGAGGAGCCTGTTGAGGTGCAGGCTGTGTCTCCCCTTTGCTCATCATTTGGTGGCAGTAACTGATGGTACTGGGGGTGCTGGGCTCTGTGCTGGGGTGCTGTGCTGGCTGTGCTCTGAGGCCATGGGGGATGTTGCTGAGTCTCACGTGGTGCCCTGAGCACTGATGGAGCTGTGTGGTTTGGATCCTGCTCCTGGCCTTGCTCCAAAATGATACAGCAAGAGGTTGTGGCATGGCACTGGTGTTGTCTTGCTGTGGGCACAGCTGTGCAGCAGCTGGGATGCTCAGCAATCATCTCATGGGTGATCCCCAGACTGGGTAAAACCCACCTCTGGTGTCCTCTGCTCACCTCTGTCACAGCTCCACAGCTCCCTCTGCATCTCAAGACTGCTCAGAGAGTGGCCCTTGGTCTGCAGCTGCAGAGGAAACTTTATCTTGCCCTGCACAAGGGCAGCAGTGACAGCCAGAGGCACAAGGGGTGGAGGAAGGGGATATTTGACAGTGGGTGATGCAGAGCTGGTTTGGTCATGGGGCTGAAGGGCTGCCAGAGAGCTGTGGGAATCACACAAGTGCTGCAGGGCTGCAGGAAGAAAAGGTATTTTGGAGAAAAGGGCCTCAGAGGCAGCAGGAGGGGAATCAGGGGGAGTTGAGCAGCAAGGGTGGGGTCTCAGCCTGAGCTCTCCCTCTCTTGGCTCCTTGCCTTCCTCCCCCTCCTCTCTCTGTGCGCAGTTTCCTGGTGCAGGCCAGCAGAGCCCTGCTCTGTCTCTGGTAAAGCTCAGCTTTGCCTGCTCACCCTAGATTTGCTCCTCTGCCAGACCCTGTGTGTGCTCCATCCCTAGAAGTGTCCAAGGCCAGGCTGGATGGGGCTTGGGATAGTGGAAGCTGTCCCTGCCCATGGCAGAGGGACTGAAACAAGGTGGTCTTAAAGGTTCCTTCAACCCAAACCATTTTGTGACTCTGTGACAACAAGAAAAGTTTTATTTTGCTGCTTGTTGCTCATAGAGAGATGTGAATCCAAGCATGGGGCCGACAGCAGGGCACCCATTTTTCTGCATTGAAGGATTCACCCTACAGCACTAATTACCCATCAAATCTGAGGATCTACTCCTTTTCTTTGCCAGCTCCCTCTCATGCAAGGCTGCAAGTTGTTTGGTGGCTGACAGTGCCCTCTTTCTGCTGGGAGCCTGTCCCGGTTTGGAAAGCCAGGTCTCTGCTAAGGAAGGCAGGAGCCTCCCCTGAAATGGAAAATGCAAACCCCCTCCCTCCAAATTGCTATAAATTTTATATTAAGGGGCTCTCAGGCAAAAATATGGGAGCAGGAATAACAGTTCTTTATTAGGGAAGAAAAGAAAAAGATAAAATAAACAATGCAGTGAACCAAACCAGCCCTGGCAGAGGCAGAGCACAGCCTGACACCCTGTGGGTCAGGGGGCTGGCAGCAGTGCCACTGGAATTGTGGCTCAGCCCTCCTGCAGTGCCAGGGCTGGTTCTGCTGGAGCAGGGATCCTGGAGCAGGGTGCACTCTGCCTCTGGAGATCCAGGGGAAGAGGCAGCTGCTGCTCCTCTGGGAATCCAGTGGAGAAGCCGTGCTGGTGTTCCAGAATCTCAGATTGTATCCAGGTAGGAATGCTTGGCTCCTCCCTCTGGGCTCCCATCTCCCAGTGGGATGCTGCAGTTCTTATCAGCCATGCAGGGACATTCCATGGCCTGTTATCAGCAGGTGTCTCCTGAGGGAGGAGTGGGTGTGGAAGAGATAAGGAAAACTGCCCAATGGACAGAAGACAGCTGGCACACAGATGGCAAACAGAATACAGCTTGCCTTGGCAATCCAGGACAGAGCCCCTCTGTGCCCTGGCAGCATTGCCTAACACAGATCCTGGGAAATCTGTTCTGTGTGGGACACTCTGCTCAAAGGCACCTTGGCTGGGACAGGACATTCTGCTGACAGATTTCCCCATGAGGTAAAATGTTGTAGCTGTTGACATAGGAGTGTATCTGAAGTGTCAGCTCGTCCTGCCAGACTCCACCGTGCTGGCTTCAAATCCAGTGTGAACCCAAGGATAACTTCAGGGGGCAGAGGTTGCCTGAACTTTGGCAGAAGTTCATGTTGTGTTTTGAGTTGAAATTCAAGTTGTTGCTTCTCCCTGCATCCCTTCAGGTGGTGATGCACAATCTTTGTGCAGCTGGGAAGGACCAGCAGAAGCAGGACTGGTCCCTGATTGCCTCTGGCCATCTGGGAGAAGCTGCTTGAGTTAATTGAGCTGTCTCTCACGTTTCCTTCTCTACTTAAATAGGAATTGCATTGAACTGTGGAGGTCAGCAGTGTCTGGGGATGTGCAGAGTGTGGTAATCTGTGTGAGGATGGTGAAGATGAAGTTTGGAGGCATCACCTCCATCTGAAACCCTGCTATTCCCACCTCTGCCTGCCCGAGGTTCTCAGCTCCCAGTGACTCTCTCATGTTTCCCTCCAGGTTCTTTAGATGTTGACTCCCAGGTGCCTGGCTTGTTCTTTGTTGCCTTTTGGATGCTTTTAGTACTTTTCTCGTTGTTAGGAAGGTTAATTAACATCAGGAGCTGCCAATATTTGTAAAGCTGCTTTCCAAGGCAGACTGCTGCTCAGGAATAAGATTTTCTTTCTCCAAGCAGATATGTCAGAGCCATAATCAAAACAACCCATCCAAAACATTCCCTTCATAGCCATCTCTCCTGGTTTAGGGCAAATTTAGAAGAAAAATACCCTCTCATTGGTATCGCATGGACTTAAGCAATAAAGCCAGGCTGGTTTTCAGTCCTGTTACTGGCTTGGGAAAGAAACTGCCTTTAAAAAAAATAAAGAGAACCTTACAACAATGAACAAACCTGGTGTTTTCCAGCAGAGATGCAGAATTGGCTCTGTGGGGAGCTGCTCTCTCTCAGGAAGTGCTGGAAGTGGCCACTTGAATTTAATACTCTGCTCATCAGCTGCATCTGCCATGAACAAGAACATCTTGCATGGCAAGGACTTTGCTATTTTCCATTAAATAGGAAGCTGCCCTTTTATTATTGTGAGTTAAGGGCAGAGATCTGGGCTGACGTGGCTGTCAGGGCTCTGCCAGCTCCCGCGTTTTCCCGGGCAATCCTGCTGCGCTCGGCGTTTTCCAGGGTTACATAAACATCCTTCTTTCTTACACGAGGCTGGGACATGCAGAATGCAAACTGCTGACAGTCCCTTGCAAGAGGCAGAGCTGCCCCAGAAGCTTTGGCAGCTCTGGGAGGTCGGGAAGGGATGGGAGCCACGTTGGGAAGGGATGGGAGCCACGTTGGGAAGGGATGGGAGCCACGAGGCCACGGGGATCCCCCTGTGAGTGGTTTCAAACCATCCCAGTGCCCGCTGCTGCAGCTGCTGGAGGTGTTGGGAGCTGACCCACACACAGGGAGAGGCCAGCAGGGTCATCTTCAGCAGTTTGGCTTTGCCTGTGTGGCTCCACCTGAGTCTCTGACCTTGCTGAGGATGGGAGCTCCCAGCAGCTCGGGGTGCTGCGCTCCCCCTCCAGCACAATCAGGTTTTTCTCCCGAGGAAGTCGTAGGAGTGGAGGTTTATCTCTGAGCTGGCAGGCAAAGGAGCATGCCACACCTCTGGGAGCTTCTGGGGCTGGGTGGAGTGGGGAAGTGGAGCAGCAGGACGTGGGCTTTGAGGAGCTGCAGTGCACGGGCTTGCCCTGAGGCCAGGGCACTCTGAGATTTCCAGCTCTCTGGGGAAGGAGAGTGGCAATAAATCTGGGCCATTTGTGACAGGGCCTGGCCCTTGGGGTGATTTCTGACACTCTGTGCCTTTCTGACAGCACATGGCTGTAATCCACAGGGGTTTCCTTGGCTCTGGAGCTGAGGCAGAGCTTGCTGCGAGTGGGCTGGGCTGTGAGGAGCTCCCAGCTCTGGGTGTGAGGGTCAGAGGCAAGGGAAGCAAAGGCACAGTTAACACTTAGTGGGCTCCTTTCAGTGCCAGGCTGGAAGATTTTGTTGTCCTCGAAACTGAGGTCTGGGTAGTTTGGTGGCTGTGGGGTGTTCCAGTGCTGCTCCAGGAGAGCTGCACAGGAGACACCCCTGAGGGAGGCCAAGGAGATCCTGTAAATGCTGAAAATCTGCTGGCTCTGGAAATTCATCCCTGTGGGACTGGTATGGGCTGGGGGAGCCCTTGTGATAAAAATACAGACCCCCTGTCTGTCCTTGGATGTGGTTGAAAGACAGAAGTTATCATGTGTAGAAGATCAGGAGTGGTGATAAGATGCAAAGAGGTCTTTGTCTTTGGGGTGGGAAGCTTTTCTGGAAGCTCAGACCGTGTGGAACACCTGGAATTGTGTCTGGCTTGGGGTGTTTCTCTCTGGAGGATGCCCAGCTCATCCCCAGTAACCGTCCTTGTGCTGCAAAATGTGCACTCCATCAGCCCTTCCCAGGCAAAGCCACCCTGTGGACAGCCTGTGGCTGATTCCTTATAAGATGAGGGGTTTATTTTACTTTATTCCTTTGTCAGAGGCTGAGGCTGTTTCCTTCTAAGGTGAGGGGTTTATTTTGCTTTATTCCTTTGGCTGCCTTCCTTGAGTTTTGCCAGCTCTTCTCTCTATTCAGCCTGCAAGACCTAGAAGGAAACCACTGTCTTCAAAATGCTTTTTCAGTGCCTAATTCAGGGAAATAAAGAGAATTGTTTGAGAATTGAGAAGAGAAAATAAGAAAATATAAAGATAATATAAAGATAAAATAAGAAAATATACAGAAAATAAGAAAATAAATAAAATATCTATAAAGAAAATTATAAAATAAAAAGAAAAATAAGAAAATGAAGAGAATTGAGAGTGCCACTCTGCCTCTGAGTAGCAGGCATTGCTGGGGGTGTGTGAGAGATCTGGTTCTCAGGATGGGGATGGGGTGTCTTCACATTCTCAAGTCTGCAAATGCTCCACACATCTGGCACTGGGAGAGGACTGGGCTGGACTATTTGCCTTCTTTAGCAGCTGGAAACAATCCAGCCTGCCAGTTCCTGCAGAGCCCATCCTGTGGTTTAGGGGATAATACTGATCCTTGTTCAACTCCCACACTTCAGTGCCTTGTGAGAGGGCAGGGGAGGCTCTGCAGAGCTTGTGCTGGGCTGGGACCCCAGTTCACTGCTGTGCAAGGCAGCATGGATACTCACTGTGCCTGAAATGCTTGCTCCACAGTTTTGATAAAATGTTTATGGTGACACAGGGGTGACTCTGGGGTGGTGGCAGGGGGCCAGCAGGTGTGAGGGATGCAGGGTGGCAGCAGGAGCTGAGAGGGAAGGCTGCTGCTTTGACAATGTCTCCATGAGTGCATTTCCAGGAGTTTGACGTTGCTGCCATTGTCTCTCCTGTGCCAGGAGGAGAGTTTAGTGTCTGTGTCCCCTGCAGCTGGAGATGGCTGCAGGCAGAGCACGGCTGGCTGAGCTCAGGAGGGACAGGAGCTGCACAAACCTGCGTTTTCTCAAGCACTCAGCAAAGCTGCTGAGAGACACAAATGGCAGTGACAGCCACATCAAGGCAGATCTGCCAGGGATGGGCACCCAGGATTTATTCTGGGACTGCACCAACTTGACAAAGGTGAATCCAAGTGTCCCAAATCCTCGGCAGAGCAAGGATGAAGGGTGAGGGCCTTGGAACACAAACCCTGTGAGGAAGGACTGAGGGAGCTGGGGTGCTCAGCCTGGAGAAAAGGAGACTCAGGGTGCCCTCATCACTCACAGCTCCTGAAAGGTGCCTGTGCTCAGCTGGGGCTGGGCTCTGTCTCCAGGCAGCACTGACAGAACCAGAGCACACAGCCTCCAGCTGCACCAAGGGAAATATAGGTTGGATATCAGGGAAAAGTGTTTTCCAGAAAGGTGATAAAGTTCTGGAATGGCTGCCCAGGGAGGTGGTGGAGTCCCCATTCCTGGGTGTGTTTAACAAAGCCTGGATGTGGCACTGGATGCCAGGGTTGAGTTGAGGTGTTGGGACTGGGTTGGACTCAGTGATCTTGAAGGTCTCTTCCAACCCAGTGATTCTGGAAATTCTGTGAATTCTGTGGATTCTGTGGATTCTATGATGCTCTGATCCTGTGGCTGCTGAGGCTGTTCCCTGCCCACAGAGCCAGGACAGCCCCTCTCTGAGAGGTGCAGAGGGGATGTGAGGACAGGAAAGTTTCTGTGAGCCGGAGGTGACACTGACTTTTGGTGCTAGACTGTCCCCCAGTGTAAAGTCTTAACTTCTTTTTGCCAGGGTTGGGATTAAATGTGTGAGATGGAATTTCTTGTTGGGACTCAGATGTTTATTGGTTCTTATCTATATTACAGTCTCACAAACCCTGAGTTCTATTACACTTCACTCTAACAAACTAAAAATGGAGCCCTCTCTCTCTCTCTACAAGGCCTTTGAAGGATAAACTGTTCAATTAAGAAATGACACCTCATTATTTTTACTTTTAACCCAATAACCAACCACCCATGGCCCACAATGAGGACTTTTTTATCCACTTACACAAAACCACCCAAACCCATGGAGAAGAAGGAGAAGAAGAAGGTGAAGAAGGTTAAGGAGGTGAAGAAGGTGAAGAAGAAGGACCGTCCTCTGCCCTAAAACCTCCATCTGTCTTTATATATATTACCATATTCTAAACCCTTAAACTCTGAGTTTTCCACCCTGTGATATCAAACACTTCTTTTCAAACTCCACACCCACAATCCCAGTTCTGTCATTCCATTTTGGAAGCTTCTCCACAGCCTCAGGTCAAGGCAGTGCTCTCTTGGGCGTCAGTGCCTGGCAGCACAGAAAGTCTCAAATTCTCAGTGACCAGGGTCCCACCAGCCCAGCCTCTGTGCCTGTGAGGCAGCAGGGCACAGATGTGACCCCTGGATGGGCTGTACAGTCTCTGAGCAGTGTTATCTACTTGAAGAGCAGCCTGTTTGTTGCAGAGAGTTTCTTACAGATGAGGAATATAATAGTTGGCTCTCACAATTAAGAGATAGACATTATATAGTAATGTTATTGTAATATGTCCCCCCCAGTCCTCTTTCCCCTCGCCCTGGTAACAGCCTCAGTGGTCAGGGCATTTAGAGAAGGCCAGCTTGTACCAAGAGGTGCAGCAAAATAACCAAGATAAAAGAAGGTCATCTCCACCAATGGATGGCAGAGAAAGAGCTGACTGACAAAACTTTGAGAGGGGCTAAAGATATAAAAGGCAGAATATCCATTTTGTAGATGAGCATGTGGCTGATGGTCACGGGGGCTCCCAGTGCTGTAATTTTTCCTTATTCAGTCCTTTTGTTGTATTTTTTGTTAATGTTTAATAAACCTGTAGAATTTTTAAAAGTGAGCAGTCGTTTGTCACAAGTTGGACTAGATGTCCTTCAAAGGTCCCTTCCATCCCCACCATGCCACGATTCCATGGCAGGGCACAGAAATGTTTATTTTCCAAGAGTCTGCTTGAGATGAGCCCCATCAAAGCTGCTCCCACAGGAGCTTCTCCCCACCTCTGAGCTGAGGGTGCTGAGGCTGCTGCTGCTGCACACCACTGGCTCCACCTGGGTGGTAAACTCTGGGAAAGGGGTTTGGGGAGGCTGGGGGGAGATTCCACTGCAGAGCAGGACAGCACAGAAGGTGCTTGGAGAGTATTGGAATAACTACCAAAATCACAACGCAACAGGAGATGATGGGGTGGAGGTTCCACTGCAGAGCAGGAAAGCACAGAAAATAATAATAATAATAGTAATAATAATAGTAATAGTAATAATAATAATAATAACAACAACAACAACCCGAAGTTGTTTGATGAGGACAGCGTGGAGGTTTCACCACAGTGCAGGACAGCACAGAAGGTGTTTGGAGAGGCTGGGGTGGAGGTTCCAGCTCAGAGCAGGAGAGCACAGAAGGTGTTTGGAGAGGCTGGGGTGGAGGTTCCAGCTCAGAGCAGGAGAGCACAGAAGGTGTTTGGAGAGGATGGGGTGGAAGTTCCAGCTCAGAGCAGGAGAGCACAGAAGGTGTTTGGAGAGGCTGGGGTGGAGGTTCCAGCTCAGAGCAGGAGAGCACAGAAGGTGTTTGGAGAGGCTGGGGTGGAGGTTCCAGCTCAGAGCAGGAGAGCACAGAAGGTGTTTGGAGAGGATGGGATGGAGGTTCCAGCTCAGAGCAGGAGAGCACAGAAGGTGTTTGGAGAGGATGGGGTGGAGGCTCCAGCTCAGAGCAGGAGAGCACAGAGCAGAGAGGGGTTTGTGAGCGAGCCCTGCGGTTCTGCCTCGCTCACATCCCTGGATGTGCAGAAGACAGATGAGGTGAGCAGGTTTTGGTACGACTGGGGCTGGCAGCAGACACAGATCATGGATTACACAAGTGCAGGGCAAGAAAGGGGCTTTCTTGAGGCAGACAGAGGCCTGCTGTTGCTGTGCAGCCCCGCTGCTCCCAGCCCCATGCTAACAGCATTATCAATGTGTTTATATGAAGCTTGGCTGCAAAATGCCTCCTTGACCTCCAGTTTTTTCAAGCTAAATACTCCTTTTATTGTGCTGCCAGAGGCTCTCCCAGAGGCCAGCAGAGGAGGTGGCCTGTTTGGCCACAGTCATTTCTGGAGCAGAGATTGAATTCCCGCGTGTCTTAAATCTGTCTCCAGACTGGCAAGAGACCAAGTGGGCATCTCTTTCTCCAGCTAATTGCCTGTTTGTGTGCAAATTGGCCTCTGGCTGCTTGCATGAGTCCTGGCTCACCAGACCTGCACCAGAGCATCCTGTTCCAGAGCTCTGAGTGCCTGGGCTGTGCAGGGATGGTGACAACAGGGACAGCCCAGCCCTGCTCCTGCCCTGGGTCACCAGGCTCTGAGTGAGTGCCCAGGGCTGCTCTGGGCTGTCAGCACTGCTCTGCACTGCAGGGATTGCTCTCTGCTCTCCAGCTGGCAGGAGATGTTTTCCCCAGCTCCAAGCAGGCCCTGTGGAGAAGGTTTGTTTGGAAAGCACCTCCCAAAGTGCAGCAGAGGAGATGGCCTTGGTTAGGATGTGTTGGAACCTTGGTCACTGAGAATTTCAGACTTTCTGTGCTGCCAGGCACTGACCCCCAGGAGAACACTGCATTGACCTGAGGCCGTGGAGAAGCTTCCAAAATGGAATGACAGAACTGGGATTGTGGGTGTGGAGTTTGAATAGAAGTGTGTGATATCACATGGCAAAAAACTTAGAGTTTAAGGGTTTAGAATGCAGTAATACATATAGAGCAAGATGGAGGTTTTAGGGCAGAGGCTGGTCCTTTTTCCTTTTCCTTTTCCTTTTCCTTTTCCTTTTCCTTTTCCTTTTCCTTTTCCTTTTCCTTTTCCTTTTCCTTTTCCTTTTCCTTTTCCTTTTCCTTTTCCTTTTCCTTTTCCTTTTCCTTTTCCTTTTCCTTCTCCTCCTTCTCCTTCTCCTTCTCCTTCTCCTTCTCCTTCTCCTTCTCCTTCTCCTTCTCCTTCTCCTTTTCCTTCTTTACCTTCTTCTTTACCTTCTTCTTCTCCTTCTTTTCCATGGGTTTGGGTGGTTTTGTGTAATTGGATAAAAAAGTCCTCGTTGTGGGCCATGGGTGTTTGGTTATTGGGTTAAAAGTAAAAATAATTGAGATGTCATTTCTTAATTGAACAGTTTATCCTTCAAAGGCCTTGGAGAGAGAGATGGACCTCTACTTTTACCTGGTTAGAGAGAAGTGCAGTAGAACTCAGGGTTTGTGAGAGTGTGACATAGATAAGAACTAACAAACAACTGAGTCCATCTCGTGCATTTAATCCCAGCCCTGGCAGAAAAGGGAGCAAAAGGATCAGCAGGGATGTGCACACCTGTGGCTGGAGCTGGTGCACACAGTGCCCCTGGTAAGGCCCTTCCTGCAGGAGGGTGTTGCTGACAAGGCCAGGCACAGGTTTCTGCTGGAGAGTGCTCCCTAGGGCCCCCAGAGCTGCAAGGAGGCAGCAGGGCAGTTTTATTTGTCCTTCAGGAATGTCATCTGGGTATTGAAGCAACCAGCCTGCGGGTTCTGTGGTTGAGGGTTTTTTTTCTGGAGGTGTGGGGAGAAGGAAGTTGTTCAAGGACAGAGCCCAGGGCTGGCAGTCTATTCCCTGGTGTCAAGGTAAACCTGGCTGTGTTGGTCTGTCTGGGATTACTTGTGTGGGAATAACAACATCTCCTGAGTTTATAGACACTGCCAGTCCCTGCTGATGCTTAATGTACCCAGTTCGTTTCTCCTGTCATTCCTTTATAAGGAAAAACATTTCAGATTGAGATTCTACCTTATTTTAACTTCTCGTAAAAGAGGGCAGCTTAATTCTTTTGGTGGAACATCAAGTCCAATGCTCCCTGAGCTGGTGTGGTTATTATGGGCACTTGGGAAGATGAAGGAATGAAAAAAAGTCAGCAGAGAAATGCTGAGTTCATCAAAAGGGAAGTGGGTGATGGGGTGGCAAGTGTGCCTGCAGTCTGGAGATGGCAGAAGAGATAAACACGACCTCCTTGAGGCACAGCTTGGTGTGATGGCACTGACCACATCTCCTTGGAACTGAGAACTTGCCCTGCTCCCCTTCCCCTGCTGGGCTTGGCCACAGGGGTTTATGGGCACAAAAAAGTTGGGCTGAGAGAGAGCCCAGCCCTGGCTGTCGCTGCAGAGGAGCAGGGCCAGCTCTGCTCCTGCAGCACATTTAACCCAGCTGTGCTCCTTTGCCAGCACCAGTGCCAGAGCTGATTGCCCAGGAGGTGCTGTGTGCCCAGGCAGGGCTGTGTCCCACGCCTGGGGACAGCTCAGCTGCTGAGCTTTGCCCTGTTCCAGCCCCCCAGGCTCAGCCCAGCCCCAGGGTTTTGCAGGGTTTTGCTGCTTCTTGGGGGGTTGCCAGTGGGAGTTCCTCTCCCCTTGCATTGCTTGCTGAAATCTCCCCCTCTCCCTCCTGGCTTGGAGCCCTCTCTCTCTCCGTGCCTGCTGCTCTGCCCCCAGAGTGCTCACGGGCCTCTTTCCCATTTAGGGAAACACTGGATGGGCCCTGCTTTTGGCCTGCTTGCAGAACATCTCCCAGCTGATTTTTTTCCTATTTTTTTCAATCCTCCTTTGTCTCTGGAGGCTGAAATCCCCAGAGCCCGGCCGTGTGTGCCAGCTGTGGCTCTTGGAGAGCTGCACTGGGGCAGGCTGGAGGGGGAAGCCCAGGAGTTTTCCTGCTCAGGGTGTCTGACAGTCTGTTCCAGCAGGCAGGGTGAGCCTGAGGGGCTGGTGACAGCAGCACTCCTCTCTGCAGCAATGATTTAATCAGCAGGAACAAGTGCCCTGCAGCAGGCAGGATATGGGCCAGGCAGCAGGGCTGAGCAGGGGAAAGGGAGAGGAAACTGAAGGGAATTCCCCTAAAAACATGGACTCGTTGCTTTTTGGTTTTTACTCCAGGTTTTTAACTAGCTGTGAAAGTTCTGCATCTGTAGAAGATGCTGAGTGGGCAGGGCTGGGTGTCTGCAGGGTGGGTTGGGAACAGAAGCTGGTGTGCTGAGGGAGACCTGCTTGGAGGGGGCTCTGCCATTCCCCCTGCCTTGCTTTTCCAGCAGCAGAGGCAGCTGGATCTGAGCTCCTGGGCTGCTCCTGTCTTTGGGGCAGGTCCCTTGAGCCACAGCTCTGGGTGGTTCTTTAGTGGTGCCCAGCAGAGCTTGGCTCCATCCATCAATGGATCCTGCTGGGATTACCCTGGGATCTGAGAGTGGGAGTTACCCTGGATGTGTCTGGGATTATCCTGGGATCTGGTTAGTGAGAGTTACCTTGGATATGTCTGGGATTATCCTGGGATCTGGTGAATGGCAGTTGCTTTGGACATGTTTGGGGTTATCCTGGGATATGGTTAGTGAGAATTTACCTTGGATGTTTCTGGGGTTATCCTGGGATCTGATAGTGGCAGTTGCTTTGTACATGTCTGGGGTTATCCTGGGATATGGTTAGTGAGAATTTACCTTGGATGTGTCTGGGATTATCCTGGGATCTGGTGAATGGGAGTTGCTTTGGACATGTCTGGGGTTATCCTGGAATTTGGTTAGTGAAATTTACTCTGGAAGTGTCTGGGATTATCCTGGGATCTGGTTAGTGAGAATTTACCTTGGATGTGTCTGGGATTATCCCGGGATGCTGGGAGTTGCCTTGGGTGTGTTTTGTGCAAGTCTGAGAGGGCTGTGACAGACTTTTAATGGTTTAATGAGGTGTAACAGCCAAGGCAGAGCCTGCCCGTGCTGAGGGCAGCTGCTCCCAGGGTGCTTCATCCCTTTCCCATTTGCCCTCCTTGAGCTGAGCAGTTGAACAGCTCCAATCCTGCCTGGCTTGATGGGTGCCCATGCCAGACTTGCCAGGCTCTCCCAAGCAGCAGTGGTGGAGCTGAGGCTGTTTCCCCCAAAAACGGCCTGACCATTGCAGGCCATCCATTCCCATCTGCATGGGGACACCCCATGGACTGTGACAGCAATTCCTGTCCTCTTGTGCACCTTTCCCATCCCTGTGAGGTGGAGCTGGAGCAAAGGGAAGCCACCAGTGGAGCTCAGTGCTGTGTGGATGATCACACCTCAGCATCCCCACTGGTGCTTTCACTGCTGTCTGCCAAAACCTTTAAAAGGAAAGGAAAATTGTGCTCATTCTTCCTCTCCTTCCTCTCCCCCTGCCCTTGTTCCTCCTCCTGCTGTGCAGTGAGCTCCCACACTGTGTCTGTGCTGCCCAGAGGAAGCTGAGTGGGTGTGGGGCTGTGCCTCCATCTGGGAATTGTTCTTATCAAACTGCTTTATGTCAAATAGGAATAATAATAATAATAGTAATAATAATAGTAATAATAATAGTAATAGTAATAGTAATAATAATAATAATAA
This sequence comes from Serinus canaria, assembly GCF_022539315.1. Classification (NCBI taxonomy): domain Eukaryota; kingdom Metazoa; phylum Chordata; class Aves; order Passeriformes; family Fringillidae; genus Serinus; species Serinus canaria. The sequence goes on along the minus strand of NC_066331.1, from coordinate 8,184,788 downwards.
TAATAATAATAATAATAATAATAATAATAATAATAATAATAATAATAATAGTGATAATAAAAACCTTTGATGGTAAGCAGGGAGATCAGGAGGTCCAGCTGCTCCTGAGGCCTGACCTGCAGCTTGTGAGCCTTTCCAGGGAGTTTTAGGGTCTTTGTGCTGCAACAGATTTTGCTGCGTGTCTGGACTATCTCAGAGGAGTGGGGAGAAACAACTGGGGGCTGCTGCAGGCAGCAGGAGCTGCTGGAAATGGCTCTCCGAGAAGCAGGGGAGAGGCATAAGAAAAGCAAGTTTCCTGCTATGAGGCTGGTATATTTATGACTGGAAAGTTTTGGGTTGAAAAGGTCGTGAGCTGTGGCTGAGGGAGCAGCAGGGGCTGCCAGAGGCGATTCCCCAGCTCCTCCCTGCCCTGCACGGGGGTCTGGTGGCCCGGTGTGATGGGGCAGGGATGGGGAGCACTGAAGGGGTGCAGGAGAGTGCCCAAGGCAGCTGGCGTGTGTGGGATGTGTGCTGCAGAGGGGCTGGGCTGTGCCCGCCTCCTCCCCTTGGATGGAGATTCCAGCCCTGCCTCGGACACCACGTGGAAATGAGACATGCACATCTGGAAGTGGAGTGCACGCTTGTAGCACTGCCAGCTTATTTATTCCTGCAAATTCTCCCTAATTAGGGTCTGCTGGGAAGCTGACAGTGCTGGAAACGGCCTCTTTCCAAGGGATTCAGTGTTCTGACTGAGCCTCACCTTCTCCTCCCCCCCTGAAACTGCCAGGAGGGTGCAGGCAGTGAAAAGGTGTTCCCTACCTCAAGGCCCAGGCACTGCAATTCCTCCTGGAGCCAACCACGCAGGAAGGTTTTCCAAAGGAAATGTGCTGAGCCCTGTGTGTGTTAAACTCATTAAGGATGAGCATTAAAGTTTCTGAAGCCTCTTGTTTCTATTAAAACATCTGTGCTGTCATGAGACACTGAGTTCTGTGCCTGTTTGGCTTTAATGTTAAAAAGCTGTAATTAATATTTTTTTCTTAAAAATAATTAAAGTAATTAAGTCAGTTTTCTGCTTGGATCCTAAATTGCACCTCCCAGGTGCTTAGAAAAGTCTGACCTGAAACTGAGAAGAACAAGAGCTTGATTCTGAGTTTGTTTTAACTGCCTGAGGTTCAGGCAGATGCAGTTCCTGATCCTCTTTCCATTTCCTTCCTCTGCAAGCGTGCCCTGCTGTTTAACCAGCACCAGGGAGCTGTGCTTCCCTTCCCTGCCCTTTCCCTCCCAGGCACGTGGGCTGCAGTGCCACGGGACACCCCAGCCCTGCCGGAGCCCAGGGTGGCTGGGATGATGTGCCTGGGGCAGCATTTCCCTTTGCAGGCTCTCAGCAGCACAATGGCCAGGATCACTGCCTTGGCATGCAACAGCTGCAGTGAGCTCCAGCTGTGCATGCACATCTCCAGGTCAAGGGGCTGGGTGGCTGCTCCTTGGAGGGAATGAGGCTCAGAGTCCATGGGAGGGGCAGAGCTGTGCCCCCAGCCCAGCTGTGTGCCCCCCAGCCCAGCCCAGAGGGTGCTGACCCACAGCATCCAACCGTGGGATCAGGTGCCTGGCTTGAATCCCACCTCAGCTCTGGGTGACCCCATCCATCCCCGGGGAGGTGTTTGGGAGCATCAAGGATGAGCACAGTGGGAGCAGGAGAGATCCAGCTCTGTTTGCAGGTGAGGAGGGTGAGGGTGAGGGGAGGGGTGCTGGTGCTGCCCCTGCCCTGCTCAGTGGAGCCACGCGTGGTGCATCCCTTGTTCTGAGAAGAACAGGCTGGTTCCCCCTCTGTGTGCTGATTGAATGGGGTTAAAGCTGACAGGAAGGCAAGCCTTGATCTTCATCTTCTTGAACATCTTCAGGGGAGGGAGAAGAGGCTGTGGTTGTCTGTGTTTGTTCCTCACCCATCCAGCTGCCATGGGGCACCTCAGCTCCAGAACACCAAGTTTGCTGCATGCTCTGTTTGTACACTGAATATCTGAGAAGCTTCAGGGACCTTCTCCTTCCTCATGTCTTCTTTAATTTCCTGCCAGCAGAAACCTCTTTGGCCTTTTGCTCCCTTGATTTCACATCAGTCCCTTTACACGTTATCCATTTAAAATCATCTCAGTTGCACTCTTGTAAATCCATTTATACCATAACCATATTTGGGGTTGGATTGGGGTTTTTTTGTTCCCTTGGCAACGGTGATCTTTGCCCACAGCAGCTCTTCCCTGCAGTGCATCTGTGGGTGATGATTCTGGCAGCCCCATCCCCTCTCCCCCTTCCTGTGGGGTGTGAGTGATGCTGGGCAGCCAGGATGGCTCATGAGAGAGCTCTGATGGTTTCTGCCTTGCTGCTAAAAGTCTCTAATTTAATACTTTTTAAGGAGTTACTCACTTAAATTTTGTGACATTGGTGGCTTGTGGTCATGCTGGGACCTAGAGGGGCAGTGAGGTCCTTTGTGCTGAGGCTCTTTTCATGAGCAAAGTCTTTATTAAAAGCCCTTTAAGGGCTGCCCTTCTGCCATTCTTCCAGATTTTTTCTTTTTCCTGTTATCCAGTCTTCAAAGTTACCTGACCTGCTCTGTGGCACTAAGGGATGAGATCCAACTGCATTTTCTTTTTAAAAAAATTAAATAAATCCATTTGTTATCCAGAAATCTCAAATTAGCAAAGCTATTTAGAATTATTTTAGCTTTTCCCATGCTCTCAGTTTCCTTGTGGAGGAAGGGAAGTGTGACCAGCACTCAAGTGCGTCTGTCCTCCCCGTGTTTCCCACCCTGGGGAAGCAGGAAGATCCTCTGGAGCCTCTTTTGGTGACAATTCCTGCGTCATCAGGGCTGGGCTGTTCCCTCAGCCCCACGAAACCAGGGCTGGAGGGATGGGAACCGTGGCTGATTTTCCTTCCGGAGTCCCCTGGTGCCCAGGCAGTGACAGCAGCACTCCCCACGGAGAGGGGGCTCCCAGCACTGCTCCCTGCTCTGCTGGGATGGCCTGCCAGCTCCCTGCTGCTGAGTGACATCTCTTTGTGCCTCAGTTTCCCCAGCTGTCACGTGGAGATGAGTGCAGCTCTTGCAGGTGGGTTTGGGTGCAGAGATGGGTTTGGGGCAGAGGCAGGACCTCAGCAGCTGCAAGGAGCAGAGGAGCAGAGGGGAAGGTGATAGCAACAACCTTTATTTTTGGCTGGGAGAGAAGAGCTGTGCCTCACCATTCCTTCACCTTGGGGTGGTGTAAATCTGTGTCTCCCTGTGACCCTGTCCCTTGGGATCTTTAGCTGGTCAGAGTGACTCTGAGATACGTTAGAAAGTTTCTTTTCTGGTCGAAGAAGGAGTCAGAACTTTTCATTTTTGGTCTCAAGGTTGTTTATTGTATCTTATCTATAAAATTCTTTCTCTTGACTTGCTGAGGCCCGCACAGCAAGACAGTGAGAGGCACTTTGCTTGCTTCTGGGCAGTGTTATTTTTTTGTGCTAAAAACTAAGTGTACAATATTTAAAATTACTTTCTAATACTTATTACTTATGTTAGACAGTGAGCTTTTATTCTAAACTAATTTAAAGTGCCAACATCACAGCAGAAGATGGAGGCTAAGGAGAAGAAGGAGAAAGACTGGACATGCTCAGATTCTTCTGTTTTGTTTCTTGAACTTTCATTCTAAAAACGTTAAAAATTTAGTTTTTACTTTGTGATAAATTCACTATTATTTTATTTAAACTTTCATGGCTTGTAATTCTTCATATAAGGTTGGTAATTGTTTTTTCCAAGGGCTGAATCAAAGGCACAGGGGTCCTGGGCTCTGTGCCAAGGTCTCTGAGCTCCTTGGGCAGGGGCTTGAGTTTTCTAGGGCATCTAGAAGAATTTCTTGGGTTCTGCCACCTGCCTTAGTGCTGAGCTGGAAGCCCTGAGCACACTGGAGTTGGAGTCTCACCCTGCAAGTGCCTCCACCCAACCCTGCACCTTCCCAGAAGGGCTGGGGAGGAGCTTTCACCTGTGATCAGCAGCAAGGAAAGGTGTTTGGGCTCTCAAAGAAACATTGAGTGGTTTATAATAATGATATTTAGCTGCCCCTACATTGTAATTTTGGTCTGTAAGCTCAAAGCATTGGGTGGAAGAGGCCATAAGCAATAAAGAGTTTTGTTTTCTAATTAACATATGAGGAGGAAGGGGAAGATCCTGTGGGTCTTCACAATTGCTCACTCCTGTGTAGGTGATACTTGAAGGCTCAGGCAGCCACAATGACTCATGGCCCCATCTGACCCAGCCCGATGCTCATGACTGCAGCAGATTGTGAGCCTGATAAGAGCTGCAGGCTTCAGAAAACCCTTGACTTGTGGGAGGAAGAAAATCTGCCTGAAAAACTGCATTCTTAGCAGCCTGCAAGGAAAGTGCAGAGTGCTGCTTGAAATGGCTTTGGACAGGAAAGTCCCTTTTCTGCCTTGGCCTGTTAAAAGATCTTCTAAAGCTGATACCTGCCATCTCCTTGTTTGTTTGGGTTTTTTTTTTTTTTTTTTTTTTTTTGTGTGTGTTTTTTTGTTTTTTTTTTCTCTTATGATTCTTTTTCTCCTTGAAGCCTTGAAGTCTCCTTTCTAAGTCTGGTTGCTTTGTGGTCCCCCACACCCATGCCAGGGCAGAGGCTGTGACCAGCCCTGGCTGCTTCTGGAGGAGTTTGAGCTGAGATCTGGAGGAGCCCTGGAGGCACATCCCTGCTGCAGGGCAGGAGAGCCCAGGGGTGAAGCACCCAGACAGAAAAGGGTTAAAGTTTCTTTTCATCCATTTTTAGCTTGGGACCTGTAACTGAGTGCTCAGCAGATTTTACAGACTGCCTTTCTGGGGGCAGGAAATCACTTCTAGGCCAATAAAACAACTTTGCAGGAAGTTTCTTGCTCATCTGAAGAGCAGAGTGATGGTGAAGGAGAGAGGGCTGGGCAGTCAGTGGTGGCCTGGTGTAGTAAGGAAACAAGAAATATTTCTACTGTAATGTAACACAGCAAGGAAAATATTTACTTAAAATTCTCCTGCAGCCAGTGCTTTGGAGAGCAGGAATTTTATCTTGGGCAGCAGTTGCTGTGCCGGGGATCCCAAAGGTCTTATCAAAGCAGGAGCTTGAGGTGAGTGAGGCTCCTGGTACAGTAAAAACAGTGAGTGAGAGCCTTGGTTGTGTGAGAGGAGAGATGTGATCTGCTCTCTTCCTTTTGACAAGGGAGGTCTTTCTCTATTCAGATAAAAATTGAAATGTAATTACAAACACCTGTGATATGTCTGGGGAAAGGAGCAGGAAGGGTGGATAAGTGACTGAAGGAAATCCCTGCCACAAGGACAGAAGGAGCAGAACCTGATTACTTTATCTAAGGCAGTGTAGGTGATGTGATCACTGTGAGATCTTTCATCAGGAGAAGTCTCAGGGTCCTCAATCTCCTCGATCTACCTGGAAAAGGCAAAGCAGAGGCTGTGTCAAACTGTGTTTGGCTGAGCAGCACAGCACACACTGGTGCCATGCTGACTGGGAACCCCAAAACCCAATTCCAGGGGAGGGGGCAGGTTCTCCATCCCTCTGGGATGGGGGCTCAGCTTCCCAGGGTTGCCTGCCTTCTAGAAGAAGGATTTGGCTAAACATAAGCTTTTGGGTTGAGGATGCAGGTAGAAAACCAGACGAAGTGGAGCTTGGTTGATGGTTTTCCTCAGCTGATGCTCTAGTGAAGCTGTGCTGCTGACAGGGCTCAATGAGATAAAAGGGTGAGAGAGTCTCCAAAAGAGAGAAGGATGGATTTATCTCCCTGGAGGAAAGCTTGCTCCTCTTCTTCTAGCTTGGGGTATGTGCTATGGGGTGAGCTGTTTATATACCTTGCTGCTTTAAATATTTACTGTTAGAGCTCTGGATATTCATGTTATTCTTCAGTTGCTGTAATTTTCCATCTTTCTCTCCCCCTCTCAGTGCCTTAGGTGCACATGGGTGCAATATGACCCAGCTGGTTTTAATGAAAAGGAACTCCTACTTCTAGCCCGGATATTTTATTTCACACTTCTCGGGGCTCCCTCTTGGCTGCTTGATTTGCTAAACTTTTATTAGATCCAGGATGATAACATTGCCTTTGCTTGGGAAACACAAGAATGACCCAGGGAGCTGGGACTGACCCAAACTGCCCCAAGCTCTTCTGCTGAAGAGCTTTGAGCTCCTTCACCAGCTCCAGCAGACGTCATTGTGATGCTCCCCACCACAGTCCATCAAGAAGGTTTTGAGGTTTTTTCGAGTGGTTTATTTCTTCTTGCCTCCTGTTGACCTCAAAAACAGAGTTCCCATCACAGCATCACCCCAATCCCCGTGTGACCACAGCTCAGAGAGGGCCACCAAACTCCAGGCAGGGGCTGTCACGTTGAATTTTATGGGATTTGCAAGGGGGCAGACTCTGAACATCAAAAAATGTTCTTGGTCCTTCCTCAGATTGCTTGTATTGCCCTTTTAAAGTCTTCTTTACAATGAGGATTTTTAGGTTGTCTTGCTTAGTTTTTTTTTTTTTCTTGGTTTAAACCCATTCTACAACTTTGTGATGAGGGTGCAGTCAGGATGTCTTACAGATTTTGTAAAAGGCTAATCCAGGTTCTGCTCTTCCAGTCAGAGTCATCCACGATTTTTAACAAAAGTTGGACTTTTTTTCTCACTCAGTAACAACGTTAATTATTGACAGCTACATTTTTACCTGCTGGAAATGGATTGCTGGTGTGGCCCTCATAAGACTGCTTGGGAGGGGAAAACTAAAGACACTTTCTTTCAAAAATCAATGCCAGTGACACGGGCCAGCCCTCCGTGGTGCTGTGCAGTGTGACAGCTGCCACCACTGCCTGATGGAGACAGCAGGGAGCTGGCACCCGGGTGCTGAGCTCAGTGACACAGGAGCCACAGGTTCATTCCTGTCCTCCTCCAAGCCATCAGGAACAGCAGGTGGTGCTCAGCCAGGACGGCACCAAGGAGTTTTACTGGCACTGTATTTCTTGGAATACAGTGCATTTTTGTTTGCAGCTGTGATGCGGAGAGAAGCAGAGCTGTTCCTCCCCACACTGCTCTGGCGGTTTCTGACACCACGAGGAGACCAAAAAATGAAAGAGCTGAGCACTGCCGCCTGCCAGAGGAGAGGAAACCCATTGTACCTGCCTTAAAATATCATACCTCTGTTGTGAAGGTGTGTTCTCAAGATTATTTGAACAGTTCTCATGGTTTCAAGTAATGCCTTTCCTTGGACTGTGGAAAACCTGGAGCTTGTTGAGTCTGGGAAACTGGTACTGTTGGTTTCATTTTCTGGTTCATGTGTACTCTGAGGGAGTCCGTGGTGTTTTCGTACTTTAAATGTGTGAAATTAAAAGGGTGACGTCTGTGGTGAAGCTCATACCTTCTGCAGTAACAGTTCTACTGTTTTACTTAATTTTCCTTTATGGCTCACCCAAAGGGGACTAACAGCCCAACCCATTCATTTTTCCTTTCCTGTTGATGTGCCTGGACACATTTCAGGGGGTATCATCACTTTAAAATGATGCTATTAAAACGCAGGGCGGGGAGGATAAAAAGAGGGTCAAGAGGGCAGGATTTGAATCAACACCGGAAAGGGAGAAGCATCAGATATGGAGATGCTCAACCTGGGAGGGTGTGAGAGGTGGGGAAGGGGCAGCAGTGTCACGGAAGGGGCTGGTGTCGGTGCCAGAGCGTTTTCCTCTCTGGCTCGGGCTGGAGTGGAGGGAGCTGTGGCAGCATCGAGTGCTGGGCTCAGCATAGGGGCAAGTTTTGCCTCCCCCGCTGCTCCTGCAGCGATGATTTTCCAGAGCGGGGCTGCTTGGATTTGGCAGCGGTGGGTTAGCACAGTGCTGGTTTGATTTTGAGGAATCACAAAACGGAGCGTGGCCGAGTTGTCCCTTTCCAAACAAGGCTAAACCGAGAAGCGAAAGGCTCATCAGCGCCGGAGACCATCGGGGGAGCGACCCGCCCGTGTGGGGCTGGTTCCACCCTCCGTGGGGCAGCGCTGCTTCGTTCCCCAGGCTGCTCCCCCTCCCCGGGGCTCCGAGCCGAGGGGCGCAGCGGCGCCGGGGGATGCGGCACAGCCCAGGGGTGCCCCCCGCGCCCATCGGGGCGGGGCGGGGGTCGCGGCCACCGCCCCGCGGAGGGGCCGGCGCGGCGGAGGGGGCGGCGTGACGGGCGTGGGGAGCAGCCAGTGCGCGGCGAGGGGCCGTGCCGGGCCGGGCCGCGCTGGGCCGGGCCGGGGGCATGGCTGGCTGCCCGGCGGGGCGGGGGGCGGCCGCAGCCGCTCGCCCTCCGCCATTCGCGCGGCCGCAGCGCGCACCGCGGAGCCGGGGGGCAGCGCCCCGCGCCCCGCCATGGCCGACCCGGCCGTCAGCGCCCACCTGGAGGGCATCATCTCCGACTTCGAAGGTGGGTGGAGCGCGGGGGTTGCACGGGGATCCCATGGAGGGAGCCCCGGTGGGAGCAGCCGCTCTTGGGGCGCAGCCGGGAGGAGCCGCGGCCGCGGCGGAGCGGGCTGAGCTCGGCTCGCCTTCCCCCGAGCTCGGCTGCCGCAGCCTCCCCGCACCGCTGGTGCCCCTGGGGGCTCCTGGGCGAGGCTGGGGTGGCACCCCGCGGGTAGGGAGGGCTGGAAGGAGCGGGATGCCCCAGGGCGGCATCCCCAGGGCTGTCGGTGCCTTTTGTCCGGAGCGGCTGCGGCCGGTGGTGTATCTGCCAAGGCAGGGTCTTACGGGATGTTTCTGCTTTCCTGTCCTTCCCGAGTTCATTAATGTAGTTTTTTCAGCTGAAAACGCCCGCCTGACCAGACTGAAAGTCTGAAAAGAAAGCCAGGCAGAGCCCCTTCTGTTGATTCTCACTTTTGGGGTGCAAACACAGCTCTGGAGTAGCTGGGATGTGGATAAGGATCCCAAGTTTCCCGAATCCCCGCAGCGGGAGCTCTGCAGTTGTCCCGTGGCAGAGCTCCAGCGCCCTTGGACGATCTGCCCGCAGCCCCCTCGGCGTGCGGGCCGGGATCGCTTCTTCTCCGCTCTTCTTGCCCGGTATTCCGCCTTTTCCAGGCAAGAGGATAAGCTAGCGGGGAGCGTGCTGCTGCCAGATGGGTCTGGGAGTGAGAGACAGGCAGAGGAGGGCTGGGGGGGCTGTGCCTGGAGCAGGCGTTGAGAGATCGGCTCGAGGGAGCTCATCTTCCTCCCGAGCAGAGTTTTGGAAGAGCAGCTCCATCCCTACGCACTCGGCGCGTCCTGGCAGCGACCCAAGCGGAGCTTTGTGCAGCGGTTTCTAGAAAAAAAAAAAAAAAAGAATCCGACAAAAAACCCACAAGAAATAGCGGAGATGTTGGGGCCGCGGTGAAAGCTTATCCAGGGGCTGCGTGTGCACCGCGATAGGCTGAGCCTCCACCGCCTCCTGGAGAAGCCGGGCTGACCTTGGGCAAGCAGAGCTCTGCTGGTTTTCCTGCTGGGGAGCCGGGGGAGCTCAGAGCACAGGGGTTCCTCTTCCAGGTCAGGCAGGAAACGGGTGGCAAAGCTGGGGTCTCTGCGGTCCCTGCCCCAGGGTTTAGACACGGTCAGCTCTCCTGTTTCCAGCCCCTGGGCTTTCCCCAGGGCAGCTGGCAGTGCAGGAGGCTGAGGGAAGTCACGTCCCTCGGGGAGATTGGGACTGACAAGTGTTGGGACACAGAGTGACCCGAATCCGCCACCCCTTTGGGTTCAAGGGCGCCTTTGTGACTGTCCTTGAGCTTCCCCATCGTAGGGCTGCGAGCTGATGTAATTACCGCTTCCCTCCCGCTGTCCCAATTGCATTTAAATCTCTGAAGAATGAGTAATTCCCCACTCGGATACGATAAAGGCCCTGCTGTGGGCCCCGGGGCTGCCTGTTTGGGCTGTGTGTGCTCCTCTGTGGCACCGAGCAGCTCCGTGCTCCTTTATTTTCAGCCTATGGAGCACTAAACAGTTCCTGCCTGTGCAGAGGGAGAGGCTGGGGAACACTCTGTGTGTCTGAAGCCAAAAGGTCTGGCCTTGCCCTTGAGCAGGGATCTGGGCTACTGTTTCACAATTTAATTAGCTCTCAGCCTCGCACAGCAGCTTCCCAAAAAGCAGCAATTAATCTGCAGCCCGTAGGGCAGGAGATGCAGTGTTCCCGTCTGCTGGGTGGGTACCTCAGCCCCACGCAGGAAAGATCTGCCAAAAATACCACGGAGCAGCAAGACCAGACCATCCAGAGCTCTCTTTGTTCCCTGCAGTCACACACTGCCTGCCCTCCCCAGTCACCCTGGCTGTTCCTGCCTGTTTTCCTCGCAGCATCCGTGCCAGTTTTCCTCCCAGCATCCCTGCCTGGCGTCTTGTCCCTGCTGTGTTGCAGCAGGCAGGGAGCTGCAGCCTTGGCTGTGGAGCTGCCAGCCTTAGGAGGCTGCAAGGGCCCCTGGGCAGAGGGAAGCAGCACCAGGTACTTGATTCCAGTTTGGTTTCCAGGTCCAAGCAAGGTTTGAGAAGAAAGCAGAGCACAGCAGAGTGTGCTCTCCCTAGTGCCCCGTGCTGTGGTGGGGATGCTCACAGTGCCCATCCTGCACTGAGCAGCTGGTCCTGCAGCAGGAGGGCCCTAGAAAAGTCCATGAACTGTTCCCAGAGGAGCTGTGGCTGTCCCATCCCTGGAAGTGTTCAAGGCCAGGTTGGATGGGACTATGAGCAGCCTTGTTTAGTGGAAGGTGCTCTCTGCCCATGGCAGAGGGGTTGGAAATGGATGATTTGTAAGGTCCCTCCCAACCAAAGCCGTTCTGTGATTCTAATCCCCCTTGTTTGACTGACAGAAGCTTCCCTGTCTCTAATGGGGCAGAGCATCATTGGGTCTGTGGTTTGCCAGCATTTACAGAGCATAACAGCTCTGCCCCTGGGTTTATAGATTCTGGCAGGTTTTCAGGAGTGTGGCTGGTTCAGCTGTGGCTGCAGTGGTGCTTCCCAAGCTCACCTCTGCCTCTGAGGGGGCTCTGGGTCCCTCAGCTCCCCAGGGTCTCAGGCACAGACCCTGAGCTGCAGGGAGGGGAGGCTGCAGTGCTAAATCCACCTGGTGAGGTGCCTGTGCAGTGAGGTGACAATCCCTGCACCCTAGAGCTCCCTGATCCAGCCAGGCTGGGTGACATGGGACTGTTGGTGTCCACAGTACCACACTGTGCAGGGGGTGATGCTCCTGCTCATAGCTTTGGTTGGTTGTGGTGCTGCACAAAGATGATCCCACAGCGTGGAACTCATCATCCTGCCAGAGGATGTGTGAAGCTTTGTGCACTCAATTTCTGCTGGCTGGTTGTGAGACAGGAGAGATCCGCTGCAGTCCCTCATCCCAGGGTAGCTGAGGTGTGTTTTTGCTGGCAGTTTCTGGTGCAGAGCACCGATGCCAAGCACTCCTTGCCTTTGCCAGTGCTGTCAGTCAGCACCAGATTAGTTTCCCTGTAATGTTGAAACACAAATTGTCACAGTGGGTGTAAATTGTGCCTGCTGGAAATGCTGAGCAGGGCTGTGAGTGTGTGGAGAGGCAGGAGGGTTCCCAGGGGTTCTGTGTGGGGGCAGCTTTGCTCTGGCAGAAACCATGAGACAGCATTTGTGGAAGGCTCCTCATCCCTGATTTTCCCATTGCTCAGAGCCCAGCTCCCTTGGGAAGTGAGCACTGGCTGTGGGTGAGCCTTGGCAGTGCTGTGGAGCTGGGTGGGGACCCTCCAGCCCTGCCAGGACATGACACTGCTGATCAGAGGGTTTCTCTGGCTATTTTATTTATTTACTCTTCCTTACTATTGCACACTTTTCAGACACTTCTCTCACCACCCGGTGCAGGGTATTTTTAGTATCTCACCAGCAGATTTTGTCCCAGTGAGGTACAAACTCAGTCCCAGTGCCACCAAAAACCATCACCCAGCTCGTTATCAGGAGGGCTCTGCATTATAAATAGACTTTTCTACGTGCACAAAACTCACAGACTCGTCCTTAAAACTTCCTTGAGCAGATGCCTGGGATGTCTGTGGGACACGAGGCCCTGCTGCATCCCTGGGCTGTGCAGGGCCACGTTCCTGCTGCCCCTGGAGCAGCTGCAGCCGCGTGCTGCACGTGCTGGGACTCACCCCGGGCTAATATTAGCAGGAACATGCCAGTGTGGGTGATGTGCCTTGAATTCAGCAGGGTGGAAAGGCCTGAAGGTGGGATGTGCTTTGTTTTGGTGTGTGTTGCTCAGGTCCAAGGTGTGTCCCCTGAGCCCAGCCCGAGGGTTTGCAGGACGAGCTGCAGGCAGGGAGCTGAGCGTGTGACTAACAGTCCCTCGTGTGCCAGGGCTCAATGCCTGGAAAAGGAAAGGCAAAAACATCTTTCCTATTTACATCTTGGATCATCCCAGCCCTGGGAGCGAAGCAGAGCTCCTCAATTGTTGGATTTCCTGGGCTGTCCACAAAAAGTCACACTGTGACTGGTTTCTGCTGGAGCTCTTTGTGGCCAGCTCGGTGTGGGCACAGCCAGAGCTGCTCACTGATGCAGCTGCTGCTCCAGGACAGCAAAGGCACCTCTGATACCCTCGAAGCTGGGCTTTACAGACACTTCAGAGCGTTCTCTCTCATTCCACATCTGTGTTTCTCTGCCTGGACAAAAGGATGGGCTGGATGGGAGTTTTCTGCCAAATCCTCCTGTGGTGGGAGAGAAAGGAGCCAGAGGAAGGTGCTGTGGGAAGGGAAGTTTTGTGTCTTCCCCAGCAGAAGTTGTGTCCTTCCCTGCAGAACTGCCCTTCGAGCCACAAAGTCAGAAACCTGCATCTGCCTGGTCACAGCAGTGGGTACCTGCTGTGGGCTGGGTTTTCCCCTGTGTAAATCTAATTCTTTGGGAATAAAAAGGTTGTGAGGGAGTGGAAAGGGAAGAACAGTTGATCTCTGCCCACATGAACTGGGCTCTGGGGATGGTCTCTGGCCCTGGTTTGGCTGTAGGATCATCCAGAGGTGGCTGTTTACAGTCCAGTTGTGCAGAGGGGGCTGGGCTGTGTGTCCTTGGGGCTGTGTGTCCCTAGGGCTGTGTGTCCCTGGGGCTGTGGCAGCAGGGAGGGCTCCCAGGGCTGGCACAGGTGAGCTTCTGGGCAGAGTGAGCACAGGCTGTGCTACCCATAAAGAGACCCTGCAGAGGAGCCTGTGGGAAGGGACAGGGAGGGGATGGCCCTCTGCACCACAGCCAGGGCAGCTGCTTTGGTTTTACAAACACAGTGCTGGTGCCTTGTTGGAATGCTAGAGGACACAAGATAGATGATAGACTTTAGACTTGGTTAACATAAGAGATTTGATAACAGGATGCCTTGGCAAAAGCAAATGGAAATTTGAAAATTAAACTTAGATAGCAAGAAGATTTAATTAGACAGGTTTACTGGAAAAAAAATTCTATATAAGTCTGTGAGCAAGAGATGTTGTTATATGCATAAGTTTGTGTATGTGATTTTGCCCTAATCATTGTAGTACACATTACTGGTCTCCCTAAAATGGAATATAAGTGCTTGTATCCCACAATAAAATCAGATTCCGATCACTGAGTCAGTCTCCCCATCTCTCTCCATCACTGACAGTGCCTGGAGGTGAGGCAGGGGCTGGAGCACCCTGCTGGCTCTTCCCAGGGCCAGCAGGTCCTGGCAGCACCTTTCCCTCAGGAAGGGACTCACCTGAAGTGCTGCACTCTCTGCTCACTGGTCGTGGTGGGCTGGGGCACTGCACTGAGTGGGAGGGACCTCTGGGACCTCTGGGTGACCATGGCCAATACATGCCAGCAAACCTGGGGCTAAATTACTGCCAGGCATTAACCTGGCACATCTGGGTGCCCCATGGCCTCACTGGGTGCTGATTTCATTTCTGGTGTGTTGCCCTTCCTTGCAGGGAGCTGCTCAGCCCTTTTTCCCAGGAGCAGGACTGAGACAGCAGCCAGGAAAACCTGGATGGGGAGGTGTCATGAATGCAAAGGCAATAATGGAGACTTCAGAGCCCATAATCACTCCAGATATTCTCATTTCTGACTTGGATACTTAAGGCTGCATTTTTCTGCAAGAATATCATGTGGGCTCTTCCCCCCTCCCAACCTCCCTGTCCCCTCCTGCTGCAGTGGACTCTGGCACCCCTTTGGTCTTTAGCAACAAGCCAAGTGACCCTAAATCCAGGTTTAGCATGTTTGGAGCCTGTGAAATGAGTCAGTGGGTCTGAGTTCAGTTCCTGGGGGCTGTGCCTGGTTGGTGGGGGTCAGGATCCACCAGGGGAGCTCTTTGTGGGCTGTCATGCCCTTGACAGGGATGGGGTTGTGTCCTGGCCACCCCTCATTTCACACCTGCAGGGTTTTGTTTGGTCCTGGCACCCCTGTGGTGGCACCAGCAGTCTGTACCCAGCTGCTGTGCTGGTGCCATGGTGGGGAGAGCCCTCCTCACTTCCTTCCCTGCCACACACAGTGCAGGTGAAGAGGAGCAAGAAGGGGTTTGTTGCTGGTAACAAACAAAGGAGTGGCAAGAAGGGCTTTTCTTTTTGGGCAGGAAGGGGTTTGTTGCTGTTCCAGCTCCCATCTCCTGGTGGCTGTGACTCAGGCTTTTACCCTGATTGCTTCTGTGAGGCTGCTGGGTGCAGCAGCCCCTGGCTCTCCTGGGGACACCTCCAGAGCAGTGGCCCAGGGGCAGTGGCCACCCAAGCCTGGTGTGTGTGCCCAGAGGGGAGATGCCATGGGTGGGGTGTGACCCTGCAGCCTCCCAGGGCTGCTGGCACCCAGGCCAGGGCAGTTTGGGGTAGGGACAGTCAGTGTCAGCCAGCTGTGGTGGTGTGAGGCCTTCAGGACGAGGGAAGAGATGAGAATTGGACTTCATGTTTTCAGAAGGCTGATTTATTATTTTATGATATGATATTATTGTCACGGACATAGTTTATGAAAAATCCTTTTGCTAAGATCTTTTCTCCTGAGAAGCTGAAAAGCCTCAGAAATGAAATGTAAACAATGATTATCTCCTGCTGTAGAATGCAACAAGTGCATCTTTGATTGGTCTCATGTGGTTGTTTTTAATTAATGGCCAATCAAAGTCCTGCTGTCTCAGACTCTCTAGTCAGTCACAAGATTTTATTATCATTCCATTCCTTTCTATTCCTAGGTAACCTTCTGATAAAATCCTTTCTCTATTGTTTAGTGTAGTTTTAATATATAATTTTTTTTAATATAATATATATCACAAAATAATAAATCAACCTTCTGAAACATAAAGTCGAAATTCTCATCTTTTCCCTCGTCCTGAAACCCCTGCAAACACCACCACAATATGATATATTATATTGTATTATATTCTATTGTATTATATTGTACTATATTAATTATAATATGAAATGATGAACTAAAACTATACTGAACTATAGAGAAAGGATACAGACAGAAGGCTAGAAAAGAATGATAATAAAAACCTGTGACTGACCAGAGTCTGGACACAGCTAAACTAAAATTAGTCATTAAGTCAACACAATTCACATAAAACCAATCAAAGATACACCTGTTAGTAAATGATCTCCAAACCACATTCCAAACTAATCAGATAATTATTGTTTGCATTTCTTTTCTGAGGCTTCTCAGCTTCTCAAGAGAAAAAAAGCCCTGGGGAAGGGATTTTTCAGAAAATATCATAGTAACAGGCAATCCTGTGGATTGCAGGGCAGGGGACATTGTGACATCCTGTGCCACTCCTGCTGGCAGTAGAGGTGGCAGTTTGGGACACAAGCATCACAAAAACCCTTGCTAGGGTGAGCTGGGTGCTCTGCAGCCTCTGCCAGCCCTGGGGTGGTGGTGAGGGCAGTGGCACTGGTCACTGCCCTGGTCTGGGGGACAAGGAGTGTGGTGAGGACTGGGGTTGGGACTGAATCTTTCTGTCACCTTGGCCAATGGGAGTGAAAATGCAGGGAAATGTGCAAAGGGTGGATTTGATTTGATTTTTCAAAGCACGTTTCCAGGGAAGAGGAGAGCTGTGCTCCCTGCCAGCCCTCAGGACGTTTGGGCAGCAGCTCACACTGCAGTGCTGGGTGTCCCCTCCAGGAGAGTCATCAGAGCTGGCTGCAGGGACAGCAGCAATCAGCAGGCAGGAGTGGGCAGCACTGCAGGGTGAACGGCTCCTGGGGCCCTCCTTTGCCCCAATTTCCTCTTTTCTGGAGCTTTTTAACCAGCATGTCACAACACCACCCATCAAAGCATCTTCTCCAATGGAGACCTCACTGATTGAACCACCCAGTCCCTGAGTCACTCTCCATGTCCCTTGCATGGGCACTGGGATTCAGCCACCTGGGGATGGCATCTGTGGCACCAGCACGGGGCAGGCTGGGCTCTGCAAGACCATCTGCATCCTACTTTTGTCTCTGGGTAATCATTTCAAGGCATTTTAGAAATATTAGTGAACCAAACCAAATCTGCAGCCCCATGGGAGGCACAGAAAAGATTTATTTCTCTCCTTCCTCCTCCCCCTGTGAAAGGAAACTGGAGCACAGACAGGAGACAGGAGCTGGAGTGAGCCCCTGGCAGAGCCAGTAATGCAATCTGCTGGGCTGGATACCCTGTGTTTTATGTAATTTTCTGTACAAGTATGAAATGAATAGAAGGGATGTAAAATACACTGCTCTGATCTGGAAGCATTTTGCTGTGAGTTAATGGTTATATAAACCCAAGTGTAATAGAGAATCAAGCTAAAATCTTTTGAGAACTGCATTATGGGGACTGGAAAGCTGGGATTTTGTATTAATCTGAGTGTGGATTTTATTGTTTTTTTCTATTCTTTGTCCTAACTTTGCTTTTGCATGTTCATTTCTGGGAAAGGAAAAGTTTGCTGCATCAGCCTCAGGCTGTTTCATACCTTGCTGTGAGTGAGAGAAATGCTGCTTTGGTTAAAGTCAGAGCCCTGAACTTGCATTTATCCCCAAATTTCCAGCAGAACTCACCTCTTGGTACCATTTACACCATTCAGGAAGGTCCTGCATAGTGACAGCACGTTGCCAGCCTTTCCTTGTGCATGTGATTCCTGTCAGAGCAGGCAGTCTGCTGCAACTTCCTTTGAAGGCTGGCTGTGAAATCAGAGAAGGGATTTATTTGGGCATAAACTGTTCATAACCTGACCCAGGATAGTGTGAGAGTCAGGGTACAACAGCAGAGTGTCACTAAATATATATCGATATATTTAGATTTAGATAGATAGATAGATTTATTTTATATATGTGGTGCAGCAAGGTTGGTTTATTGGTGAAGAAAAGGTGTGAGGCCTCCTGGCACAAGCACAGGGAGGGGCCCCAGCCCCTCTTCTTTCTTCTCTCTTTTGTTAGATCAACAGAAGCTTTGGGAAAGGTGCTTTTAAAATTTCCTGCCTTGGTTTCTGTGGGTGTAAGAGGGGATCTGAGTTTCTCAGGCTGTTTTGAAGCTGTGTGTGCTTCCAAAATCCTGCCAGCTTGTGCAGCATTGCACTGCCAGGGATTTCCACCCAGCCCCCTGAGGGGCTCAGGGGAGCTGGGAGCCCCTTGTTGCTGAGGATGGGGCACAGATATTGTCCTGCTGTGGACAATCTCCCTTCCCTTTCTGCTGTGGGGCCTTTAGGTTTAATACACAGTGGAAACACCCTATAGAAACATGCAGAACACCCTCCTTGCCCCCATAACTGAGCCTCTAGCTCACTCCAGTGCACCCAGCTCTGCTCTGGGTGGTGGCAGCTCTTCTGTGGCATCACTCAGGGCAGGTTTGGATAAGCCAGACCCAGGTGGCCCCGTGGGCAAATGCCAGGGTGCCTGTTGCTAAATCCCTGACTTCTGGGACTCAGGCTGGGCTCCCCTGTCGGGGGAGACCCTCCTGGAGTGGTTTTGTGTCAGGAAAGAGAAACACACTGGATTTTTTACTTCTTCCGGTTCTTGTTTATTGTTATCTAAAGTTTTGCATGCTGTCCGCACCATGCTCAGCACGCTGGAAAAGCACCACAAAAATGGCCAACAATCTCTTGTTCCAAGGTCTTTTAAGACTAAACTCTCCAATTAAGAGCTGACACCTGGATTATTTTCCCTTTTAACCCAATAACTGATCCCACAGAGCCCCCAGTGAGGACTTCTCTGCCCAATGACAAAATGCCACCCAAACCCAAGGAGAAGGAGGAAGAAAAAGCATGAAGAAGAAACCCAGGATGACACCCTGTGCTCTCCATCTTGCTTCCATCCACAGCACACTAAAAATCCCAAAACCTCAATTTCTCACCCAGTGACACACCTGCACTGCTCTCTATAATCTATTTCACACTTTTGTGAACTCTAGGAAACTTTCTCCATGAATGAGGGTCAAAGTCAGTGCTCCCCTAGGGGTCAGGGCACCCCA
The DNA here is from genome assembly GCF_022539315.1 of Serinus canaria. Lineage (NCBI taxonomy): Eukaryota > Metazoa > Chordata > Aves > Passeriformes > Fringillidae > Serinus > Serinus canaria. The sequence continues at coordinate 8,166,442 of NC_066331.1, read as the reverse complement.
GAGCAGGCACAGAAATATTCCAGGTGCCCTGGGTTTCCACAGGCAAACACTCTTTGCTCTCAGCCTGGGCCAGAAAAGCACCGTGAGCACCCTGCTGCCTGCCAAGGGGCTCTGGGAAGCTTTAGGGCCGTGAGCAGTGAATGCTGTGCTGGGTTTCCAAGGGCTCCTTGAAAGATGAGAGCTGCAGCCTCCCCCCTTTCCTGCCTGGGAACCGGAGGTGACCATCTGGTAGCAGTTTAGAGCTCTCAAACGCTGCCATTGTGTGCTGGGGAATAACGGGGCGCCCGCTGCCCTGGCCCCACCAGGCTCTGCTGTGTCCAGAAACCCAGGGAAAGCTCTCTGTGCTTAACAAAGCAAGCAGATGTAACCCCTAGGTTACAGGGACCACGAGAGGGGCACAGGATGTTTAATGGGAAGCAGTGGGGGCTGTGGCTGTGGCAGAGCTGAGGCAGGTCCCAGAGGAGCCAGCATCCCTTGCTGTTTATTTTGGTCTCCTCCTGAGCTCTGTGCATAGATGTTGCCTTGTGTAAAGCCTCTCCCCGGCCTGGTGGTGGGATGTTCTGTTTAAAAAGGTGGGAGAGGAGGAGCAGATGTTGCAGATGTTCCCTGGCTGACCCCCCTGGGGTGCCCAGGGCCAGGCTGCAGAGTGGAGTGAGCTGTGGTGGCAGTGAGCTGTGTGCTGCAGGGCTCCCAGCTGGGAGGTGTGTGCGTGCTGGGTGTGTGCGTGCTGGGTGTGCGTGCTGGGTGTGTGTGCTGGGTGTGTGTGCTGTGTGTGTGTGTGCTGGGTGTGTGTGTGCTGGGGTGTGCGTGCTGGGGTGTGTGTGTGCTGGGTGTGTGTGCTGGGTGTGTGTGTGCTGGGTGTGTGTGCTGGGTGTGCGTGCTGGGTGTGTGTGCTGGGTGTGTGTGCTGGGTGTGTGTGTGCTGGGGTGTGCGTGCTGGGGTGTGTGTGCTGGGTGTGTGTGTGCTGGGTGTGTGTGTGCTGGGTGTGTGTGCGCTGGGTGTGTGTGCTGGGTGTGTGTGTGCTGGGTGTGTGTGTGCTGGGTGTGTGTGCTGGTGTGTGTGTGGTGTGTGTGTGTGTGTGTGCTGGGGTGTGTGTGTGCTGGTGTGGTGTGCTGGGTGGGTGGTGTGTGCTGGGTGTGCGTGCTGGGTGTGTGTGCTGGGTGTGTGTGCTGTGTGTGTGTGTGCTGGGTGTGTGTGTGCTGGGGTGTGCGTGCTGGGGTGTGTGTGTGCTGGGTGTGTGTGTGTGTGGTGTGTGTGTGGGTGTGTGTGTGTGGGTGGTGTGTGTGCTGTGTGTGGTGCTGGGTGTGTGTGGTGTGTGTGTGCTGGGTGTGTGTGCTGGGGGTGTGTGCTGGGTGTGTGTGCTAGGGTGTGTGTGCTGGGTGTGTGTGCTGGGTGTGTGTGCTGGGTGTGTGTGTGCTGGGTGTGTGTGTTGGGTGTGTGTGCTGGGGGTGTGTGTGCTGGGTGTGTGTGTGCTGGGTGTGTGTGTGCTGGGTGTGCGTGCTGGGTGTGTGTGCTGGGTGTGTGTGTGCTGGGTGTGTGTGTGCTGGGTGTGTGTGTGCTGCATGTGTGTGCTGCATGTGTGTGCTGGGTGTGTGTGCTGGGTGTGTGTGCTGGGGGTGTGTGCTGGGTGTGTGTGCTAGGGTGTGTGTGCTGGGTGTGTGTGCTGGGTGTGTGTGCTGGGTGTGTGTGCGCTGGGTGTGTGTGTGCTGGGTGTGTGTGCTGGGTGTGTCTGCTGGGTGTGTGTGTTCTGGGGGTGTGTGCTGGGTGTGTGTGTGCTGGGTGTGTGTGTGCTGGGGTGTGTGTGCTGGGTGTGTGTGTGCTGGGTTGTGTGTGCTGGGGTGTGTGTGTGTGCTGGGGTGTGTGTGCTGGGTGTGTGTGTGCTGGGTGTGTGTGTGTGCTGGGGTGTGTGTGCTGGGTGTGTGTGTGCTGGGGTGTGTGTGCTGGGTGTGTTTGCTGGGGTGTGCGTGCTGGGTGTGTGTGCTGGGTGTGTGTGTGTGCTGGGTGTGTGTGTGCTGGGGTGTGTGTGCTGGGTGTGTGTGTGCTGGGTGTGTGTGTGTGCTGGGTGTGTGTGTGCTGGGTTGTGTGTGCTGGGTGTGTGTGTGCTGGGGTGTGTGTGCAGGGTGTGTGCGTGCTGGGGTGTGTGTGTGCTGGTTTGTGTGTGTTTTTCCCTCTCACAAACAGGACAGGACTGCTGGGGTACGTTCCTTGAGCTTGATTTGCAGCATCAGCCTCATCACATGGCTGAGACAACAGGAAGATGGCAAAGCTCATGTACAGCCAGCAGCAGCCAAAGGTTTCTTTCTTACAGAGCATCTTAAAAACTTTCTAGCCACTAACATACTGCTAAAGCTTACAGACAGTGGTTCTAACCAATTACTAAAAGTACTCATACACTTCACACAGTGGTTACCTGTATGCTTTCTATTAACAATACACAATACTTCATCACTAGGCTTAAAACCTTCTACTGTCTTGCTAAACTATTTTTCTCCAATCTTAAGGTCTGTCTTAACCTTCTACTGTCTTGTTAAACCTATTTTTCTCCAATCTTAAAATCTATCTTAAGACTTAAACTGTTGTTTCATGTCCTTACTGTGCTATTGTAACTTTTTCTACCTTCAGACTTTACAACTGCAGCTAATTCTAAGTTTCTCTATTATTTCTGTCGCTAAGACCTACTTTTCCAACTTCCTAAAAATCTTCTTACCTTTGCTGTTTCCCACATTGTGGAGTCCCTGTGCAGGAGCCAGATCCCTCCATGGCATCTGGGCACCCTTGTGACATCTCTGCAAGACTCTGGGCTGCTGCATGAGCTGCTGGAATTTGAACCAGACCTCTGGCTGGAATTCCCAAATGTTGGAACCCTGGATGCTGAGAATTTTAAACTTTCTGTGCTGAAAGGCACAGACCCACAAGAGAACACTGCAATTGACCTGGGGCTGTGGGACTTCCAAAATTGATTGATAGCACTGGGATTAGGGGTGTGGAGTTGGTTAGAAGTGTGTAATGCCGCAGGGAGGAAAGCTTAGAGTTTGGGATTTGAGAATATAGAAATAAATATGAAGCAAGATGGAGGTTTTAGGGTGGAGGCTGGTCATTCTTTACCTTCTTCTTCCTTCTTCTTCATGGGTGATGTTTTGTAATTGGACAGAAAAATTCGCATTGCAGATTTTGAGTGATCAGTTATTGGGTTAAAAGGGAAAATAATCTGGGTGTCATTTCTTAATTGGACAGTTTAGCCTTAAAAGCCCTTGTACCAAGAGATAGTTATCCATTTTGTGCCTTCTAATGAAAAGCTGCAGAACTCAGGGTTGTGAGGCTGTTTCACTGATAAGAAATAACAAACACCAGAGTCCCAACATGAACTGCTGTCTCAGGTGCCTTCAGTCCAGACCCAGAGAAACCAATCCCTGAAGAAGAGCAGCTTCAACTGCTGCTGCCTGGCTGGGGGGTGACCAGGAGGACACAGTGGCCTCACTGGGCAGCCACCCTCAGCACTGCTGCATAAAATAAAAAGTGAAATCACAGTTTTCTCCTTTTCATCCCCTGTGCCTGCCTGGGGAGCACTGGAGCAGGATGAAGGCAGGCTGTTCTTGCCCCCAGGTGCCCGTGTGGCAGGTTTGGGTTTTCAGGAGGGCACAGCCAGCAGAGCCACCTCAGAGAGCCCTGCCTCCCTTGTCCAACAGGAGGATTAGCAGTGGTGGTGTTGAAGCCAGCCCTGCAGAGCTGGGTGGTGCTGAGCAAAGCTCCACGACCTTGAGAGGTTTGCAAAGGCCTGGTCCCCACAGGGCAGTGAGCAGCTCCCAGCCCAGGTGTGATGGTGCTGGGCTGTTGCAGAGGTTGCATCCGATAGGAAGTGCTTGGAAATCTCATTTTAGGGGATTTTGGGCTTTCCCTGCCCAAAAGTCGCTGCCTTCAGCAGTGGTGGATTGAGCCAAAGATGTCAGAATGGGTGTGGAAGTGGCTGAAGGAAGGACATGCCCAAGGCAGTGCAGGTTCAGCCCCAGGTGCTCCTCCCGAGGAGGAGGAGGAAGGGTGGAGCTCAACACCTCTGTCACTTTCCCTACCCAGCTGCCTCCCACACCAGCCAGACCAAGGATGCTGCTGGAGGGGCTGGGAATCCCTGCTTGTGCCCAAAACCCCCTGGAAATACAACAGTGGGGACAATCCTGCAGCAGGGCCAGCCTAGGGCAGGGACACCTTGTTTGGGGCTGTCAGGGATGTGGAGGGACCTGGAGCTCTTGGGGACACAGAGAATGAGCCACAGCTGCCCAGGTGGGACCCTGGCATGGCGGGTGGGGTGGGCTGTGGGGCCCTGGAGCCCTGCCCTGCCTTCAGCTGCTGTTTTTGTGAGGAACACAGACACTTCCCTCAGGAAGCTGGGAGGAGGAGCAGAGGCTGTTTACTTTCCTTTCCTGGCTGTGGGGCAGGACACACTATTTATAAGTTTTTTCTCTTTTTTTTTTGAGAGCTGTTGTGCTTCCTGAGGTCCTTCTCTCTTCTCATGGAAGGAGGAGAGAGGCAGAGCTGAGCAGGGAGCTCCAGCCACGCTCTGTCCCTCAGGGCCAGCATTGCTGAAGGTGACATTCCCAATGTCATCGTGCTCATGGCAGTGGGGCTCTGTCTCAGAGGTGGAAACACAAACCCTCGTGATCACAGCCCTTCTCCTGTCCCATGCCTGGGATGTCTGACCTTCTCCAGGCCATGCTGAATTCATGGAATGTGCCAGCAGGATGAGCTGGGTACTGAAATCCCTGTGAAACCACGAGATGCTCACCCCATCCTGCAGAGAGGGCTGAGAAAGCTCCTGGGTTGTCCCCAGGCAGGTCAGTGACCCTGCTGGGGAGGGAATGCCACTGGCACCTGGGGCTCCTCATGATTTTGCTGTCAGAAACTGTGCTGAGCCATTTCTGTCCCTCTTTGGGGTGAAGGTTCCTTGCCCAGCCCCTCAGCCCCTTCCTGCCCCTGGCACAGCAGCACAAGGGAGGGTTTATCTGGAGGGCTTGCTTGTCCTGAGGCTGTAATCGTGGTTCTGCAGCTCTGCCTGGGCCTTTTTGAGCCCCTTTGTGTCTGGGCTTTGACCTTTTACTCTTTTCTGCAACAGAAGGACCTGGAAAAAAGCCATTTTTGGGTGTTGTAATTCAGTCCAGCCCTTTGATAAGGACAGGAGCTGGCTGGGCTCCAGAAAGACCACATGGGTGGCATTGGGCAGGTTTAAAGGTTTTGTGGGGTTTAAAGTCAGAAGAAAGTCAGTAGGTCAGCACTGCAATGGGGTTACATACCATTTCTTTGGGCAGGCTTTGGGCAGGTTTACCCCAGGTTTGGGGCACTTTGTGGGGTTTAAAGTCAGAAGAAAGGACCATGTAGGTCAGCACTGCAGTGGGGTTACTCACCTTCTTTGGGCAGGTTTACCCCAGGTTTGGGGCACTTTGTGGGGTTTAAAGTCAGAAGAAAGGACCATGTAGGTCAGCACTGCAGTGGGGTTACTCACCTTTTCCTTGGGAAGGGGCAGCAGGGCTCGGAGGAGTGGAGATGATGGATGAGGCTCATGTGAGGAACCCCTGGGCTGTTTGCACCCAAAGCTCATTAGCAGGTCAGAAAGAAATCCCCAAAGCACTCGGTACTGAGGGATCTCCAGGACAATGTTCATTGAGGAGAGACACTGGGCAGCATTTCCTTGAGAGCATTTACCCGCTTCCTCAAGGCACATCTCTCAGGGGGTCAGAGAGCTGCTTGTTGAAGGGAAGAGGTGGAAACTGAGCTGGCTGGAGGAGTGGTTTGGATAGCCTGATGTGGACAGAAGTGTGGTTCCACCCCTCAGGGAGCTGCCAGTGCTGTGTCCTCTGCTGCTCTTGCCCACCCAGCTTTGCTCAAGGCCAGGCCAGGGCTCCCCGTCGGGTTGTCCCTTCCTCTTTCTTTGTTTCCAGCAAAATGCAAGCTGGGCTTGGCTGCTGCATTGTTTTAAACGTGGGGGTTTTGGGAAAAAAAAACCAGCTAAAATGTTTGTTTCTGGATAAAGTGTGTGATGGAGAGGGGAAACTGGAAAATCTGTGCTGGAGGGTCAGAGCTCCAGCTTAGGGTGAGAGACCTGACAGTATGAACACGTGTAAAGAGCTTTCCAGTGTGGGGCTTCTTTTGAATTAATTATTTTGGGATGCTGAGAGCTGTGACTTGGACACAGACCTGCAGTGCATAAGCTGTGCCAAGAGCAGACTGCAGGGCAGGGACTGCTGCAGGGAGCTGTCACCCCTGTGAGCACCCCTGTCATGGCTGGGAGAGATCTGTGCAAGTCAGGAACCAGATAAATCTGAGCAAAAGCAATTTTAGTTTTCTTTATTGCCTCCCTCCTTTCTTCTACCCATGTCTGAATATTTCTGAGATGCAAGACAGACCATTTTGTCACGAGGTGCCCTTTGTGGGACCCTTCCTGGGTTTACAGGGGGTCCTGTAAAGTGAGGTGAGTGTTGTGCTTTGGTGCTTTCCTCTCCCCACAGCCCCAGAGCAGCTGTGGTGCTGCTCCCATCAGGCTGACTTTGGGGCTGGATCCTTCTGTGCATCCCTCCAGCTGGTACCCCACCCTTGGGAGCCCATCCCAGACTCCTGTTGCTTCCCAGCAGTTCCCATGCTGGGGTCTGAACCACAGCTGGGCGGTTGGGTGTGTGTCCATTCTGTCTGTCTGTCCCTGCCAGGGGCTCCTGCCAGGTCACTGATACAGAACGTCCTGGGGAGGCTCCTCAGTGCCCAGCCAGGCTGGTTTTGCAGCCTGGGGTTCACACTGGGGAGTTCTGGGGTATTCCCCCCAAAAGGAAAGCAGCCCAAAGTCTGTATCCTCACATTTTAACCCCTGCAGTCTCCCCTTGCTGTGGCTTGTCCAACACGTGAGCCCCAGCTCTGAGGGCTTTGATTTCTTCACCATCTCTGGTTTCCCTGTGCCAGGGGATGTGCCCATGGCTGTGCCAGCCCCTGCTGCCAGGACAGAGGAGGTGACATCTGCTGCTGCCCTGCTGGGGGTTGGAGTGAGCTGGGTGGCTGCCACGGGCATGGTCCCCCCTCCCTCTGCCACCAGCTGGACCCAGCAGTGACCAATGGCTCCTGCCCAGCCAGTGGAGGTGTCTGAGGGATGGAGGGTCCAGGGTCAGAGCAGCCCTGGGACATGGATACATCCTGCATGGGGGATCCTCTCCAGCTCCACCCCAGGGCTGGGAGGACCTCCTGAGATGAAGCAAGGCTGTGCTCCAGTGCTCTCCTTGGGATCCTGATTCACAGAATCACAGAATCACTGGGTTGGGAGAGACCTTCAAGATCATTGAGTCCAACCCATCCCCAACAACTCAACTCACCCCTGGTACCCAGTGCCACATCCAGGCTTTGTTAAACACACCCCGGGATGGGGACTCCACCACCTCCCTGGGCAGCCATCCCAGAACTTTATCACCTTTCTGGAAAACACTTTTCCCTGATATCCAACCTATATTTCCCAGCCTGAGGCTGTGTGCTCTGGTTCTGTCAGTGCTGCCTGGAGACAGAGCCCAGCCCCAGCTGAGCACAGGCACCTTTCAGGAGCTGGGAGAGGGCACCCTGAGTCTCCTTTTCTCCAGGCTGAGCACCCCCAGCTCCCTCACTCATTCCTCACAGGGTTTTTATTCCCAGCCCTTCTCCAGCCTGATGTCCTGTAGGGTCTCAAGCTCTGGATTTTAGAGGCTAAATCTCACTGCTGCTATTCTGTGGATGTAAAGGATGGGTGGGCTCACAGCTGATGCTTGTCTGGCCACTGGCAGTGTGGCTGTCCCTACACCAAGGCTGTCACCACACCAACTCAGCCGTGCCTCCTGGAGGCTCCTTTGGGATCCCAAGGCTGTGCCTCCTCCTGCCCTGTCCCTGTGCCTGCCTGGGGGTTCTGGGGGGATCAGAGGGTATTTACAGCCTGTGGCTTTTCAGTGGATCCAGCAGTGATTCCCTTTCTGTGGAGTTCAGGCTTTTGTTTCGACCTGGCTGGGTCCTGTAAGGAGCAGGGCTCAGTTGTACCTTCCCTTGTATCAGGGTCTCAAGTCCATGTGCTCAAAACACTTCAGTCTTTGGGTTCTTGTGGTCTCTAGGTTTGTTTTTAAGGACATGAGCTTCTGTGGCTGCCACCTTTGGTTTTTCTTGCTGCATTTGTGTGGGTTTGATGCTCTCCTGGGATTGTTTTCCTGTTCCCAACTTGGATTTTGCTGGCAGTGCTCACAGGAAAGCCTGTGTTTATCTGTGCATCCTTTGGCTGTGAGAGGGAAAGTGAGGTGTTGTTGCTGACCACTTTGTGTGTCACTACTTTAAACCCATAATTTTTTCTGTGTAAAGGAGTTTTAGCAGTTTTAACTGCCAGCAAGAAAGTAATTAAAGTCTTTGCAAAATGTTAGCAAGAAAATGCACTTCATTAGCTCAGTGGGATAGAAAAGGTTACTTAAATTTTAACTGCTGCTTATTGGTTGGTTTCACTGATTTCACCTCACAACATTTTCAAACTAAAATGTTCTGCAAGTGAGTGGTCACCAGGCATGAGTGACAGCAGGAGCAGTCACTCATGGTCATAAGCTGGCAGCAAATGTCATGCTAAAGAATGCAATCATTGTGTTATGAGGATTGACATTCAGCTATAGTTCAAATGCAGTATAACCACCAGTTCTTAGGAAATTTGGCATTGCTTTTTTTTTGTGACATAGGTTAGAAAAAAGAAAAAGAAAAGGAATCTGGATCTCTGTCTTCCCCCAAACGCAGTGCCCTGCTCTGCTCTGCCATACCATGGTGGGACCCTCTGCCCCCCTCTGAGTGTGGGGATAATTTCTGCTCTGGGGCTGAGTGTCTGGCCTTGATTTGTTTTATTGCTGGGTTTTTAACTTGTCTGAAGAGGCAGGGCCTTTAATCCCCAGCTGCTTCAGTGGATTGTGAGTCCTGGGATGAAGGAGCAGAAATGGAGTTACGAGCCTTCTGCAGTGTCTGTAAGCACCTCTGGACACACTCAGGTGGACGGCAACTAAATCCTGAACCACTTTTCATGTTTTTCAGCTCTGAAAAGATCCTTTGAGGTCGAGGAGGTAGATCAGTCTTCAAATTCCTCCACGCCACAAAGACGGGCCCCCAACACCCTGCTCAGGTCCACCGTGTCCAGCTCCACGCAGAAGTTTCAGGAACTCGGCGCCAGGAACTCGGAGCCGCCCAGCCGCCATGCGGAGCCCGCAGCGCAGAGATCCCCCAAGCCCCCTCTGAGGAGGGTGGAGCTCTCCGGACCCAAAGCGCCCGAGCCGGTGTCCAGAAGAACAGAAATCTCCATCGACATCTCATCCAAGCAGGTGGAGAACTCCACCTCGGGCCTGTCGCGCTTCGGCCTCAAACGAGCCGATGTGGGCCACAAGCCCCCCGAGGGCACGGCCCGGAGGACTGAGATCACCCTGGGCAAGCCCCAGGAGCCGGGGCTGCGGCGGGCCGAGGCGCCGGGCTCCAAGATCCCCGAGCTGCCGCAGCGCCGCGCCGAGCCCAACGCCGTGCCCGAGGCCGCGCCGCGCCGCCCGGACAGCCAGGGCGGCAAGGGCACCGACAAGGGCACCGACAAGGGCACCGACAAGGGCACCGACAAGGGCACCGAGAGCCCGGGCACCAGGGCGGCCGAGGGCTCCGAGCCCACCCTGCCCGCCCTGCCACACCTGGCGGACACAAAGCCACACCTGGCACCCACCGAGAGCCCACCAAAGAGAGAGGAAGGTGAGTGCTGTCCAGGCAGGGATGGAGTGAGAGGCTGCAGGCTTCGTGAGGTGGATCAGGAGGCAATTTAGAATTTTATAATTATTATATTTATAAATTTTTTAAATTATTATAATTATCATTTTAAATTCATAATTATTTATATATAAAATACTCAAATATTTACATATTTATAGATAAAATTTAAATATTTATAAAATATTTTAATTTTTAAAATAAATTATTATATTTATAAATGCTATACTTATTATACTTATAATTTTATATATTAAAATATGTTATTAATATTATATTAAATATTTATATATTTATGTATTTTAATATATTAAATTTTAAAATAATTATGAATTTATAAATGTTATAATTTTAAAAAAATTACTATAGTTATAATTTCTATAATTTCTATTTCTAAATTTATAACTATTCACATATAAAAATATTTCTATATTTCTATATTTCTATATCTATATATTTCTATATTCTATATTTAAAATTTTAACATATTCATAAATTTATAAATGCTATAACTTTATACATTATTATTTTTATACGTTTTATAATTATTATATTACTAGCTATTTCAATAACTAATTATATTTATAATAATATTTAGTATTAATAATTACTTGTACATAGTTGTTATGCTAATTAAAATATTAATATTGAATTATAATTAGTACTAAAGATTATTTAGTATAATTTATTATCGTTTATTGGTATATAACATAACTTTAAAATATTAAATTGTACATTAATATTAATATATTAAAATATAATTGTCATAGTAATTATTAATTATTTATAACAATTAATAGTAGTTATTATATTATATAGTTATTTTGTTGTTTTTATTGGTATAATGTAATTTTATAATGAAATTTTATAATGAGACTCGCTAAGGTGAGTCTTAAAGTCTCTTTGATTGCTCTCAGAGTAAAACCCTTTCACACTATTGGTGGTCTATGAATAGCACACTCTGGAGAACCATATCTATAAACAGGGTTAGAGAAGGAGAGATAATAATTGTTTTAATGCTTTTCTCTACGTTCCCCACAGCTTCTCACAGCTTCCCTGGAAAATCCTGGGAGAACTGTGCTGTGGCATTCACATTCCCTGAAGATGATTCCTTTACCCAGGGTTTTTCTTCTGGGAAGGTGAAAGGCAGAGAGAGGCCTCAGAGAAAGGGAAACAATTCTGATCTCATTTGCTTCTCCTGTGCTGTGCTCCTGTGGAATGTGTTTGGAGATTGTTCACCCACAGGTGATTGTTCCATTGCATTCTGCTGGGAGTTGTTTTCACTCTCTGGCCAATCAAGGCCAGGCTGTGTCAGGGCTCTGGAGAGAGTCAGGAGTTTTCATTATTATCTTTTCAGCATTCAGTATCCTTTCTGTACTCTCTAGTATAGTATAGTACTCCTTAATAATATAATATAGTATAATATTATATAATTATATAGTATATTATACTTTATTATACTATGTAATTATATAGTGTTATATAATAATAATAATAATAATAATATAGTGTAATAAAGTAATAAATTAGCCTTCGGATGTGATGGAGTCAGATGCATCGTTCTCTCCCCTCGTGGGTGACCCTGCATTTACAATTCCCTGTCTCTCCTGTTCAGAGGATGTGTGATTAGCCTGCACAGCCCTGGCTGGGGTGGTGGCTCAGGTGTCACACAGGAGGTGGCAGGAGCTGCCTGCTGCTCTTTCAGCTCCTGTGGTGACACCTCTCGAGGCTGCTCAGGGATCTGTGCTCAGATGTGTCTGCAGGCAGAGCTGTTCCCTTGGGTTCATCCTGCCTGAAAGAGCTGTCAAGTTCAGTAAGAAATTCTAGAAAGAAAGAGAGAAGGAAGTGCCAGTGCTGGCAGAGCAGGTCTGAGCAGTGCTGTGGGGCCAGTGTTCATCCCTGTGAAGAGGGGAACAGGGAGTCACTGTGGGAGCAGCAGGGCTTCATCCAGAGACATCCACCTGCCCTGGGCAATGGAGAGATCTCCTGGGATCCTCAGCTGGATGAGGGACAGGTGAATCCTCAGGAAAAGCCACATCAAACCTGCCATGGGCGATCCTGCCACATCCTGCTTTGCACTGTGCCTCCCTGGGTGCTGGGAAATGCCAGCTCTGCCAGCTCAGGCTCGGTGTGCAGACCCACAGGGCCCTGGAAGGGCTCTGAGGTGTGGGAGAGGTGCTGGCTCTGGAAGTGGAGTTGGGATATCTTTGTTTGGTGGTGCTGTTTATGGTTGTGGGGCAGGAACTGCCTCTTCATCAGCAGAAGTCAGGGTTTTTGACCTTGGAGACAAAGTCTAATAACATCATGGACCAGAGCCACGATGAAACTGGAGACCTGGCTTATATTAGCTTTATCTTGTTTTCAATTAATTCCATGTTAAAGCCAGCTTCCCTCCCTTCCCAGCTGTCATTTATTATCCACAATGTTTTGGAGATTTTCCTTTCAGACCTGTTAATTACTTTTCCATTCTCCATCGCCCCTGAGCTCTCTCCTGTGAGGGATCCCGTCGTCCGGGGGAGGTCACCCCCTCCCTCCCCACCCTGGGGGCTGTGGGATGGGCTGGGGTGGCTGAGCCAGGACCTGGGAGGTCCATGCCTGGCCCTGGAGCTGGACCAGGGGTCCCATCCCCTCTCCTGTGGTCACCCTGAGGTGCAGAGAGGCCAGGCTGTGGTGTGTGCTGGTGTAAAACCAAGGCAGGAGTCAGCAGGGGAGCTGAGGCCAAACCTGCAGCAGCAGCACTCAAGTGGGTTTTTCTTCCTGTCTGTGGTGTAGGCATGGCTTTTCTGAGCTGGGTTTTTTCACAGGTTGGGCCATCTCCAGCTGGGCACAGCTGAGCTCTGAGCCCCAGCCCAAGGATGGGGATTTTGTGAGCCCCCCTCTGTCCCCATCTGCTGTGTGTGGTGCTCAGGAGCCCCATCCTGCCCCACACACAGAGAGGGGTGCTCAGTCTCACCCTGCTGGGTCTGGGCTGCTCTGAGTGCCCCAACCCTGAGCCCCACGGGTGGTTGGCACTTTAAGAGCAGAATTCTGGCTGAGCTGCTGAATGCTCCAACTGCCCAGGGCAGGCAGAGAGGGGGGACAGCTGCTGGGACGAGTGTCACCCCTGAGCCCAGCTGTCTGGAGTCTGCCTGGCAGCATCAGCCAGCCAGGCTCTGCTACAAAAGGGGCTTTCAGTCCAAATGTCTCCAAGAATCATCACAGAATGGTTTGGCTTGGGAGCTGTTGGGATCCAGGACATTGCTCTGGCTGCCCTGGAGGACTCGAGACCCTGGCAGGGGGCTCAGAGACCTTGGCACAGAGTCAAAGACACCTGTGTGCCTTGGATTTTAGCCCATGGAAACAAACCAACTTTGTGTGAGAAGTTACAAGGCACAAGAGTTTGAGTAGAATGACAGTGAATTTATCACAGGGTGAAAATGTAGAATTTTGGGGTTTTAGAATGGGGGTTCAAGAGGCAAGGTGGAGGAATCTCGGCTTGTTCTGTCCTTCTTCTTGTCCTCCATCTTCTGCTGTGGTGGTGGCACTTCTGGATTAGTTTAGAGCACAGACAGACTGTCTGACACAGGTGACAGGGATTGGGAAATTATTGTAAATAAAGCACAGGTAGTTCTTAGTATAAAAAGCCAACAGCAGCCCAAGGGCAGGGACTGAGCCACAACCCGACCTGCTGGACAGATCTCAGCAGGGCAGAGAGAGAATGTATTAGATAAGAGCAAATAAATAACCTTGAGAAGAAGAGCTGAAGAATCCTGACTCCTTATTGAGTCTCAGGGCTGGGAAAAAGACTTTCTGACACCTCGGGGTCATCTCAACACCAGAGACCTCGTAAGGAAGGGACCCTAAAGGTCATCGAGGTCCAACCCCACTGCCACAAAGACAAAGTTGGAGGGGTTGTGAGGGCTCTATCTCCTTTTCCCTGTGTGTCAGCACAAGGCTCCAGCCCAGGATCACTGCCAGAGCACGTCCCCCTCCTGACCACGTCCCCCTCCTCTGCCATGCCCTGAGCCTGCCCTGCTTGGCCTCACACAGGAGCCCATTTTGGGGAGCTCCATCCCTTGGTGCACAACACCCACCCTGGGGTGATGCTGGGCAGGTGTGTGGCCTCTCTCCTTGTTGCTGGTGCAAGAACATAGAGAGATTTTGTGGGGCTGCCCAGGGACCCTCGGGGTGTCCCACAAATGGGTGCAAGCACCTTGCCAATGCTCATCAGCTCCACAGCAGCCTGGCCCCACCACAACCCCCCAAATGCAGACACTGCCCTGTAGAAGAGACTGATAGTGAGCTTGTTAGTTAAAAGAGTGAGAAGAAGTTGAGAAGTAAAAAGAAACTAATAAAGAGCTCTCTCTAAGGATGTTACTAAAGAGACTGAGAGAAGAGTTAAAAAAATATAAAGAAAGAACTTTACAGCTAGGTGAAATATTTTTAGAAACTTAGCTGAAGTTACTGTAACTTTTCACTAATAGTGTTGTGTTAATTTGTTGTAACCAATAGTTGGAGTAAAAAAAATACAAACAATTTGAAAGTATATAAAAAGCCAACCATTTTCCATCATAAAGAGTTACTATCTGAGACTACCTGCAGTCTCTGCTTTGTGTTGTGACCACCTCAACAATGCCACTGCCCCTCTGATGTCTGCAGCAGGGACTCGTGTGACAGCCTCTGCTCCAGGGTCTGGGTCACCAGGAGGTGCTCCTGGGCCACTGGGCACCCTGGACCCCGTGGCTTGTGGCTCTCCAGCACAAACAGCTGCCTCCAGCTGCCCTCACTGAGTAGGGGTGACCTCTCCTGTGCTGGGACCTGCCTTCCCCAGCTGTCAGGCTCAGCTGCCTTGCCCTGCTGCTGCAGGCATGCAGGAGAGCGTGCTGTGCAGGAAGAGGCCAGTCAGAGGAGAAAAACAGTCCCAGGGAGCTTGGCAGCTCAGAGCAAACCACAGAGGAAAGGAGCAATTTCAGTGCTGAGCTTCATTAGGGCAGCAGGGCTGGTGGTGAGGGCTGAGCCTGCTCCAGAGCTGGGCTTCCCGGGGTGGGAGGAGAGCAGGAGGTGTTTAATGGGGCAAGAAATGTTCCTTCCTATTCATGTTCTCCCTCCCTGAGTCTTTGTGCTCTCCTGCACTCCCTGGGGAGCATTTGCTTCATTTGTACTGGTATAACATTGAATTGGGCCATAAGGGAGGGGGGACAGAGGCACCCATCCCTGGGGGATGTGTCACTCAAAGGTGGGCTTTGTGTCCCCAGAATCTCCAGTGGAGATGTCAATGGAGGTTTTGTGTTGCTGGGCTCCCCAGCTGGGACAGGGAAGTGGGATGGGGTGAGCAGGTGATGTGGATTGCTATAGCTGCAGTCTGCCAGAGCAATGTGAGCTGGGCTGTGCAGTGGGGGCAGGGGGAGGACATGCAGAGGGTAGAAAGAGGCACAAACAATTAAAAATAGCCATGAAAACAGGGTGAGGGGAAGGGCTGCTTCTGAACCCACAGCCTTGGGCACTGTGGGAAGCTGTCCTTGCTGTGCAGCACTCACCAAATGTGAATATCCAAATCTGATCTCCTGTGGGTGGGAGTGACCTCTCCCAGGCCCCTGCTGTGGGCAGCAGCTCACTCCCAGTCCCAGGGCACTGGGCTGGGCTGGCAGAGGAGGATGTTCTGCCCTGTGCTGTCAGAGCAGGTCTGAGCAGTGCTGTGCTGCCAGTGTGGCAGGAGCTGCTGGTTCATCCCTGTGAGGAGAGGAGCAGGGCATCTCTGTGGGAGCAGCAGGGCTTCATCCAGAGACAGCCACCTGCCCTGGGCAATGGAGAGATCTCCTGGGATCCTCAGCTGGATGAGGGACAGGAAAATCCTCAGGAAAAGCCACATCAAATCTGCCATGGGCGATCCTGCCACATCCTCCTTTGCACTGTGCCTCCCATCTCTGGCACTGTGCTTGAGTGGTTGAGCACCTTGGCCTTCTCTTGTTCCTTGCAACGTGTGGTGGTCGAGCTTGGAGAGGGGGGAAGGCATTGCTGGCCCTAGAAAAATCCATGGTTTCCACTTGTGCTAAATAGTCTGTTTCTACTTCCCCCAGTGTAAAGCTGTTGGTGCTGATGGCTCAGCTCTGGGATCTCAGGTGGTGGATTGGAAGCACTCCCAGATGAGCAGTGGAAGCTGGTTTGATCTGATGCTCCTGTCTGTCTCCTCACAAGCTGCTGTGGACCCTGGGACAGCACTCAGCCAGCAAGGCAGGCTCTGTCCCCCGCCCTGCTCCTGTTCCTGCCCCTTGGGCCTTCATGGCAAGGATGCTCTGGAGCTTGTTTAGATAAATCAAGGGAGTTAAAAACACCTAAACCAGGGATGTGACCTTTCCACTGTGTCCCAACATGAGTCAATGCAAAACAGTCTGAACCATCTCTGAGCTTTCAGCTTTGTTGGAGTCTTTGTCCCATGGCCCCTTCGGGACAGACAGACAGACAGGGTGCCAGGTGCCTCTTCAAACTCAGCAGGGTCCCCCCATCTATTTTGCTGCACAACAAGCAGGGCAGCATCAGGAGAGTGAAGCAACTCAACTGTTTTCACTCTTTTCTTCCAGCTAGGAGCCTTATGGAAGGACTTCTTTAGAACTCCCATAGAGGCGGGTTAAAATTTGAACAATTAAAAAATACTTTAAAATAGAAAGAAGCAAACTTTGACTTCCACTGAAATCCTTCTGAAAACCAAGGACCTGTTGCTGTGTGCTGGGAAGTTGTGGAGGGAGCTGCAGTTTCAAGCCCCCATCCTGCCATGGACACCCAGGGATGGAGAAGTGAAGCCACACAAGCCTTGGGGTGACTTTTCTTCTGTCCTGTGCTGCTGGGGTGACACCAGGTGTGGGGCTGCAGGGGTTGTAGGGGTTTGGACAGCTGTTAACACAGCCAGGCTCCCTGGGATGGAGAGCCCAGGGCTGAGTGGAGATGCAGTGAGTCACCATTTCCAGCTCTTTAACTGTACAAAGAGATTAAAGCTGTAGGGAAATGTTTCCTCCTAAGCCAGCTGACAGATTCAGACTAGGTTATGGACAGTCTTTTTATTGTTATTATTTTTATTTTTAATGGGAAAATTCCTACAGCCCAGGATTCCAAATGGAGGGGCTGAGTGGGAAACTCTGAGTCTCAGTTTGTGAAAGCAGGTGCCAAAAATGAGATAATCTGGAAAAATCCAGACCTGCAGGCCCAGTGACATGGGAAGAAGAGTGGGAGCATGTGTGGGGGAGAGGAATGTGTCCCATCATGGAGACACTGCCTGATCCAGGACATCGTGTGCATGGGAGGGCACTGCCTGCCTCCCCTCCCTGTGTGTGCCCTGACCCTGGCTGTGGTTTTGGGCTGTGTCTGTTTTGGACTGTGCTTTGGGCAGTGTTTGGTTTTGGTTGTGTTTTAGGCTGTGTTTTGGGGTGTGTTTTTGAGCTGTGCTTGTTTTGGGCTGTGTTTTTGAGCTGCATTTTTGGGCTGTTTATTTTTGGCTGTGTTTTGGGCTGTGTGTTTTTTGTTGTGGTTTTGGGCTGTGTTTTGGGGCTGTATTTTTTGGCTGTATGTGGTTTTGGGCTGTGTTTTGGGCTGTGTTTCAAGCTGTGTTTGTTTTTGAGCTGTATGTTTGGGCTGTGTGTTTGGGCTGTGTTTTTGGGCTGTGTTTTTGGGCTGTGTGTGTTTTGGGCTGTATTTTTTGGCTGTATATGGTTTTGGGCAGTGTTTTGGGCTGTGTTTTTGGCTGTGGTTTTGGCTGTGTTTGGGCTGTGTTTTTTAGCTGTATTTTTGGGCTGTGTTTTTGGGCTGTGTGTGTTTTGGGCTGTGTTTTTGGGCTGTATTTTTTTTTTTTGGGCTGTGTTTTTGGGCTGTATTTTTTTTTTTTTTGGGCTGTGTTTTTGGGCTGTGTGTGTTTTGGGCTGTGTTTTTGGCTGTGTTTGGGCTGTGTGTGTTTTGGGCTGTGTTTTTGGCTGTGTTTGGGCTGTGTGTTTTTGGCTGTGTTTTTTCATGGGCACACTTGGTGTGGATGCTGTCCCACGTGGAAGCTCCAGCTGGGCAGGATACACCCCAGCAGATGAGGCTGTCCACTGCAGCCAGCCAGCCCCAGGAGGGTTTGTTTGCCTTGCTGGAAGTCCCTGAGGGCCCATGGGAAAAGCAGAGACCTCCCCAGTGGAGCTTCATTGTACAAAGGGACAGTTTCCCATAGGAAACACCCTCTGCACCATTCCCACTTCCTTTCCCTGGTGTCCGAGACCAGGAGAGGGCAAAGCTGGGGATGCTGCATCCAGCCTCAGAAGGATCTGGAGCTGCTGGAGTGAGTCCAGAGGAGGCCACAGAACTGCTCTGAGGGCTGGAGCCCCTCTGCTCTGGAGCCAGTCTGGGAGTGCTGGGGGTGTTCAGCAGAAAAAAAGGCTCCAGGGAGAGCTCAGAGCCCCTTTTTGTGCCTAAAGGAGTTCCAGAAGAGTTGGAGAGGGACTGGGGACAAGGGATGGAGGGACAGGACACAGGGAATGGCTTCCACTGCCAGAGGGCAGGGATGGATGGGATATTGGGATTAAATTCTTCCCTGTGAGGCTGGTGAGGCTCTGGCACAGGGTGCCCAGAGCAGCTGTGGCTGCCCTGGATCCCTGGCAGTGCCCAAGGCCAGGCTGGACACTGGGGCTGGGAGCAGCCTGGGACAGTGGGAGGTGTCCCTGCCATGGCAGGGGTGGCACTGGGTGGTCTCTAAAGTCCCTTCCTACCCAAACCAGTCTGTGGTTCCATGCTGAGCTGCAGAGTGACCCTGGCCTGAATGTCCTGGCAGGTTCTCTTCCCTGGCTGGGCTGGGTCTGGGTGAAGCTGTGCATCCATCCATGTCATCTCCTCACCTCCTGAACCTTGCAGAAGGGATCCAGGACTGAATGTGTGTCTGTAGAAGGCAGAGCCTGACTGCAGGGTCACCTGGCTGTGGCTCAGGGGTCTGTGCTCCAGCTGGGTGTGAGCCCTGAGCACCCTCAGGAAGCTCTGGCTGTGTTTAGCAAAGCCTGGATGTGGCACTGGGTGCCAGGGTTGAGTTGAGGGTTGGGGCTGGGTTGGACTCAATGGTCTTGAAGGTCTCTCCCAACCCAGTGATTCTGTGATTCTGTGATTCTGTGATGAAAACTGGGGCAGCCCCAGGACAGAGGTGCCTTTGCTGGCTGAGAAAGGGGTGAGTGCTCCTGCCTGCTGTGGGATTTGTGTTCATCCAAGTGGTGCTGAAAGGCAAAGGGAGACACAGCCCTGGCTGAGGGGGGCATGTAGGAACCAAGAGTTTCTCTGTTGATCCTGTGGTATTTGCATGTCTGGAGCCCATGGCAGTCTGCTGGAGAACGTGCTCCCCACCCATCAGCTCCTTTGGATCCTCCAGCTTTCTCACATTTAGGTTAATCATCCTGCAGGCTGATAAGGCAAATAAAATCCGTTATCTTGGCCAAGATAAAACAAAGAGTTTGCTTTGATCTCCTGCAGTAAGGCCTGGCTGCTGGTTTTGTGACTTCTCTGCTGTCTGTGGGGGAGGGAAGCAATGGCAGTGGCGATGAACCTTCTGTAATTAAGGAATCTTTCTCTTTTAACCTATTTCTAAACTGCTGTCCCTGCCTGAGATGTTTCTGTTGGCCTGTGGTTGAAGGGACACCATAGGCTGGGTGCAGTGCCAGCTCCATAAACTCTGTCAGAGGACTGAATTGAGATTATGGGGAGATAACTTTGTTTTGAGAAGATCAAACGATCTGTTGTGAGCAGGAAAAGATAAGATGACAGCAAGCCATTTGTGTTCTCTACACTCCTCCAGCAAACAAACAGACACAGAGACCCTTCTACATTCTCCAAAATGCCTGGTGAAGCTGAAGTGAATGTGGCTATAAATGGAAAAAGCAGCTGGTCTTGGATTGCAGCCTGTGCTCAGACTTCTTTGAGCCCAGTTTTTCTTACATCTGTTAGAGGTTTTAAAGGAGGGATGTGGGGAGAGAGCTGCTTTGCTTTGGGTTGGTTAAATTTGGGTCACTCATCTCATTGATCTTCTGAACTGGTCTCTGCACAGAAGTTCCCAGGGTTTCTGTAGGGTCACATGCATGAGTGCTTCATCCTCTTGAATCATTTTGGTTTATCCAGGCATGCTGGGAGACAAAGCTGGACCCAAGGGTCTGGTCCAAAATATTTTGCAAGCAACAAAATTTTGCAGATGTTCATGCATTTATGAAAAGCAAATCATTTTAACAAACCACCTAAGGTAAGGTTGCTGTGCCAGCCCAGGAGTGACAGGGTGGGCATTTGGGGTTGCTGGATTTGTACCAGCTGCAGTTGGTTCTGTGTGGAAGCTGTAGCCTGGTTTTTGCAGGCAAAGGCCATTTGTCCAAAAGGAAGGAAGGATGCCTGAAATGAAGCATTTTTCAACACCTTGAAGTTCAGAGGTTGATGATGCTCTGGCACATATGAACATAGCCTTGGATTTATGTTTAGCTTTTCAAGCCTTGAGAAGATGCCCAGGGTTTATCTGAGTCAGGTGGTTTTACCAGGTGTTCTCCTGTATTCTTCCTAGAGGAATGGAGGTGAAAAGGGATTTGCAGCAGCACAGAACTGGGTAGGGCATTAATCCCTTGTTGTTATGGGTGCCTGACAGCCCCCAGCCAACCTTGGCTCAGGTTGTTCTGTTGCTGTGGATGATCATGTGCTGAAGTCTGTGTGTCAAGTTTTCTTTGATGCTTATCCATAATACTTGAACTTTTTATGGTGGCTCTGCCTTCCCCCCTTTCCTCCTCTCCTGCTGCTCATGGAGTGGGACAGACATTGCTTCTCCCTTTCAAAGCAAAGCTCAGCTCGTGGAGATCTCAGAGTAAGAAGATTAGATGGGACTCCAAAAGGATGTGGTACCTAGGAGGGGAGGGCAGTGATCAAAGTTAATGATGTGTGAGCTCCTGTGTAGGAAATCAGGTGACCTCTGTGGCAGGGAGAAATGTCGACAAGAACTCCATGGCTATCAGAAGGCTAATTAATGACTTTATTACACTGTATTATTCTATACTATATTACACTACTTCTAAACTGAAACTGCACAAGCACTCAACTCCCCTGCCCAGAATCTCGTGACTGCCAGCCAACAGTCTTGACACACACACATGGATTCAATTGGTCAGTGAATCAAAGCACACCAGAATCCAATGACTAATTTCCTTCAGCTAAACAATCTTCCATAATGCATTTTACTTGTTCTAAAACACAAGAGCAGTAAATGAAATAAAAATTGTTTTTTCTTTCTCTGAGGTTCAGAGAATGTTGAATCCTAGAAAATCCTTGGGAAGTTGTGCCTTGCTTTTCTCTGTGAAGAGAAATGCAGCCACACTCCTGAAAGGAGTTTTCTCAGCCCCAGCTGTGTGGTAACTCACAAGTCTTGAATTGTAGGGCATTGCTTTCAGCTCCAGCTCAAGTGCACCTGGGTGTGTTTCATGTGGGCTGGGTACATCTGGAGGGACATCACAGGAGCTGCCCTGCCCGGCTGGGGCTGCCTGTGTTTGCTTCCCCTGTGTGTTAGGGCTCTGGATGGGGAATTTTGCTCACTCTGCTGGCCATTTGCTGTGATCTGGGAGCTTGTGCTGTTCTCTGCTGATGCCCTGAGGAGTTGGTGTGCTCTGGACCCTTGTCTAAAGCTCTGGCACATGGAGGCACAGGGTGAGTCCCTGGTTTCCGTCTCTGAAGCTACAAATGTGCAGGCTCATCCTCTATCCCACGTGAGATGCACTCAGGGCACTCCCCCCATCTGCAGTGGAAATCAGTTCACGGACCAAGAGCCAGAAAAACACTGAGATGGCAAAAGTTTGAGTGGGGGGAGAGCCTGGTCAGGATCCTGCTTTTGCTGTCCAATCCTTTGTTGTCTTGGAGGAATCCCTCTTCCAACGTCTCCTTTAGTACTAGGGAGCTGGTGAACTTGGTGAGATGCCTGAAGTTCAGTCCTTGCATTGGGTTCTTTCTTCTTCTGATGCCTTGAGAAGGGTGACCTAGAGCAGAGACTGGACAGGGTCACAGAACAAAGCAGGGATTTATTCAAAGGATCTCCTCCATGGATCCACCTTGGGCAGCACCAGAGCCCAGCCAGGGCTGCACCCAAGATGACCCAAAATGGCCCCAAAATGCCCGGCCGGGCACGGGGTCTCTCCCTGGGATCAGCTCTGCTCCATTCCCACCTTGCAGTTCATTGTCCCAGCCCAGCTTTAGCCCATCCAGTCCCACCCTTGTTTTTCTCTCTCCAGCCCACGGGGTTTGTGCTCCTGGGCTGAGATTTGGCTCATTTGTCCTTGGTGCCCAGCTGGAGCAGGAATTGTTTTGTCTCCCTGCTCTGTGCACAGAGCTCACCATCCCCTGATGTGAAGCCCAGACCCACACACTAAAGCAGCACAGAATGTGAAAAATAGAAAAGCCAAACCTGAGGCATCACTTCCAGGTTCAGCTGGTGATTAGGAATTAGCTGGTCCTGCTTCCAGAGGTACTGTGGGATGGTGCAGGGTGGGAGCAGCCCCTGCCCAGGTCACTGGGGTGGCCCTGAGCTGTCCAGGAGGAAGGGGATGCATCAGGTGTTTTCTGTATCACAGCCTTGCCAGTCTACCTTGCTCGCTCCTGAATTTGAGAAACCCATAGTTTGAGGAGGAAATAAGGATTTGGAAGGCAGACTTTAGAGTGTGGGGAGCAGATGTGGGATAGATTGTGCCTCTGGTTGATGAGTGCTGGAGGCTGCTGGCACTGAGGGATGAGCAGGGGGATTTGGATGCTCCTTGCCTCATGTCCTCTTCCCCTGCTTCCATCTGCTGCAGGCTGGATGGAGAATGGACAGTACCTTGGAATTGTCCAGATATGTCCTGGGAAAAAGGAGTAGATCTGAGCAGCTTTTCTGATAAAACACAATTGTTTAGACAAACTCTGGCTGAACTTGCTTCCTCCTGCATCCCAGCACAAAGATAAAGGGGGTGGAAGTGGGAGGCCAAGTTCACAGGCTGCTGGGGCCCTCCCTGGGGTCACACTGGCCTCGAGACCCCCTGTCCACCCCTTTTGGTGGCCTTGCAGAAGATGAGAGGATGCACTTGAGTGCTGAGGGTGATGCCCTGGCTTTGGGCAGTTCAGTGCTCCGAGATGTGATGGGAGCCTTGATAAGGCAGCACATCAGGGTGTGGGTGGTCCTGGGGGCAGCAGTGAATCCATCATGGTCCAGCTGCAGGGGCTGGACCTTGGCTGTGTGCTGCTCTGTGGGATGCAGGAGGTGAATTTGCTCCAGCCCTGCTCTCTCCAAGTCTGGCAGTGCTGGGTGTAGGGGGGCTGAGCAGATCAGTGCCCCTGACAGATCCCTGTTTGAGCTGGCAGGTCAGGATTTGGTAGGGCAGTCAGGATCTGGGGGGGATGTGGCCACTGCAGAGGTGTTGTGGCTCCTGCCGAGGCCTCCAGGAACTGCTTTGTGGAGTCAGATGAAATCTGAGATCCTGCCATAACACTGATGTTCCTCCCACCATTCCTCAGGGAAACAATCCTCCTTGCCCTACTTTGTGTAGTAAATAAAAGTTTATTTACAGCCCAGGAGTGCACGCCCTGAGGTTGGGAGGTGAAGGGTTCCTGCTGGGCCCTGGAGGAGCTCTGGGGTTTCCTTTCTTCAGTTCCTGGACAGAAAAGTCTTGGGAAGGAGCAGCCCTGTGAGTGGGAGCTCAGGGGAGCAGAGCTTTGCTGGCCCTTGGAGCATGGCTTTGTTTCCTGGCCCTGTGTCCCTGTGTGTCACCTGGAGAGGAGCTGAGAGGAGATAACAGAGCTCACAGGTGACACGTGGGCTGGAGCAGCCAGGGACAGCAGCAGGAGGTGAGCTGCCATCCTTCTGTCCCCATCCTTGGCTCAGGGTGGTGTGGGGACAGGGCTGAGGGGGACGTGGGGCTGAGCTCTGCTGACCTGTGGGGTCTGTGGGGTTTCCAGCTCTGCCCTGGCACTACCCAAAATTCTTCTGCAGCACTTCAGGGAATGAACATTTGTTCTTCTCCTCCACTTGGAGGAGTGGGAAGGGTCTTTTTGGTTATTTCAGCCCATGTGTGGGACAGATTATTTATGGGGCAAGCAAACCAAAGCCATGATTTGGGCTGCACTGAAAGAGCAAAGCTGGGAAAGCTTCAAATCGTGGCTGCAGAGACAAGGGGGGACGTGGCTGTGGCTTTCTGCTGGGGACCACTGTTGTGTCCCTTGGGAGAGGCACAGAGAACATTGTTTGGAGTTTCTGCTTTTCCTTCTCATTTTTCAGACATGCAAGATGAATTGCTCTCTTTTATTGTCCGCAGCAATATTTATTTTGCTGCTCTGCAGCAGCAGGGACTGGGTAGGTTTCACTGGGCAAGCCCCTCCTCTGATTTCACACTCCCAGCTGCCAGGCTCGGTTTTAAAACAGTTTGCACCGAGGCTGGAAATACTTGAAGGGCAGAGCAGTGCCTTGCAGGAAATGGCTTAAGCTTCCTGCTCCCAAGATGGTGTGAGTGTTAAAACAGAACTGGAGAAATGTTAGACATCCTACATCCGGCCTGGCTGGGGAGGGTGACCCTGGGGTGAGGGGATGGAAAGCCTGGACACCCCCTCCCCCTGCTGCTTGTGCCTGGCAGCTTCCTGCAGGATGAGGGGCCCTGAGGGTCCCCCTGACCCCCGTCCCCCTGACTTTATGGGGGAAAAACTGCCTGCTCCTCGGGGCTTTGCTGTGTTTGGGTTTTGTGGGAGATGTGTGGGGTGAAATGTCATCAGAGTGAGCTCCCAGCAGAGGATGGGAGTTGGAGAAGCAGCAGTTTTGCTGAAATGTTTGTAACAGTTTATCCACCATTTCCCAGGCTGAAGTTGATATAAAATTTTGGTAACTAAACTGAATTTCAATTTTATATCTTTTATTTTAAAGAAAGCAAGCAAGCAGTGCTGGGTGGCCAGGGAGTCACTGCTCTGCTCTGACACAAGTTCAACAAAGTATATTTACTGTTTTTAAGCCTACAAAGCATTCTCTAATGTGCTTGGTTAGTTTGAATCAGCAAATATCAATAGGCTGGGATCAGCAATTTCATAATCTCTCTAGGTGGTCGTTGGCTTCCTGTCCTTGTGGTCATCTGGAGGGAGGTTTTACACTGGTGTCTGCTACATGATTTTGTCATTAAGCTTTTTATTATACACAAGCAATTAGGTGCTTTGTTGTAATATCTCTTAGTTTTACCAAAACTTCCTCTATTTTATTCTAAGCATCAGTTGTCTTGCTGTCTCATCTCTTTTATTCTACTATACTTCTTTTATTTCGATGCTTTATTTGGGTCTTCAGTCAGAAATTGTTCTTTCTGTCTATTTCCAACAAAGCAGATGCAAACATTTGCTGGTTCCATTGCCAATTGACACGAACCACAAAAACATTCTTCACAGAGTGAAAGGTGAGGATCTGGGAGGGCTGGGCTTGAGTTGGTCCCGTTTGTTTGGGCTGGAGCAGGACTTTCCTCAGTGAAAATCACTGCTGAATTATCGGCTCCATCAGAGGCATGGGAGCCCTTCCAGCACGGAGGAATTCCCGCTTGGTGCTGGCTGAGCACCATCTACCTGGCCAGGCAGGGAATAGCAGCTGCTGTGCCCGGGACAGACGGACAGGGCTGGGACAGACGTGGGAATGTGCCTGTGCACAGATGGGCTCCTGTCGGTAGGCAGGACCTGGTGGCTGTCACCCCTTCAGCTCCATGGGGGTTACTGCCCTGGTGTGGAAAGCTTCTCCAAGCCCTGCTTTGCTGGGTGTGGAGATTTGGGACATTATTTTTGTGTCCAGCCTGCAACATTCTGAATAAAATTCCCTAAATCTCCATGCTCCAGCCTTTGGAGTGTCTTTTATCTGTACTTTTACTTAGCCAAAGCAAAAGTACAGATAAAAGACATTAAATAAAAGCAAATAGGGCTGACATTACCTGGGTGCTTCTAAACTAGGAGTATTCAGTTTGCCTAATTAAGAAATGAATTGCATTGGGTAAAATGATATTATAAATCCAATCTTATTAAATACTGGGAAAAGATTAGAACTTGTTTCATTTGATTCAGGACTCTGTACTTTCTGTTTTACATTTCTAAGTGAAGAACTTTCCAGAGACAAATAAAATTGTTCCTATTTTTGGCAAAATGGTGGAAAATATAGAAAATATAATTTCAGCCCTTTCTGCTGGCCTTTTTTTTTTTTTTTTTTTTTTTTTTTGGAGGATGTGGAGATTTGGTTGGATAATAAAATATGTGAGCTGTGTCTGGGAGTCTGCAGGTGCAGGAGGAACGAGGTGGAGGCTGTGGGCAGAGGAGGAGGAGGAGGAGTATGGTCTGAGCTCACTCACAGTCACTTCCTGCAGCAGCCACTGAGAATCCTAAAATTGCTCATAATGAAGGCAAAACTGCAGCTGTGCTGGGAGCTGAGTCCCTTTGGGAGGCGTGTCCCAGCTCCAGGAGCAGCAGTGAAGTGTGGGGGTACATTTTGGGCTGGGTGCAGCATGAATGGAGCATTCTGCTGTGCTCCAGGCACCCTCCTCCTCCTCCACCTCCTCCTCTTCCTCCTCCTCCTTCTCCTCCTCTCAGGCTTTCTGCCCTGACCCCTTCCCTTCCCTTCCCTTCCCTTCCCTTCCCTTCCCTTCCCTTCCCTTCCCTTCCCTTCCCTTCCCTTCCCTTCCCTTCCCTTCCCTTCCCTTCCCTTCCCTTCCCTTCCCTTCCCTTCCCTTCCCTTCCCTTCCCTTCCCTTCCCTTCCCTTCCCTTCCCTTCCCTTCCCTTCCCTTCCCTTCCCTTCCCTTCCCTTCCCTTCCCTTCCCTTCCCTTCCCTTCCCTTCCCTTCCCTTCCCTTCCCTTCCCTTCCCTTCCCTTCCCTTCCCTTCCCTTCCCTTCCCTTCCCTTCCCTTCCCTTCCCTTCCCTTCCCTTCCCTTCCTTCCCTTCCCTTCCCTTCCCTTCCCTTCCCTTCCCTTCCCTTCCCTTCCCTTCCCTTCCCTTCCCTTCCCTTCCCTTCCTTCCCTTCCCTTCCCTTCCCTTCCCTTCCCTTCCCTTCCCCTCCCTCCCCTCCCCTCCCCTCCCCTCCCTCCCCTCCCTCCCCTCCCCTCCCCTCCCCTCCCCTCCCCTCCCCTCCCCTCCCCTCCCCTCCCCTCCCCTCCCCTTCCAGTGGGATGCTGGCAGCCCTGGCTGCTCTGTGAGAGCACAGAGGGCTGGGTTCCATCCTCAGAGGCAGCTCTGGCCCTGGGGAGGGCAGGATTTGGTGCCCACCTTTCCCCATGGCACAGAACTCCCTGAAGCCTGAGCAGCTCAGCCCTTGAGGCTCAGGGTTTGGCAGGCACACCCTGTTTGTTTCCCAAGGTTTTTCCGTGGGGTGCATTTCCTGGGAAAGCTTTGGAAGACCTGGGGGAGGGGAAGATGAGGATGATTTAAATCCCAGAAGAAATCACAGCTGGCTGAAAGCTGTGTCTGCAGCCTGCAGCACATCAGAGGTGCCCATGGCTCTTGGGGAGCACTGGGGCAGTGGGAGCCAGAGCTGGGGCTGCCCCTGCAGGGTGTGGGGGGCAGGAGAGGAGGGCTGGGCTGCACCAGGCAGGACTGGGGTTGCAGGACTGGGGGGACAGATTCTGGGGCTGTTTGGGGGCAGAAATGCAGTTATTTACCCCAGAGTCATCCCCTCTGGCCTGTGGCTGCCACACTGTGCAGGGACCAGCAGGGTGCTTGGGCAGGGGATGTGTGTAAAGAGGCTTTGCTGCCCCAAAAGGTGCTTGGGTTTAGGGCTACTTTTATCCTCCCTGCCACATCAGCTGGTGAAGCAGATACTCGTGCAGCATCCTTGGATCCACAGGGCTCCAGGTGGGGGAACAGGGGGGAATTTATGGGGAAAGGGAACATCCTTCCCCAGGAGTGTCCTGGCTAGCCTGGCTACCCTGCAGGCAGCTCAGCAGCCCCAGCTGGAGCTGTGGGGCTGCAGGAAGGAGCAGTGCCTGTGTAATCCCTTCATGGGGGATTTATTTTTCTTCTCCTGGCTGGCTGACCCTCGGGTGGCCCTGCCAGCCCTTCCCTCCGTGTCACTGCGGGTCAGGGTGTCCCTGTGTGGGACATGCCCTCCTTCCCACACGGGGACGCAGAGCCCTGGGGCTGCAGCACTGGGAAAGGCACAGAAAGGTTTGGGAAGAGGTTTGGAAAGGGCTTCTTAAGAGGCTCTGGGCAGGGCAGGGAGCAGTGCTGGTCTTGCTGAACCACAGGTCTGCAGGGAGACCAAAGTTTGGCTTAAATCTTTATTAAACTTGTCTTAAATCTGAGATGAATGGGTGATCTGGAGCCCAGGGAGTGAGTTTTAGCCAGTCTCTGTGAAACTGGGGTTCTGCCTTGCCCTGATGTGCACTTGAGGGGCATGGATTGGGATGGGAAGGGCAGGGATGTAGAGGGGGGCTGTGCTGGACCTGCCTGCAACCCTCAAAGGATGGATCCAGCATCCAGCCTTTGCCTCAAAAGCTGATTTTCCCTATTGCTCCTCATCTAGAAAATAAGTTTCCCCCACAGCCTTTGCTTGAATGGACCCAAACTCTGGATCTGGAGTCTTAAAGCCCTCAATGCTTTTTCTTCAGGTTAAGAAACATCACTGATAGTTGATAGATTCCCAGGCGTTCTTGTGGGGTTAGGGGGGGGAGCTGGGCCCCCAAGATTAGGCTGAAGTCAGCAGCACTCTCTGCTCTCAGCTTCAGGAGGGTGTCAGACATGAGAGCTGTATCGTGCAGAGCTGAAAACCTCAGACCCCTTTGTGGCCCGTGACCTTTGAGGTGCAGTGAGTGTCACAGAGCAGAGCCTCTGCCTTTATCTCAGATCTTCAGCTGGGGAGGAGGCTCTGAGCAGAGCTGGGGAGCAGTGGGGCTGCCCTGGCTCCTCTGGGATGTGTTTGGGGGGCAGTGGGGCTGCCCTGGCTCCTCTGGGATGTGTTTGGGAGGCAGTGGGGCTGCCCTGGCTCCTCTGGGATGTGTTTGGGGGGCAGTGGGGCTGCCCTGGCTCCTCTGGGATGTGTTTGGGAGGCAGTGGGGCTGCCCTGGCTCCTCTGGGATGTGTTTGGGAGGCAGTGGGGCTGCCCTGGTTCCTCTGGGATGTGTTTGGGAGGTAGTGGGGCTGCCAGGTTTCTTGGGGTGATGGGGCTCAGCTTGGAGGTCACCCAGTGCTGGCCAGGCTGAGATGAGGGTTTTGGAAGCTGTTTGGGAGCACAGCAGCCAGTGGCACTCATTGCTGTGGGGCAGCACGTGCTGTTCCCTCATGGGCACCCATGGGATTTGCAGTCTGGAGCATCCCCCTGACACTTTCTCCAGTCCTTGTAGGAAATGGAGACAAGGCTGGGAGGACCCTTGGTGTCCAGCATAGCTGCCCTGTGTATGACCTGCTGTAACCCTGTTAGGTTTGTGGGTGCTGTAAAGGTGAGGATTAGGTGTAACAGAGCCAAACAGGTACAGGTGAACCCCAAAAACGTGCACCAAGCATGCATGGCAGCTCTGAAATGTTTCTCTCATTCACCTGAAGCTCAGCTCTGCTTTCTTAGAGGTGGCTGCCCCAGCAGCTTCTGTGATGGTTCCTGATTCCTTTGAGAGCTGCTGCAGCAGCTTCTCATTCAGGTCTCTCCACTTCCCCAGCAAATGCAGCCACCTGCTCCCCTGGCTCCTGCCACGTGTGTGGACACCTGCCCTTGGTCTGAGTGCTGGTCCCAGTCCCTGCAGTGCCCTGTAGGGTGGCTGGTGCTGGAGACCTGGGTGCTGAGTGCTTCCTTCCCCACTTGGTGTGATTGTGGTGCTGGTCTGCCCCAAAGCATCTCTCAAATATTGGTTCTTACATCTATCTATCTATCTTATCCATCCATCCATCCATCCATCCATCCATCCATCCATCCATCCATCCATCCATCTATATATCCATCTG
Source organism: Serinus canaria (assembly GCF_022539315.1). Classification (NCBI taxonomy): domain Eukaryota; kingdom Metazoa; phylum Chordata; class Aves; order Passeriformes; family Fringillidae; genus Serinus; species Serinus canaria. The sequence continues at coordinate 8,136,797 of NC_066331.1, read as the reverse complement.
TCTGTCTATCTGTCTGTCATGATCCATCTATCCATCTATCTATCCATCTATCCATCATCTATCCATCCATCATCTATCCATCTATATATCCATCTGTCTATCTATCCATCCATCTATCATCTATCCATCTATATATCCATCCATCCATCCATCCATCCATCTGTCTATCCATCCGTCTATCTCTCTGTCTGTCTGTTTATCTATCTATCTATCTATCTATCTATCATCTACTATCTATCTATCTATCTATCTATCTATCTATCTATCTATCTATCTATTTTCTGCAATCTCCTGGGGAGTATTAATTACAGCCTAGCTGGAATTAGGTGCCTAAATACCCTCTAGGATGGTCTGCGCTCTCGTTGTGCCTCTGAACCCAGCACTGCCCCCTCACCCTGGTGCTGGAAGGGCATCAAACCCCAAGATGTGCTCTGTCATGGGGAGTGGGAGGATGGGAGCAGCTGGGGTGAGGCAGGGAGAGGCAGAATGCCCCTCTTAGACCTTCAGGAAGGGCTAACAGGGCTTCTTTCACCTTGAGGTGGAGCCCATTGCAGGCAGACATTGTGGGACAGCTCAGCACAGCTGATTTGCTGTAGACACCTTCTGTATTCAGTGTTGAGGTGTTTCTGCAAAGAGCAGATCAGGACACCACAGCTCCAGCTCTGCCACCCCACCTTTCCTATTGCTCTCTCCAACAATTAGGCAGCTTGAATCCATCCAGCCCTTCATTTAAACAACTCCTTGAGCTACAGGATGTCCTGTGAGATTACTGAGTGCTTGAATGAGGGGCTTTCTTAGCTTGGCAGAGGCTGAGCAGACCCCAGAGAGCTCCGTGCTGGGGGAAGAGGCTGTTGCCAAGTCGTAGGAGGAATTCCCACGTTCCTGTTCCTTCCTGCTGGCTGCCAAACGCTCGTCCTGTCCACAAAAGCTGATGTATTTGGTAGGATTTAACCTTTGCTCACAGAAGTGAATAATGGAGATCTTTTACTTTTGGTTTCTGGGTGTAAATTCACAGCTCAGTGCTGGTTTTGCATGTACAGCACGGACCCATGGTGGGAAAAAACGGAGGAGGAACAGAGAGGTGCTTCACTTGGTGAAGGCCTCTGTAGTCATAGCTGGGAGCCTGCAGAGACTTGCCCCTCCCTCCTGCCCTGGTGAACCCCCAAACCAGGCTTTAGGTGCCAACCAGACCTCACCATTTCAGCAGAAGCACAAAGGCAGCCCTGTGGAAAGCAGGATTTGGGATTTCTCACGCCCAGAGTCGCTTCAGGTCCTGCCTGGACAGACAGACAGGCTCCCATATTTTCCATGCTGGCAGCAAGCAGGTCCATGGAGTTTCAGGGAGTAGAAATGCTCTGGTTTGTTGCTTCTTTTTAGAAGACACAGCTAGCACTGTTTTCTCTGCTCTGGACCTTCTTTGTTCTCAGGTTTGTGTCCTGTGGGACAGCCCTGGTGACACTGGTGCTGTCATGTCATCAGCAGCACCCAGAGCTACTGAAATGGGGTGTGAAGCACAGCTGGGCACCTCTGTGCGGGGCTGACCTGGTCTGGGGGAGGTGACAGTGACCCAAAGATGAAAACCAGCAGGCCCAGGCACGGCCTGAACTCATTTTTGGAGGACACCAGCTATGTCCCACGGGTGGGATCAGCAGGAGGGAGCCCTGCACACAGAAGAGAGGTCTCTGAAGTCCCATGGTGAGGGTTTGGAGCATCACACAGTTCTGACATGCTGAAGGTATTCCAGGAGATCCCCTCCTTATTTGGACCCCCATGTTTGCTGGTTGGGTCCCTTGGTGGAGTTCCAGAGGGACTTTTTCTCTGTGGCTTCTTGGCACAGCCAGGTGCTCCCCATCCTGGAGAAGTGTTGGGTTGTGTCACACTGGACAGGGACAGGCCATGAGGCAAAGCCCCACATCACCCTGCACCCAGCAATGAGCCAGGGGCTGCCCTGGTCGAGGTCAGCTGTCCATCAGGGCAGTGTGTGGCCTCCAAAAAGCTGGAATGAATCTCCAGTGCTGCTCCAGGATTTGGTTCCAATTAAAGGGACACCCATGTAGGTGACCCCAGGGCACTCCTCTCCATAGGAGTGGGGAGAAGCTGCTGATGGATTTGCTTAAGAGTGGGACCTTGGGAAGCAGCATGGAGAGGTCCAACCTTACCAGTATTTGCTCTTCCTGAATCAGTAATTCCTTCCTGAAGCTAAAGTTCCATGAGATCAGCAGAAGCAGGAGTAAAACTGAAGTTTTTTTTGCTGTGAGCCTGTGGAAATCAGACCCACAGATGGATGGGAATTGGATTAATTGCCCCCAAAATGACAAGGTGCTGAGTATAAGCACAGCCCGTGGCATTGCAGCTGGCCCAGGGGTTATGACCAGTGCCATAACCCCACAGAATTCTCTTTTCTTGCCTATCTGTGTAAATCTCTGCTCTCCCATCAGTGCCTGCCCTCAGCACTCCCTGAAAATTGCCCAAAAATTCCATCTTGGTGCAATTTAGGATACGCTCCAGCCTGCCCCGAGCACATCTGGTATCTGTGTGTTGGGTGATATTAATCACAGCATGAACACAGCCAAGTGTTAAACAGCAGAGCCCTCCCACCTCCCCCCTGCAAACCAGGGTTGTTTCCATGCTCCAACAATAAAATGAGCCCAGCATTCCCGGGCAGGCAGTGATCTGGCAGGAACCACTGCTGTGTGGGATGGAGAGATGAGGAACGCTCTCAAACGGGCCAAGAAACCATGTGCTCCTAGGACTTTTTGAAATCCCTGTGGTGTTTGAAGCTATTTTCTAGTCCTCCTCATTTTTTGGATCCGTGGCTGTTCCTGCTGCATCTGCAACTGCTCCCTCTGCCCCGGAATTTTGTCGGTTTGGGTGTAAAAGCTGCTCCCTGTTTCCAGGAAGGTAAACACCCCTCCCTCGCCCTGCTTTGCTGTGCAGATATCAAAGTGCTTCCCCAAGCAGGGGTAGATGTTGTTTCTCTTTTGCAGATGGGAGACAGGAGTTGCAGAGGCTGCTGAGAAATCCATGGCAATCTGCTCCCTTGGAGGGTGCCTGTGGTTTTGCTTCAGGACACTCAGTGGCTTCCTTTAGAGTTGGGCAATGAGCAGGCAGGACTGGCACAAGGGATATTTTTGTTCCCCTTTTTCTGGGGTGACCACACAGCAGACAGTGGGCAAAACCCCACCAGACCATGCTGGTTGTGTTACCCCTAAAGGAGAGCCTGGCCCAAACTTGTCCCCAAGTTCCCCAGTTTGTGGCTGATTTTAAAAAATTTTAAAAAGACAGAATGAAAAAATAAACCACAGAAAAAAAAAATCAAAACTGTGTTTTCAGCACAGTTGGCGCCTCAACCACTGAGGTTGCTGTGCTTTCAAGGGAGGCAGCCCCAGCACTGGTGCCTGGGAGGAATGGGGGGAGAGAACTCTTGTGTGGTGCCTTTGATGTTGGAGGCTTTTACCCGGGGAGAAACTCGAGTGCTTTTCATGTCTGCTGGTGAGGGAGGCAGAGAGCCAGGAGGGATCTGCTTTGTGAGACCTTTTCCAAGGGAATTGAGGGAAACTTTTCAGAAGCTGGGGGGAGGCTCTCTGGGGCAGCAGCTGAAATAGGTGCTGAGGCACCCTTGGCTCTCACGAGCACCGGGCACCGTGCATCATCCTCATCATCATCTTTGCCTGAGTAAGTCTCTGCTTGAGCTGTGCCCAGCCTCAGGGAGAAAAAATCTGTGGCAAGGGCTGTGCTGGGGTCTCCACAGCTGTGCCAGTGGGGATCTGTGGGGTGGGGAAGCTAAATGTGTGTGTGCAATGGGTGTGTGGGGGTTTGAAGGGTAAGGAGGGGAAAAACAGAGCAGTGGTTTAGCAGGGGGAAATCCCAGGGATGTGATGCAGGCGTTGTCACAGGGGAATGATTTGTCAGGGTCTGTGCTGAGGGAGGTGGCTCTGCCACTGCTCAGGCTCCCTGTGGGATGGGATGTGCTGGGCTGAGCCTCTGCAGCACCTGAGCAGGCAGAGAGTGGGACAGAGCAGTCACAGAGGGTGGCATCAGGTCCTGGGGGTGACACAGGGTGGCACCAGGAGGTGGGGGCTCCCTGGGGCAGCAGAATGGGACCCTGATGCAGATGAGCCAACCTCAGCCAGCTGCTGCAGCCCTGAGGTGAGAAGCAGCTCTGGCTGCTGGCAGTGCCAGGGAAGGAGAGGGTGCTGCCTGTGCTGAGGTCCCTGCTGAGTTTGGGGGCCTTGCCCCAGCTGGAGGGGCCAGGTGGGGTTTGCATCTGTGCAAGTAATAGAAAATAAGTTTCCCCCACAGTCTTTGCCTGAATGGTCCTAAACTCTGGATCTGGGGTCTTAAAGCCCCTCAGTGCCTTTTCTTCAGGTTAAAAAACATCACTGATGGTTGATAGATTCCCAGGCTTTCTCGTGGGGTTGTGGAGGGAGCTGGACCCCCAAGATTAGGCTGAAGTCAGCAGCACTCTCTGCTCTCAGCTTCAGGAGGGTGTCAGACATGAGAGCTGTATCGTGCAGAGCTGAAAACCTCAGACCCCTTTGTGTCCCATGACCTTTGAGGTGCAGTGAGTGTCACAGAGCAGAGCCTCTGCCTTTGCCAGGTGGGAAGGGGCTGCCACAGCCTCCCCAGCCTGGCAGATGTGTGGCTGTGAGGGCAGTGTGCCTGCTGGAGCTGCTCTCATGTTGCTTTTGGCAAATGCATTCCTGTGACATCGGGGGATCATGTCTGGTGACGTAAGGGAGGCCTGGCAGCCCAGGGCAGCCTCACTCCTTGGTTTCTGCTCTGGAAGTTGGCTGTGAACTGATGTGGAAAAGGAACTTCCTGGTGTTTGGTGGCCTCTTGTCCTGATGAGAACCCACCTCCTGAGCATCCCTGTGTGCTCTGGTGGGTGCAGGGCTCCTGTGCCCAGCCCTTTTCCATGGCTCTCAGTGCCTGTGTGCGAAGTGCTCCCCAAAAACAGCCTCCTGCTCCCCCCTTCTCTTGCCCATCCTGCCCCATTCCTTGCAGCAGCCCCCTGAGCTGCAGCCTGTGCCCAGGTCACACATTCCCTATGTGCAGAAAGGGCACGGGTGTGGAGATGCCACACAGATGGGGACACTGAGGATGGGAGTGCCACAAGGTTGGAGACACCAAAGGGATGATGACACTCCAGGAGTGTGGATGCCATGGGGATGGGGACAACACAGGGAAGGGGACACGGGGGGATGTCATTGGAATGTGGACACCACATGGTTGGGAACAGGGCACATGGGGGTGGTGGGCTGCCTGCCAGGGGAGAGCTGGTCCCTTCCTGGGAGGGATGTTCATGTGGGATAGCCCTGAGAGCAGGGCTTGCCTCCCCCATCCCCGATCGCTTCTCAGCATTTTGGCCAAGATCAGGTGTAGTATCTGTTCTTAGCAGTTTAACATCTGATGCATCCTCAGTGAGAGAACTAATTTCTTGTCCAGAGGAGGGCAACGAGGCTGGTGAGGGCCTGGGAACACAAGCCCCATGAGGAATGTTTGAAGGAGCTGGGGCTGTTTAGCCTGGAGAAGAGGAGGCTCAGAGGTGACCTTATTGCTCTCTACACCTTCCTGAAGGGAGGTTGTAGCCAGGTGGGGTTGGTCTCTCCACTGGGCAGCACTGACAGAACCAGAGGGCACAGTCTCCAGCTACATCAGGGAAGTATAGGTTGGATATTAGGAAAAAAATTTTCACTGAAAGAATAATAAAGTCCTGGAATGCTCTTCCCAGGGAGGTGGTGGAATCACCATCTCTGGATGTGTTTAAAAAAAGCCTGGACATGGCACTTGGTGCTAGAGTCTGGTTGAGGTGTTAGGGCATAGGTTGGACTCGATGATCTTAGAGGTCTCTTCCAACCTCATTATTCTGTGATTCTGTCCCGGGAGCATCCCCTGTGGGTTTCTCTTTAATCAGCTCTGTGGGATCAGCCTGGCCCCTGCGGGAGCTGCAGCCCCAGTGGGTGCGGGGGAACGGGGTTGGGGGTCCCCCCAGTGGGGTTTGGGGTTCACGGAATAGGGTTGGGGGTCCCCGCAGTGGGGTTTGGGGTTCAGGGAATGGGGCTGGGGGTCCCTGCAGTGGGGTTTGGGGTTCAGGGAATGGGGCTGGGGGTCCCTGCAGTGGGGTTTGGGGTTCAGGGAATGGGGCTGGGGGTCCCAGCTGTGGGGTTTGGGGTTCACGGAATAGGGCTGGGGGTCGCCGCAGTGGGGTTTGGAGCAGGGGGGAACACAGAGGCTCGGTGGTCCCTGGGGCCCGGGGGTGGCAGCTGGGTCATGCTGCGCTCTGGTCCCGCTGCATCCCTGCAGTTTGTTCTGTGCTGTGTCACAGCCCTGGAGCTCTGAAAACTGGCCCAGCTCTGAGCCTCACTTTTTTTTCTCTTTTTTTTCTCTTTTTTTTTTTTCTTATAATTTGAACGGCCTCTCTGCAGCCTTGTCTCGCTGCTCCTGACTGTTTGCCCAGTGGCTGTGACACGATGTTTAGGTGATGTGGTGGCACCACCTGGACTTGCCAAGCACAGGGGTTTTCCTCTTGCCTTAGTCTGACAGAGGATGGGGGTGCTGGGCATGGCAGCCCGGGCTGTGTCAGTGTGAACCCCCAGGAATTGCTCTTCCCCTCTGTATCCCAATTTCTCCCCTCTGTATCCCAATGTCTCCCTGTCAAACAGCCCTTGGAAGCAGCCGGGGTTGCAGGAAAGGCTTTATGCCAGAGGATTTCAGGCTAGGCTTTTTATATCCATCCCAGTGTGACCACACTTCATTTAGGGAAGGAGCATCCGGGATGGATCTGGGCTGACGTATGCAGGGCTGAGACTATCTGAGCTTTGCCAGAGCAGATCTGGGCCAGGGGAGCAGCTGGGATCCAATGGGGCCGGTGCTGCTGCACTGTGCTGTGACTCCCAGCGCACACTGAGCTGTTTATCTCAGATTTCTTGGCGATTTCATGGGTGTTGTGTCCGCCCTTCTGTAAATAGCAGGTCATTCCATCTCTCCCCTAAACCCTGCTTTGGAACCACGGGTATCCAGCTGTCCACAAGCTGAGCAGCCTTGTGCTCTCCACAGCACCCTGGGCTTGCTGCTGCTGCTTCCCAGGGTCAGCTTACAGGAACACACGGAGCAGAGGAGTACAGGAATAGCTTCCCATAGCACCAGGCAAGTTTTGGGTTAAAGTTGCTGAATTTTATTGAATTCCTGCTGCTGTGGATGGTGGGTGCGGCAGAGGGAGCAGACTGGTGGTGCAGCTCTGGGGTGGGAGGGGATTTTGTGCTGCTGTTGGACGTGTGCTGGCTGAGAGTTTCCTGGTGCTAATTAATGACTGTTGGTTGGTGGACTAAATTCTCCTGGGAGATAGATGAGCCATGAAATGGGGCATTTGTGTGTGCATGCAACATTGGGCTGAGCTTTGGTTTGGAGACAAGGTAAAAATGCAAAAAAGCAAGAATTGCGGTTGTGTGTGAACCCCAAAGCGCTGCTGCCTTGTCCAGTGTGATTCCAGATGGTAGGATACAGCATCCAGGAGGAGTACAGCTGTCCAGGGTGTGTGCCCTGCTGTAAGGACATCCTGAGTGCAGATCAGGACATGTCACGACAGATAAAATAAGTTTGAAGCACATGGAGGACTGTGCTAGCCCTGGGAGCTCTGACCTCTCCCATGCTGTTGCCATCCGTGATTTCCCATGTTGAGATCAAAATGCCTGTGGGGCTCGTGGGTAGCTCTCTGGTGGGGTTTGAATGTGTTTGACCCCAGAGCCCCTCAGCACGTCCCCTCTCACCATAGCTCGAGGTATGCACATGTGGCAGGGTCTAATGGCTTGGTGGCCAATGACCCGGCAGCAGCGGTTCCTGGACGCCTCTCCATGGGGAATCCAGACTTCCCTTCTCTGAGCACGGTGGAATTTTTATAGCCCGTGGTTTTAAATGCTGTGATTTCCTTATGGCCCTGTCAGAGCTGTGCTGGGGCTGGTGAAAAACGGGCTGGAGCTGCTGCTCCTTGGGTAACGTGTCTGAGCTTTGCTCCAGTACAGGGGAAAGGGAAAGCTGGCTCTCCTGGGCTTGAGCCTGCTGGGTGCTGTGATCTTATGGCTGAATTCAGCTGGACTTTATTTCATTTATCCTCAAAATTTGTCAGGCTTTGTGGAGTAGGGTACAGTAAAGTGACCTCGTTTGTTAAAAAATATTCACCAAAATGGGAGTGAAAGAGTTAATCTTGCAAGTACAGCTCAGTGGCATCCTGGAAGTGTCCAAAAATCAGGAGGGGAGTGGGCATGTAGCATTCCAAGGTAACAGGGTAGAGGGGCCAGGCTGGCAAACCCCACTTACCACAGGGACTCAGCAGTGACTCGGGCAGGGACGTGGCACTGTGGGATGGGTGCCCAGCTGGCAGCAGGGAGGTGAAGGCAGAGAGGGTTTGTGCACATCTAGACGGTGTGAGCACTGTCTGCCTCCCAGCTTTGTTCCTGTTCCCTGGGGTCCCTGTCCTCATGGGGACAAGGCAGAGTTCTGCCATGAACGCTCTGAAAATCTCTGTTGGCTCATCCCTATCCTCCCCCAAATGCCAGGCAGTGCCGGGGTGCTCACAGGTTCCTCATTGTGATCTCTAGTAAGGGGTGCAGCTGGTGGGAAATAAGAAGTGGTGCTTGCTCCAGCCCCTGATCAATCCCCTGAAAACCACTGCCCAGGTCTGGCTGTTGTAGGGATGCTTTGGGGCCATCAGATTTTCCAGGCTGAGACATCCATGTCCCTGTGGTCCTGCTGCAGGGATGCTGCCTGGGTCCAGCTGCCTCCACCCAGCTCTCCCTTCTCACAAACTTGTGGAAAAGTGATTTCCTTTCCTATTTTCTGGCCCCTTCTCAAACTCAGGCTGAGTTAACTCTTGCTGTAGATGCAAAACTTGCTGGAGGGCCCTGCTCAGGCGGGGCTGTAAAAGCCACATTTTCTTTGGGAATCGGATTAAGGCCCCTTTTTCTTCCTGCAGTGTGGGTGACATGAAGTCTCTCTTTGTCCTGGATGGTATTTCTGGCCCAGCTGCAGTGGGTTAACCCTTTGTCATCCCACACAGTCCTGGTGATGAATGGCCCTTTGCTAAGCAACAGGGACCTTTTCCTGGGGTGGAAGCACTGTGGGGGCCCTGTGGGCTGTGTCCTCCCCCTGCCCAGCTGGGAGATGAACTGCAAAGCCTTGGTGCCTGGCTAGCGGACGTGTCTGTGGGACAGGGACCTTCTCTAATGCTGCTTCCCACTGCCTTTCTTTGCCAATTTTAGTCTCTTTTCATTCCCTAAGATAAATGGATGGGACTTTGCACCCCAGTCCTGCACTGGCACCAGAGGTGTCTCCATGCTGGGGCAGCCTCAGGCTGCCTGGATGGCACAGAGGGACATGGGTGGGAGAAGGAGGGGGCCAAAGTGACAGTGAGAGCAGAGGCCAGGCCAGCTGGCAGAACACAAGAGCTGCCTGTGTGCTCCTCGGAGGGCAGTGACCATGTCAGTGGTGGTCCCTGGGCACCAGTGCCCAGCCTGGTGTGGCACTGGGCTGAGCCAGGAGAGCTGGAAGGCTGGATAACAGCCAGGAGCAGGGTGATGGCAGGCAGAGAGCATCCATAGGTATCCCAGGAGCCCTTGGCTGTGATCCCCAGGATCCAAGGAGGTGTCTTGGTTTGGTTCTCAGTGCTGGGCTCTGTGGCCAAGCAGAAATGAAGGTGATTTCCTGGCCATGCACAGTCTGGTGGCTGTGGGCATCTCACACACCAGACCTGGGTCCATTTTACTTTTTTTTTTCCCACTGTGCTGCATTGTTGCATCACCTTGGATCCATCCACTGCTGCTGTGAGCCTGGCTTGGTTTGTTTGTTTATTCCAAAGCCAAATGGTAGCAGGAAATGTCCCTTTCTGGTGGCCTGGAAAAGCTGCCAGGGGCACACAGTGCTGGCTCCCTGCAGCCTGATCCTGTGCTGTTATCAGGGAGCCTCCTGATGAGAGCAGAGCAGGGATTTCTCCAGAGGGGGTCCTGGACCATGTCAAAGTGGCATCAGGAGCTCCCCACGCCTCCCAGCAGTGGGGGGAGTGCAGCCCACAGAATTCTCCCTGTGTCCCTCTCCCTCCTGACTTTCAGGACATGATCACCCCAAGGCTGGTGGAGGGGGTGCCACCATCTCCCAGAGCTGAGCCAGCAGCAGATGGGCATCGAGCAGGGTTCACTCCCAGCGTTGGGAACTGCAGGGAGGCAACACATTTCCCTCCCAGCCCTGCTCCTCCTCCCCTCCATCCTCCTGACCTTTTCCCATCAAAACACAAAGCACTATTCTTCGGAGCAAGGCACCTCCATGCGAGGAGACAGCTGGCCAGCTTGCTGGGGATGGGTTGTTATTAATTAAGCTGCAGGAGACAGCCAGGCAGCTTGAATGGAGTTTTCCTTCTTTTCAGGCTTAGGATGCCCTAAATTCTTTCTTCTTTACCTCCAAATGTTTATAGGTTTAAAAAGAGGCAGCAGACAAAGGATGGAGAAGGGGCTATTATATGCAGCTTGCAGGGACGTGTATCCCTGCACGTGGACTGCAGGGACTGTTAGGGCACCCCAGCAGCTTCTTTGCAGCTTGGTTTGTGCCAGGGGGTTGCTGTGACCCACAGGGATGTCATTGCCTGGGCATCTCCCCATCTAGAGAGGAGATGCCACTTTGGGGTGAAATGATTTAAACTGCTTGAACAAGTTTGGGGTGACTCAGGCAGTTGATTTTTTCACTCTCTGCTGTTTTCCTTTGCAAAGGTGATTTCTTTTCACCAAACTCATCCTCTGCCCCTGCTGCTGGGCCTGCTTTGCCCCTGCTGCTGGTGGTGAGAGGAGCAGAAGTGGTGGGGGGGCTCTCTGAGGGGCTCCTTGGTGTGTGAGTTCTGTGTAGGCTCCATCTGCTTCCCTCTCTCCACAGGGCAGGATACAGGGGTCTGGTGGAGTGAGGTGCAGAGTTTTGCTTTACCCTTTTTGGGCATAATTTGTCCTTTGTGATAATCTGTGGGGGTGTCTGAGGGAGCAGATGATGCCCTTGAGGAGGAGGGGTGAGGATTGCTCCTAAGCAGCCAAGTGTGTTTCCTTGGGCATGGCTGGGCCATGCCATCTGCAGAGCTGGCCCAGGGATTTGAGCAGCAGTGTTTTGGTGCCAAGGCAGACCTGTCCCTGCTGAGCAAAACCTGTGCTCAGAGCTGAGGCTGTGGCAGTGCCTCAAGATGCTGAGTGTGCTTTGGGTCTGTGCAAACCAGCAGGGCAGTGCCCCAACCAATGCCCCCCTGTGAGGGAAAAGAAATCTGGCAGGAATGGGGTTCTTTCTTTCAGTTCTTTTATTTTCTTTGGGTTCTTTCTTTCTTGAGGTTCTTTCTTTTTCCAAATATTTCTGACTGTGGAGTGCCTTCCTAGCAAAGCCTGCTCCCTTTTGGAAAATGCTGGATTGCCCAAGCACGGTGAGGAGCCTCCCGCCTGCAGATCCTCTGCAGGAGGAATGTGCCAGAGGAAGGGAGGCTACTGCAGGGGCACTGCTGGGATGTGACACCAGGAACTGAGGCATGGCCTCCCCAGGGAGAGGGTGACTCACGCCAAAGCCGTGGTGCCAGCTGCGCGTGATGGTTGGTGACAGCGTGTGAAACAATTCCTTCCTTCCTTCCTGGACAGTGGGAGAGGCTTGGAGATGTCCAGCTGGAGCAGACTCTGGGTTCTGGTGTGGTGGAAGCTGGGGCACTCCAGGCTGTAGTGTGGGTTCAGCAGGACAGCCATGGTGCAGTGATGTTGGAGGGTCTGGGTGCTGCTCCTGGGCAAGGCACGGAGGGGTGGCTGCTCCCTGTGCTGTCTCAGGATTCCCTGAGCTCTGGAGGGCTCTGGGGTGCTCTTGGCAGTGCCTGCACCCCTTGTTACTGCTGCTTCACTCCCCTCTCTCTCTCTCTCAATGGAGATTTAAGCCACCAAAGAGCTGCTTTCATGGAGGAACTGCTGGGACACCTGCAGAGGTGTGTCCAATATGGGCTGCTCAGAGGAGCTACCAGGCAGCTTAAAAGAAAAAAATCTGCATTATCCATGGACTTGGGAGTTCACTACAGCCAGAGGGGGGGAAATGTCATTGGTCTGTGGGTCTCAGAGATGTTCTGGGAGTTACCCTGCCCATGCTGAAGGGACCATGGTGGCTGCCTGCCAGAGCCCTCCCCAGGTGGTAACATTGCAGTCCTGCACTCAGGCTCTTAGAAAACCTTTGGCGTCATTTTTAGCTGTTCCTGGCACTGGGGGATCCTTTCTGTTCCTGCTAGAGGTGATGCTGTCTCTTTCAGTGCTAAAAAGAATTAACTTTTGGTCTTGTGATCTGCAAGCTTGTGTCCTTTTCTCGGTCATCCTACTTTCCACTGAGTTTGCTGGTGCTCTATCAAGGTCTTTGGATATGCTTTTCATTCTGCTATTGATCTGAGATTATAAATATAGCTGGCAGAATTTCCATCTGTCTGTCACAGTCACTGGGGACTGGCAGGTAGTCAGCATTGCAGCAATATTGAAAGAATAAAAATTATTTCCTAAGCCTTAACGGTGCACTTTTAACTGGGGCTTGCTGAGGTGCAGTAAAATTGGAAATTCAGCATTCCTGGAGAGAACATGTCCTGCTTGTTCTGCCTGTGCCCAAGGTCTTTGATATTTTCTTAGGAGCTGTGCAGCTTGGGATGAAGGGAGTTTGTTGGCAGGTCTGCCCACAGGCTGGATAGTCTGGTGAAGCTGCCTTCATTTGCAGATCTTGGTTATGCCTCACAGCTGGGGATTTGTGTTTGGAGCTGGCTGAGGGCAGAGCATTGCCTAGCACAGAGGAGGGCTGCTGGGGCTCAGCCCCACTGCTGGGCAGTTTTCTGCTGCAAAGGACTGTGGTTGGGATTGTCCCCAAAACTCAGGGACTGTTGAAACCCTCATTGGTGTACCCCTGAGTGTTCTCCAGTGAGCCCTACCAGCCCTGCACAGTGTGGCTGTGACATGGGGACCTACTTTCACTGTCAGGGATGTCCCATAATCAGGAGAGATTGGATTGTGTAAACCAGACAGGAATCTTCCTCAACATTTCAGATTAGTTGCAAGACTAAAAGCTGGATCTGTAGTTAGTTCAAATCCCTTGATACAACTTACAACAGCAATAGGCCTTGTTAGAATTGCTCCTAGCTCTGATTATGAGGTTTTTCTAAGAGAAGAACAATGAGTTTGTGATTTTAAAACCCTTAATTAGGGGATTTGGATCCAGTTCTTGGCTCTGCTGGAAGATTTCTGTGTGACCCAGGGCGAGTCATTTAATCCCTCTCCAGCTGATCTGCACTGGGAGCTGCTTCCTTCCTCTGCCTGTCGGTCCTGCCTGTGCTCAGAGCCAGGAATGAGCTGTGGGAGAGGCACAGGCAGGGCCCTGTTCTCCTCACAGGAATGGAGATGCTCCTGTAAGAACAAATCCCAGAGTTTGTCTGGGATTTGTTCTTACAGGGGTTTGTCACTCTGTGAGTGCCTCCTGTGTGCAAACGCCCCCAAGTCCCCAAGAGCCGTCCTGGGGACCAGCAGCACTCCCAAAGCCTTGCCACACTTGCTGTGAGCCAGGGATGACACTTTGTTGTCCTTTGGAGCTGCTGGCTCACCATCTGCTGCTCCTAGGGAGGAGGAGATAGGAGCTGAAACAAAATATTTTTTGTTAATTACTATGGGAAACAACTTGTACACAGTGTTGAGTTCCCACGTGCCCTATTTTTTTCCGTGAGGGTGGTGAGGTCCTGGCAGGAGGTGTTCAGAGAAGCTGTGGCTGTCACATATCTGGAAGTGTCCAAGGCTGGGTTGGACCTGGTTTAGGGGAGGGTGTCCCTGCCCATGATTGGAATTAGATGCTTTTTAAGGTCCCTTTCAACAAAACCAGTATGTTTCTGTGAAATATCTTTGCAGAGCTTCAGTGACCATGGGGAGAACTTTTCCATGGTTATTTTTATTCCCTCACAAGCAAGGCTAAAGTATGCCCATGATTTCAATCAGACAAAAATTAAAAAATTAAAAATTAAAACTCCTCACTCAGAGGAGTGAGGAGTTGGTTCACGTGGCTGAGCATGCTGTGTTCACCCCTTTGCTGGTCTCAGTTTGGGCACGTGAGCCCTGTGCTGATGTTAACTTCTGCACAGCCACAGATGTGGCCAACTTAATGACAGGGACAGGAAGCTATCACACCTGAGATCCTCCCGTGACTCTTTATGCAAGCACAGCACCTAAGTGAGCTCAGCACAGCCTTTTCCTGCCTTTCTCCAGCTAAAACAAGGCTGGAGTGACTTGCAAACAGACCCAGCTGCTACTGGGGCAAGCCTGGTTTGGCATCTAGCATAGATTTTCCTGGAGATTAGCAAGATTAAAACACTAATGCCCATTGATAGGGGTTAGAGCTTTAATAAGTCATAAAAAGTGGTGTAATCTGGCAGAAATCTGCATGCAGCTGCAGCATCAGCAGACTGAGGCTGGGTTTCCTGCCTGGGTGCTGGGTGAAGGTTTCTCAGAAATTGCTATTTTTGGTACTTGCTGAAGTGGGGGATGTGGGTCTTGTCCCACAAGACAAGACCCACAGCACCCGTGGTTTGCAGAGCAGCCTGTGCCAGCCTTGCTGGGCATCACAGGAGGGCTGCTGCCAGCCCAGCGTGCTGGGGAGGGCTGCTGCCAGCCTGGTGTGGAGTGGCTGTGCTGGGTGGAGGAAGATCTGCCACTGCTGGTGGTGCAGAAACAGAGAGAGAAGGTGACAGGCACACTACAGCCACAGGCAGGAGACAGCAGGGGTGGCTGTGGTGCCACTGGCACAGGTGGCAGGGCTTGCATCAAGTGCAGGAGTGTGGCAGAGGCTGGTGATGCTGGTAACAGGTCCAAGAGGGAGTGCAAGTACTAGCCCTGGGCTTGCAGGCTGTGCAGGGGCTGTTCGTGGGAAAGGGAGTCCTCTGGGTGTTGAAGAGTGCAGATGTGCACATCTGTCTTAACCCTTTCATCACCTGCAGGCCTTTCTCCGGGAATGCAAATCTGGGAACAGCAGGGAGAAAGTCTTGAGGTCATAGGGCAGGGCAAAGTAAGGTGTCAGACCCAAAAGAGGGAGGTTGGCTTCACCTTGGCTGTGACAGGAGAGAATGCCAACAGCACTGCTGGACATCATAGAGGGGACATCACCCCACAACAGGGTGTGCATTGGAGGGAGCAGGGACAAGTGGTGCAGCCCAGCTTCCCTCCTGTGGCTGGCCCTTCCCTCCGCTGCTGGGAGAGGGCTGGGACATTCTCTGATCAAGGTATAAGGCAGGAAGGAGTTGTGGAGGCAGCTAATTTCTTCATTCAGCTTCACTGATATAATTTCAGAGAGCAGCCATGCCCGTGGGGGTGGGTTGACATCTTGTCCTGCCAGATGTGAGATGCAGCTGCAGAGCAAAGCGAGCCCACGCTCCCAGCGCTCACACCCACCCGCGACTGCCTTGGGGCTCTGCTGGAGAATTTCGGGATGCTGGGAAGCAAAAGGCTTCCCTGGGCTCGGGGATGGGGATGTGGATGAGACCCTGGCCCTGGAGCAGTGGGTGAACTGGGCTCCTCTTGGAACGGCGCTGCCCGGCTTGCCCCAGCTTCTCTCTTTGCCCTGAAAGTTTCCCTTTGCCGTGGAAGTTTCTCTTTGCCGTGGAAGGTTCCCCGCGCCTCCTGCGTGGAGCCGGGGTGGGACGAGCCCCCGAACTCTTGTTCCTCTCGCCCCTTGCAGGCCCCTCTGGGCCCGGCCGGGCCCGGAGCGGCAGGGGGATGGAAACCGCCCGGGGGCGAAGCAACTTCCCGGGAAGAGGCTCCATCCCCCCGGGCCGGGCTGGAGGGGGAGGAGGCAGGGTGATGGGGGAGGAGGAGGAGGAGGAGGAAGGGCGATGGGGGAGGAGGCGGAGGACAGCGCGGGAGGAAGCGGGAGCCACCGGCTGCCGGAGCCGCCGCCGCCGCGGGTGAGTCTCCGCTGCCCGAGGGCGGGGGCTCCGTGGGGCAGCGCAGGGGGGATTATGGTGGTGGGGAAACGCTTTTTTTGAGGTGAATTATCCTGGGGAAGGGCTTGAGAGGGCGGGAGGTAGGTGCCGCGGTTCTCACGGAGGGCAGTGTGGGGGTTCCCGGCCGGGGCAGGGCATGCCCGGGGTGAGGGCAGCGGGTGCTGCGGGGGGCTCGGGCCTCGGCCCCTTCAGCCGCCGCCGTGCCCCTCAGGAGAGGCCGCAGCTCGGCGCCGCCTGGCCGCGCTGCCGGCATTGTCCGGGAGCAGTGCAGATCAATAGATCAAGACCTGCCCTGCCTGGGAGGCACCCCCTGGTCCCCTGCCCTGCCCCTGTGGGGTCCCCCTGGTCCCCTGCCCTGCTCTGGGTGCTGCCCCCGCTGAAGGGTTCGCGGGGCGTCTGGGGCGCAGCTGCCTTTGGTAAAGAAAGAAAACGACAGAAACAAACAAAGAAATTAAATAAAAATCCATACCACCCTGCCAATCAAAGAACAAAACCGAGCGGAAAAAAATTAAAAAGGGGAATAAAAAAAGCTGAGCTGCAGCCCCAAGATGTGAATCCCTCTGGCTTGCTCCTTTTTTTTTGCCGTGGCTGCAGTCAGTGCCTCGTGGGACGGGGGCATCAGTCCCGAGCACAGCCCGGGGGCTCTGGGCACACTCAGCCCTGACCAGTGCCCGTTCTTGGGGCTTGGCCGGCTCATTCCTTCTGCAGCGCTGTCTGGACAAGCTGAGTGTGGGGATGGCTGCCTGGTTCTTTGTTTACACAGCACAGAGCTCTGCAGAGCAGTGGTGATAGGAGTGAAGGGTGCTGTCCCTTGGCTGGGGGCTGGGGAGGGTCCCCGTGTCCCTTCTGGGCCAAGTACCATTGTCCAGGTTGGGTGGACAGGCGTGGGAGTGGATCCCATCCTCAGAGCCCCCATGGAATCAGTTTTGTGGGTGTCTTTGGACCCTTCTGGGCACAGGCACCCTGAGCCTGTCTGCAGGGAGCAAGGGCTGTGCTGGCCACTGGCGTGGGCTACAAGGGGCCTGTTGATGGAGCAGCTTCTGCTGAGATCTGTGTGCAGGAAGGTTCCTCTCAATGGGGTGCTCCCAGTGAGGGAGGGCTGCTCTGGGATCAGCTTTGCTCCAGATCCAGGGGAAGAAGCTCCTTACAGAGGGTGATCAGAGGGGCCACATGGCCAGAGATCTCTGCACACCCAAGGTGAGACTTGAAGTTGTTCATGAAAATCTTCTCCTTTTTAAACATGGAGGAAAACAGCCTAACAACTCTTTGCAGGTTTTTTAAGTGGTTTAGAGCTGCTGTCTCACGTGGTTGGAGGAATGAGAATGTCAGACTGTGGGTTGTGCTGCACACGTGTCTGACCGGGGAAGGGTGGTGGTCAGCCTGGTGGTCAGCGTCACCCCACATCCGGGAGCCACAGGCAGCAGTTCGAGGCTGTGGAGCTGGCACCACGGTTTGACCCCTCGGATGGGCTCCTGCATCCCAGCCCCGAAACGCTGAGCAGAGCCTGCAGCAGCCAGGGCGTTTAAGATGGGAAGGGAAGCAGTGATGGGGAGCATCCATCCATCTTTTGTAAATAAAAGAACCAGGAGAGTTGAGCTGCAGAGGGCAGGGGACTGCTGGGCTTCCGGAGGGGAAGCACAGAGTGAGGGAGGACGAAAGAGCACGTGGCAGGCAGGCACAGCTCGACCCACATGTGATGTGTGCCCCTGACTTGTGGCTCAGGGCTGGTTGCTTGTGGAAGCCCTCACACCACAGCAGGACCATTGCCTCCTTTTTTAAACTCTGAAAGGGGTTTATTGCCCACACGAGTAAAAGGCTTCAAGCATGGAGCATCCTGCATTCTCAGGACCACCTGGCCACCTCTCTGACAGCTCTTGGGTGGGTTTGGTCTAATGAAGAGGAGTTAAAGACACTCTGCTGTTTCTGGGTCGTGTTTGTTGGCACCCAGGTGAAAATGCAAGCTGAGAAGGAAACATAACTGGTTGGTAGGAGGGCCTGGGCTGGTGGCCAGCCTGAAACTGTAGCCCAATGCTCAGGGGTGCAAGGGACAGACTCAGCTTGGGTCTGGCAATGCCATCCAGGTGCTGGTGATTGCAGCTGAGTAATAGGAATTATTATTAATTAGGTACAGTTTGGTGCTGCAGGGGTCTGTGGCACTGGCGCTTTGTGCCAGGCTGAGCCACCTCAGCTTTGGAGTGAGCTGTGCCTCACATTCCATGGCACCCACACATCCAGCAGGGACCTGCCACCTTCAGCACCAGGGGGCTCCTGTGGCAGCTGAAAAAAAACCAGCAGTGCCTGGGCCATGCTGGGATTACATCCAGTCCTGGCTTTGCTGAGACTCCTCCGTCCCCTCAGAAGGGAGAGCTGTGTCTCTGCCACCTCCTCCACAGGCTGGATCCGTTTCCATAGCCTGTGGTCACTGGTTCAGTGTGCCAAGGGGAGAGGCCCTGGAGGCTGCACGTGCCACAGTCCCCACAGCCAGCTGTTCTTAGCCAGGAGCTGTAGATTCTCTCTTTGGAGCTACAGATGTCTCTGTGACATCCTACTGGCACGATTCTCCAAGAGAGATGCTCCCAAAACTTGAAAGGTTAAGGTGGTTCACACTTCTGTGAAAACATCCATGGATATTCAGCTTGGTAGGCTGTGCTTTCACACCCTGATACACCACTGTTCACTGCTCTGAACCTGCTCTCTGTGTTTGCACAAACCCATCCCACAAATCTGGAAGCCCATGGTATTTGCAGCATCTGTTGAGTGGAGGGAAGGGAAGTTATCCACAGTGTCCTGCTCTTCTGGGTGCCTGTTTGCAGCATCATTGAAAGGTGGCCAGTGTTGGGTGTTCCCAGGATCCAAAGGGTGTTTTCTGGATTTACTCCCCACCCATTGCCATTTTGGCATTGACTGTGTGTGCATCCCTAGAGTGTGCAGTGGTTTGGATCTGTTGATGGGAGGCCATGGCAGAGGTGCAGCCTCCTGGTCTCTCTCGGGTTTCTCTGTGCAGCCACTGAGCACCAGATCTGTGACCAACCCTGCTCTCCCAGGATGCCAGCACAGCATGGGGCTGCTGGGTTTAGCCAGGAGGTGGGGTGGGTGAGACATTCCTAGTTCAGCCTCTAAAGCAAGGGTGCTTTAACCCTTAACCCCACAAGGGTTAGAGCAAGGTTGCTTTAACCCTTGTGTGTCTGCAGTGCAGCCCCAGACCCTCAGGGAGGATTACCAGCCCCTGGCTTTGGGGTTTGGGGGAGCCCATGGCTGTCCTCACATGCCCTGCCTGCAGTGTCCTGGGCTGTGGCAGCCTCATGGCACAGCAGCTCCAGCAGCCCCTGGCCAAGCCCATCCCACAGCACACAGCATCCAGCTGGCTGAAGGAGCAGGAGGGTCCCTGGGGGGCTCCCAGGGGCTTCGTTCCCCGTGGGGTGGCTTTCATCTGCTGCTTCACAGATGTTGGCTTTGGCTCGTGTCTGACATGCATCAATTATAGAGCAACAGCCCCAAGCCTTTGGCAAAATCAACTTTGGAGCAGCTGTCCTGAGTCAGCCGTGCCTGAGCCAGAGCTCTGGCCTGTCCCTGCTTGGTGCAGTGCTGCCCTGGCCATCTCCACATCTCCTGTGCCCACATGGACAGGGTTTCCCTGGCAGAGAAAGGTCTAAATATGGCACAAGCACTTGTTCCCATGTGCTCGATGTTTGTCCAGGAACACTTTAGCAGGAGAGAGCTGCAGGCTCTGAGCTCTCTTCCCCATCAGTGAAGTGACAGCCCCTTGTGTGAGGGACAGCAGTTGGGTTAAGGTGGCAGTGGTGAATCATGTGAGGTCTGGTCCTGCTCTTGCCAAGGACTCGGTGGCACTCAAGGATTTCAGACAGTAATGGGGTGTTTGTTAACCTATCCCTCCTTGCAGTGCTCCAGAAGGGTCAGCTTGGTGACACTGGCTCTGACAGCACCACAGGTTTGACATCATCCCCTCAGAGCACAGCAGGTCACACAAATCCAGGTTGTGCCCATGATACATCCCAGGCACCCACTGCTATTCTGCAATTTATTTCTAAGACCTTTATTTTTTAGACAAGTGTTTCCTGGGAGTACTCCCTGCTACCCAGCACAGCATCCCTGTGTGCCATTGAGTGGTCCTGTGCTTTGGCTGCACCCTCCTTCTGCTGGCACAAACCCCTTGGAGCCGAGTTTTTGCTAAGAAAAGACCATCTCAGTGCTGGAAAGCTGAAAAAAAAATTGCACATTTGAATTGTGACATTTCCCTTGGGAGTTTGCTGGTGCTGCTGGGGCATTGGTGGCTTTGCATCCCTGCTGTCCTGCAGACACTCCTAGCTGCAATATACTGATTTTATTGTGTTTTTCCCCAGTCAGGACCCAGGTGCTTTAAATCACAGTTCCCCACAGACCTGCTGGAGCACATGGGCTGCCCTGACAGGGGTGCTGCTCTTCCTGTGGCTTTGGTGTGGCTGGAGCCTGGTGAGCCCTGAGCCCTTCTCCTCCCGCTGAGGGCAGTTTGGAGTGTCTGCTCCCTGAGCTGGGGACAGTTTTCCTGCACATCCCCCTGCCCAGGGACAGGTCAGCCCCTCTGCATGCTGCCAACTGCTCCTTGAGGTGCTGGAGATGCTCCTGGCCTTTATCAAGTGGAGGATGGCTTTCTGCTCTATTTAATTTCTTAATTTCTCTGCACCTTACCTGCCCAGTGTCCCAGTTTGCTGTCCTATCCTTTGGGCTGTCCCATGCACACAAGTGGTGCTTGGAGGAGTTAAACCCATTGCATAACCCAGTGTTGCTGCTGGTGGCAGCATATTTTCCACATGATTAAGTTTTTGTTTTGTTGGGGTTATTTTTAATGTTCTGCAGGGATTTTTTTTGCTACTTTTGGCCTTACCATTTTGGAATGGGGCTAATTTGGGATTTGTGGTGAGGCCTCGGGCACACTGGACTGGGTGACTTTGTGAGGGGCAGCGTGGCAGTGCAGTTGCAGCTGTGCAGGGTTCCCAGGAGGACTGGGATGCTCCTGTGGCAGTGCAATTCCAGCTGTGCAGGGTTCCCAGGAGGACTGGGATGCTCCCATGGCAGTGCAGTTCCAGCTGTGCAATGTTCCTGCTCTCATTGCAGTGCAATTCCACCTGTGCAGGGTTCCCAGGAGGACTGGGATGCTCCTGTGGCAGTGCAATTCCAGCTGTGCAAGGGCTCCCAGGAGGACTGGGATGCTCCCGTGGCAGTGCAATTCCAGCTCTGCAGGGTTCCCAGGAGGAGTGGGATGCTCCTGTGGCAGTGCAATTCCAGCTGTGCAGGGTTCCCAGGAGGACTGGGATGCTCCTGTGGTAGTGCAATTCCAGCTGTGCAGGGTTCCCAGGAGGAGTGGGATGCTCCCGTGGCAGTGCAATTCCAGCTGTGCAATGTTTCTGCTCCCATGGCAGTGCAGTTCCAGCTGTACAGGGTTCTGCTCCCATGGCAGTGCAGTTCCAGATGTGCGGGGTTCCCAGGAGGAGTGGGTTGCTTCCATGTCTCTCAGGGACAGCATTTTTGCTCTCTAGAAGCTCTCTGACTAATGCTCAGCTGCACAGCTGGGACTGAGGGTTGGAAAAAAGTGTTCAAAGTGACCCAGCAGTTTTTGGGATTAGTTCTAGGTTTTGTTTTTTGTTTCTTTTTTCTCTGCTTGGCCTATATTAAGCATGTGGAAGTGTGCTGTGCTTGCAGGAAGAGTGTAGTTCCACCTCACAGACCCCAGCAGGGTCCAGTCTGAGATAGCCAGAGGAAAAGGGATGCTGGGCTTGTGTTTGGAGGAGCCCCTTTGGCCAGCCACACTCCTACAGAGAGAGGGAGGGAGAGAAAAGCAGGCAGCACATCATCAAAGGCCAGGAATAAGTGGGGTGAGATGAGCTGAGAGCTGTGTTGCTGTCTGGAGGGGTGAGGACTTTGCAAATAATAATGTTTTCATTCATAATAATAAATGATTAAAGAATAATAAATAATCATTGCAAAACACTTAGCAACAACAAAATGCTCACTTAGGCTGGTGGCTGCAGGGACCCAGGCAGTGAGCAGCAGCAGCCTGGGGTGGGGAGGGCTCTTAGAAGTGTGTTTTCCTAAAACCTCCCTCTCTGTGCCTGCATCACAGGAGCGTGCTGCATGTGGCTGATGCCTCCAGGAGCTTGCAGGGGACTGAGCTGATCTTGTGCTCACTCTGCCTTTGGGATATTTGCTGTGGGTGATGCAGCGCAGCTGGGGCTGGCAGGGGACAAGGCCACATCACCCCAGGGCACTTGGGGCACTTTGTCCTTCCCAGCAGCCTGCCAAGGAATAGATAATTCCCTGTTTTTCCTTAAAAAGCTGTTGGCTGAGGCAGTAGTTTTAAATTTGCTTCTCCTGAAGGACTTTGTGAGGCTGGAGCATCTTGCAGGGGAGACAGGCAGCCTGTCTCAGAAGGAAGCTGAAGGGTTTGGGTTTCTGAGCAGATATGGACAGAATGAGAGCGAGACCACAGAAGCTCCGTGGCTGTGTGGGTGTTGTCTGGCACAGCTTGTCTTGATGCAAATGTGTTGGGTTTTCCACAAGCCAGGGCCAGCAGCCTCTGATCTGCGTCAGCTGGAGCTCAAGGAGGGCACGTGGCAGTGGATGCCAAGGACTGCCTGTGTCTGCAAAGCCAGCCAGCTCCCCCCACAGAACGTGGCTGAGTTGTTCACACCAGCAGTGTGTGCTGTGATTTCAGTGGTGTGGAGGAGTGGGATGTGTAGGTCTGCCAGCCTTTAACAGCAGTGCCTGGGCTCAGGGCTGTGGGGTAAAAGCCTTTGTCACTCCCAGGCATGGGCTGAGGACTTTCTGGGAGCTGGGTCCTGCTCTGTGGCTGCAGTGGGACCTGGTGTGCTCACAGCCCCCCAGCAGCATCCCTTTGCTGTGCCAGGTTTGATGGAGTGGGCAGAGATCAAGTGAACACAATAAACAGAGAAAGAAAACCCCAAATTTAATGTAATTCTTGTGGAGGAAAATCCCACGCTCCTCCTCCCGCCCAGCCTGCTGGTACCGTGAGTCTCTGCACGTGCTTTACTCCTGCTTTGGATGCAGCAGGCAGGTCCTGTGATTCCTTGCCAGGAGTGATGCCTTGTGAAGGCTGACCTAGGACAGAGACTAGACAGAGCTAAAGAACAAAGAAGGGATTTATTAGAAGGTTTTAATGGGTACACCTTGGGCAGTACAAGAGCACAGATGAACAAAAATGGACGACTGGTCATGCAGTCTCGTCCTTTTATAAGTTCTGCTCCATTTGCATATTGGAGTTAATTGTGCAATTACAGCTTTGGCTTATGAAGTCCCATCCTTCTTATTTTTCTCTCTTCAGCCCACGTTGTTTGTGCTTTTGGGCCTGAAATCTTTATCATTTGTCCTTGGTGCCCAGCTAGAGAAGGAATTGTTTTGTCTCCCTACTCTGTGAAGAGAACTCACCATCCCCTCATATGAAGCTCAGACCCACACACTAAATCAACACAGAATCTGAAAAATAGAAAAGCTAGAACCTGAGGCATCAGGAGCAGCATCTCAGAGCAGGCTGTGTGTCCCCCCAGGTGCAGAGGCCGTTCCCAGCCACGCTCCCGCCATGACGGACGCTCCGCGCGATGCCGGCCCCAAGCAGGCGGCGCCGGCGCGGCCGGACAAGCCGGCTGCCGACTTCGGCTACGTGGGCATTGACGCCATCCTGGAGCAGCTGAGGAGGAAAGCCATGAAACAGGGCTTCGAGTTCAACATCATGGTTGTGGGTGAGTTGTTCCCCCTGTGCTCATTGTGTTGTCATTGTGCCACCACAACGTTTGTCCCCTTTGGAGCCTCCTCAGGAGCAGCGCTGGGGGCTCTGCCTTGGCAGTCAGCAAGGAGCTGAGCTCCCGAGGAGCTGGCCTGGGGTCAGCTGGGGTTAAAGCTGTCTGTGTGATGTGGTCCTCATCCTCCTGCATCTTGGGGTCCATAGGCACATCCTAGAGGAAAGCACCTTGAGGAGTGTCAGGGCTCACAAGAGCTCCCTTGATGGCTCTCCTGGAAGTCCTGCCCTGGTTTCAGCAGTCAGAATGCACATTTAAGGGATCAAGGGGCTGTACTGCTGCTGGTGTTCCAGAACCCTCATCCCTGCTGGTACCTCCAGCAGTTTGGGTAAAATTCCTGTTTGTGAGGTTTTTTGTATTCAGGCAGCCCTGCTACAAGTACCAGGGAAGACATGTTAAAAGCAGTGATTTACTGATGGAAATAAAGAGCAGCAGGAGGGGTTTGCATAGCTCTGTCATTTGGCTTCTTTGGAGACCTGCAGGGTGGCACAGCAGGGATGAGGGTGTCCCAGAGAGTGTCTACATGCAAGGAGGGAGGGCTGGAGGGTTGTGTACCCAAATCCTGTTGCCCACAGGTTCCTGCTCATTAGCTCTCCTGGGCTAATTACCACTGGCTGCATCACTGCTGCTCTGGCTGCAGCTTCAGGATCTGTGCTCCTGCAGCCCCCAGGCCCCCAAAGCCAGGCATGGCAGAGCCACTGACCTTCAAAATACTGGAGAGCTGGGCAGGCACTTTGGGACACCAGCCAAGGGGAAAAGGGAAAAGAAATGAGGCTTTTCTACTCTTTTCCAGCTGTTAATGTCTGACCTGGTGCTGTGGAGCCTCTTGTGTGAGCTGTGCCGTGCTCCTTGGGGCTGGGCTGGTCAGGTGGCAGCTCTCCCTGCCTGTGTCTGCCAGGGGAGCTGCAAGGGGATGAGGGGAGTAAATCCCAGGCAGTGACCAGTGGTGTGGTGATGGGGCCTCACCATCCCTTATCCTCCTGGGAGGAGCTGTGTAAGGCTGCAGGTTTAATGGGCATCCTGGAGGTCTGCCTGGGGTTGTGGAAAGGTCTGATCCAGAGGTTTTGCTAATTCTTTAAAGATTTCGGTGTGCTGGAGCTTTCCAGCAAGCTCTGTGGATGCTCAGCCTTTCCCATTCTGATACTTTCATTCCCTCTGCAAGAAAGTTTTTTTCCCTGGGCTGGGTGATCACAGCAAGGCTGGTCAGTGCACAACTGTTAGAACCCTGCATGCTGAGAATTTTAGACTTTCTGTCTTAAAAGACAAAGACCCTCAAAAGAACACTACATTTGACCTGAAGCCATGGAGAAAGCTTCCAAAAAATCAGAACCACTTCTTGGGAGGCATTTTAACAAATCCAGTTCTTTGCTGCAAACAGAGTATTCACTGCACTGGTCCTGGGAAAGAGAAATTACCTGTGCTGAGCTCCCATTTCCCTGCTGGATGAGGCTCCCATCCCTCCAGGAGCAGGCTGTGCTGCCTCAGCACCTCAGCAGTGTGCTGTGCAGATGGGGAGGGATGTTCAGGAGCAGCTCTGCCTTGGCAGCACTGTGTGTGGTATGGAGGCCTGTGCTGCAGCGTGCCTGGAAAACATTGTTCTGCCCTTGGCAGGAGCTGGGCTGGCTGTTTACAGGCTGGGAATTCAGGACAGCACAAACAAGTCGAGCTCTGGCCCTCCCAGAAGATGCAGGAGGAGCAGGGGAAGGGGCAGCAACCAGCCCTCATCCTGCTGTGCTTCCCTAGGGATGGGGTTAGCTCCATTACACCCATCCAGCCTGTGAGTTCTTGAGCTGAAATTGTTCCAATCTCTGCCTTTCAGGAGAGAGGTGACTTGTTCTGCAGGGGAGCTGGGAATTGAGCATCACTGCCATGCGGGGGTCACTCCTCACCGTGTCCCTGTGATGGGGCTTTGTGAAAACCCTTTCCCCACTGTAGCAAGGTCCCCATTCAAAGGGGTTTCACAATCCCAGCCAGAGCTGAGAGGGGGCTGCAGGCTATGGTCAGCTTAGTCCCTTGTCTTCTAAAGTGGCAGAGATGAAGAGGAATGTCTAAACTTTTAAAAATCCCAACCCCAAAGCACATCTTTTGCATTCAGTTTTCCGTGCAAAGCAGCTGGAAGGAGAGCAGAGGTGGCCAGGCTCAGCTGTGATTTTCCCACTGGATTTCAGTTGTGGGAAGGGCAGTGGGCTGGAAACCAGGGCTGTTGGAAGGGAGCTCTGCTCTGTGCTCAGCTGCCTGTGTCACACCCTTAGGGTACCTAGCTGCACCCCAGTGTGGCTCAGTGAGGCTGTGGTGCCAATGGGACATCACATCCTGGCTGCTGGTGGCTCTCACTTCTTTCCAGGCAGTGCAGCTGCAGCAGCTTGGACAGACACAAATGCAGAGACCCACTGCCTGGACTCTGATTTCACCTGTCCCCAGTGTGTCACTCTGATTTCACCTGTCCCCAGAGAGTCACACAGCCTCCCCCTCTCCCCAGGTGCTCCATTGAACGGTGAGCAGTGGTGCAGTGAGAGCTCTGTTTTGGCTCTGCATGCCCAGCTCCAGGCCTGTTAGTGCTTTGCCCTGTGTTTTCAGGCAGCAGGGGACTGGGAGCACTTCCCCCCAGCCTGCTCCCTGTGTTTCTTACAGCCCCACAGTGACAGTCAAAGAGAGTTTTCCTGTGCTGGATTGCAGCCATTGGTGATGTTGCAAACTCAGCTGTAAAATTTCTGTTTGATCAGGGAGTGGGGTGATGCCAGGAGGTAATGCCCAGTGCTGGTTGCTGCTTTGGCAGCCTGGATGGACCAGGACCCTGAAGAATGTGGGTGAAACCCTTGCTGACTCTGCTTAGGGACACTCTGTGGGACAAGGGACATGCTGGTGGCAATGCCATAATAGTTGGCTGTAACATGTCTTGGCAGAATGGGCTCATTGGGTCCCCATAGTGTGTGCAGGATCTCTGCAGTGTTTGCAGGGGGCCCTGGGTTTTGAGGAGTTAATTTTTTTTCTGCTCCCTGGGTTTTGAAGAGTTAATTCTGTTTTCTGTACTCTGGAAAAATTGTCCTCCAAGCTCATGGGACAGCTGTTCCTGGAGAGTCAGGAGCTGCTGCTGTCCTTTCCACACAGATCAGCATCAGCTCTGGGATATAAAGCATGAAAATGCTTTTTTAAAAGATGTTTTTCTAAAGTTGTGGAATCTCATGTGCTTCTTGGACTGTTGTTTGTGGGATTCAGAGAAGCTCCTGGCGTGGACCTGTGTCTGTGCAGCCAGCTGGGCCGATTGCAGCAGCAAGTCTGTCAGGGAAGCAGCAGCAGATGCAGCAGGCCTGAGGTTTGTAGGATTGTTGCTGCTGTAAGCCATGTCCAGATAAAGACTTGCCAAGCTGCTCCAAAGCCTTCCCTGTGGAACTGGACAGAGCAGACTGCAGGAGAGTGAAGGCACACTTGGGATGCTTTTTCCTGGGATTCCCTAGTCCCCATGCCCTGCTGAGCATCACCACAGCTCTTCAAACATCCCCAGCACTGTCTGCCTGTCCTTGGGTTGCTGGGATTTTGCCTGGATGCAGGGAACCAGCTCTTGGTTTGCTGCTTTGGAGCCAGGGAGGGGCTTTAGTACCTGCAGCATCCTCCTGACTGGGCTGGACTGGAGCTCCTTGGCTCGGGGGAGCTGCAGGGAAGCAGCTGCTCCTCGTCCTTCCCTCCCTCCCTCCCTCTGGCAGATCCAGTGCAGGCTGAGTCTGTCAGCAGCCCCATCCCCTGGCCCCTGACAGAGCAGGGAGTGCTGACTCTGGGTTATCCTGCTCTCTTCCAGGTCAGAGTGGCTTAGGGAAATCCACGTTAATCAACACTCTCTTCAAATCCAAGATCAGCCGGAAATCTGTCCAGCCAACTGCTGAGGAGAGGATCCCCAAGACCATTGAAATCAAATCCATCACTCACGGTGAGGCCCTGCAGGTCCCACCTGCTGCTTTGGCTTTAGGTCCTGCTCTGCCTGGTGTCTCTGGGGACTGACAGAGTTTTGGACCTCCATAAACCTCCACTCTTATCTCTCTAAATTGGCTTTTACCATCCAGAGATGTTTGCAGGGCTGAGAAAACATCTGGTTTTTATTTATTCATCAGCATTGAGTTAATTGTGTTGGAAGGGGCCAGTGAGGTGGCTGTGGGAGTGGCACTTCAGGGTGGATATGGGGCTGGATCCCTTTGGATGGCTGATTTTGTGCCTCTGAGGAGCTGTGAAGGTGCATTTCTCCCCAGGACCAAGCTCCAGCGCTGCAGCTGAATTTGGAGGGTGGGCTTGGCCAGAGCACCCATCAACACTCACCTCACACAGCAGCTTTGCTCTCTTTCAGAGATTGAGGAGAAGGGGGTTCGCATGAAGCTGACAGTCATCGACACGCCGGGCTTTGGGGACCACATCAACAACGAGAACTGGTGAGCTGCCCCTCTCTCCTGGGTGCAGGGGGAGGGCAGGAGAGCCCCAGCACACCCTGACCCCGTGCCCAGGGCTGGAGCCTGGTGCTGTGCCCCCCTGCTCTGTGGGCAGCAGGAAGGAGGTTGTTGTGGTGGCAGAGCAGTGCCATGCTCCCCGTGAGAGCCACAAACATCCTGCTGTTCCAGGCATGAGACAACCTTTGTTTGTGGCTGGGAGCAGCTGTGTGCCAGCAGGGCCAGTCCCCAGACCCTGCTCATGTGGCTCTGGAGGCTGAACTCTGCCTGGGATCCCTGGCACAGTGTCTGGCTCTGTGGGATGGCCCCTGGGCTGGGCAGGGCTGGCCCATGGCAGGGACCTTGTCCCCACCGCCAGCTGGGCTGGGCTTGTGGGCTTTGATTCTGCTCATGCTCCTGTACTGTGGCACTCTGCAAGGAGCCAGGGCATGGTCCCAGCGCTGTGCTGCTCCACAGCCAGGTCCAGGAGGAGAGAAGGGAGCAGTTTTTAGGCATTTTCTTGTCTAAAGCAGCCAGTAAATCCCCTCCTTCAGCAGTGTGTGGAGTTGCTAAGAAGTGAACACCTGAGGTGTGCATCCCAGGCTCTGCAGGTTCTGCTTCACACAGAAAGTCAGGGTGGTCCAGCTCCCTCACACCATCCTGTGTTGCCCTCTCTCTGCAGCTGGCAGCCCATCATGAAGTTCATCAACGACCAGTACGAGAAGTACCTGCAGGAGGAGATCAACATCAACAGGAAGAAGCAGATCCCCGACACGCGGGTGCACTGCTGTATTTATTTCATCCCAGCCACGGGCCACTCGTACGTACCCTGCTGTCCCTGCTCCCCTCGGCTCCCCTCTCCATGGCCCAGCAGCTCAGCCCTCAGGGCACTTCTGCCCAGGATCCTCCCATGGTTTTTGGGGCTTGAGGAGCTCGAGGACAGCTTGAAGCTATCCTTAGGGCTGTATCAGCTGGAGGCCTCACAATAAACAGCAGAGCTACTGTACCCCAGAGAAATGAGGTGTTTCCTCTTCTGAAGGGCCATGAAATCCTGTCTGAGCTCCTGGGAGCTGCTGCCTTTGCTGTGGTCACTTGGCTTACTTGACTAAGGATGGACGCAGGTCTCAAATTGGATGGAGAGGCTACTTTTGCAAGCAGAACATTAATTTTTTTTTCTTTGTCCCTGACATTGTAAGGGGAGAAGCCATTTTTCCTTGTGCTTCCAAGGCAGCAAACACCCTCACCCCATAAGGGTATTTTGTAGGCTGCTTGACTAGTCTGCAAGAGGGATGCTGTTTATTCAGCCCGGAGTTCTCCTGGCTCTGGCACTTCTCAAGTGACAACATCAAAAGGCCCAGATCTCGCTCTATATTTTTTTTTCCTTTTCTATTTTCTTTTTTTTCCCCCTCCTAGGCACACAGCCCACCCTGAAAATCTGGGGCACTTAAAATGTCTTGAAAAATGTGACTTAAAAAGTATCACAACAGAAAACGAGACCTAAGTTTCCTTTTGATTTGTGTCAATTCCTTCCACTTCTGGCTCTGTCTGCATTGGGGATGTTTCTGCGTCTGTTTTCAAAAGTAAACTTAAGCCTCCAGCACTGCATTAATGTCAGCCTTTTCCACTTCCCCATGTGGAGATTTATTCCAATAGAAAAGACTTTGTTTTGCTTCTGTCAGTGGGTAGACCAAAAATGCATCCTTCACTGGAATAAAATGCCTGCATGGGCCAGTAATGCCCCTCTTGTGTAACTGATCAGGAGCAGAGGGGCTGATGAAACATTTATGGTTGAATACAATAAAACAGAGAAGCTTTCAAAGGGAAATGACATTTTTAGGCCAGTCTAACATGTTGGTCCCACTAATCTCAGCCCAGATCTGCAGCCCCTGCCTCGGCAGGTCTGACTTGCAGCCTTAGCTGTGCTCCAGCTTTTCCTCACCCCTCTGGCTGTTTAACTCTTAAAGAACTGATCTGATGCTCAGAGGGGGGGTGTGTTGGGTGCCTGGCAGTGCAGGCAGGGATGTGGAGCCCCGTTCTGTGTCCCCTGGTGGAGCCTCTCCAGCCGCGCTCTGGTTTCTCTCACCCGCCGGCCAACAGCAATTGTGTGGATTTTCAGCTGCTTTTTTTCCTTCTCTCCAGTGAACATGTGTTTCCAATATCTGAGCGAGCCCAGCAGTTGGGGGCTGTTGTTGCTGGGCCCTGTGCTGATCCTCTTCCCCTGCAGGCTGAGAGCCTGGCTGGGGCTGTCCACACGGTCACCGGTTCACCCATCCCCTCCTGCCACCTGAGGGACAAACCCCACTGGGAGGGGGAGGTTGATGGGAAATTTTGCTTCTCTGAGAGCTCAAGCAGGAATTAGGGTTCCTTTCTGCTCTCTTGTGAAGTCCAATTTATGTTTTTCATCATTGTGGACAGGCTTTCCCCAGCAAAGGGTGATGTGGGCACCTCTCCTGCGGGGTGGAGCTGCTGTGACAGTGCTGTAGTAGAGGATCCTGTGAGGGAGCCTTGTCCTGGGGTTGTCACACACAGCTAGGTGCAGGTTTGTGCCCTGGCCGAGGCAGCAGGTCCATGGTCCCTTGCAGCGGGTTTGAAAAGGGCATTGAGGTCCTTGCTGTGGTGCCCCTGTCTTCTCCAGGGGTGACTGGGAGGAGGGCAGTGGCTGGTAGAGCTGTAGGGCCTGCACTGGGGACATTGTCACCCAGCCCCAGCATGTCCCCATGGCCCTATCCACATGCTGCACTCACCATCCCTGGTGCGTGGTGCTGCCCTCCTGGGATGTGCCTGCACGGGGTGTTGGTGTTGCCTGGGGAGCTGCTGCTGGTGATGTGGGTGGGCATGGCACAGCACTCCCTGTGCAGCTGGGTTAAGCCTGCCAGGGCACTGGGTGAGAGCTTGCTTTTTCCTAGATAAAAAGGAGTGAGGGATAAAAAAAAACCAAAGTTGGTGCAGAGATCTGGAGGCCAGAGCAGAGGATTGCTTGGCTCAGTTTCAGTCTGGCCCTCCTATCCAAGCAGCTCCAGGGTTAATCAGCAGAGAAATTTCTGCTGCATGAGGGAGTTCACAAGGGAGTTCAGGACAGCCCATGCAGTTCACACACAGCCTGTAACACTCCCATGTACCCATGCCTGTGAAGGCTGAGGATGGTGCTGGCTGGGGCTTCCAGCTGCAGCTGCACAGGCCGGGCCCTGCCACTCAATAAATATCCCTGCTCTGACCCCTGCAAAGCTCTGTTCACCTCAGGAATGGCTCTGGAACTCTGCCTGGCCACATCAGCACTTCTCCTGCCTCTGCCAGGGCTGGTGGCTCAGGAACTGCCACCCACTCCCTCCTTTCCCTCTGGCTGCCCCTCTCAGGTGCCCAGCAGATCCCTGGAGCAGGTGATGGGGCAGGGCAGCTGCTGGGTCCTCACCGGTGTTTGCTTAACACACAGCTCAAATTCCTGCTGTTAGTTTGGTCTGGGGCACAACCAAAAGGAAATAACTTCACAGCTCACTGTGGATTTTGATTCCTGTAACAGCATTTCAGAGGAACCAGCAGGAATGAGCCTGTGCTTAGATCCTGTCTGTGCACAGTGGCAGAAATAAAAATGTGTGTCCTGGGTGCCACAGTGGTGCCCAGTTGCACAGCCTCCCCCAAGCCCACAGCAGAAGGGGATGAAGGAACAACCAGCACCACCTGGAGTGGTTTGAGCCCATGCTGCACCTCCTGCTCCAGCCCATCCACTCCCCTTTGAGCTCTTCCACCCCTCCCAGCAAAGCCCAAAATGTGTATGTTGTAAGTTAATAATATCAGGGACCATTTAGAGAAGAGGAGGAAAATAGATTAGTTTTTTTTCTTGAGCCTTCCCTTCTCTTCTGTGATGTGCTTGGAGCAAATAACACTTGTCATCACCTTAATCCATGGTGTCTTCACATGAATGTGATGTGTAGCTACAGGCAGGCATTGTTTTTAGTAAAAATACTCATTTCCTTTTACATAATTAAGGTTTTGAGGGAGATACCTATCTAGCAGGAGTCGATAGGATATCTAGAAACTTGCAGTAAACCCTGAAACATACAGTTTGCTCTGCTGGTGAGTCTCAGGGTGGTGCAGGGAGGTGACTTCTGTGGATGAGGCACTTGCAGGAGCCCGTGGGGGCAGAAAGTTGTGTCAGAAGTGCCTGGGTGCAGAGGGACAAGGTCACTGTGCCTGGGGGATGCTGCTGGACACAGCAGGGGTGTGGGCAGGCTCTGGCTCTGCCTCCTCTCCTCACTCACTGTGGCATCCTCTGGATGTGTGAGGGATCTGAGGGATGGAACTGAGCTTTTAACATGTAGATTGAGCTGCAACTCTAATGTCTGCCTGATTGTGGATTCATGCTCTGTATGCATCCTGGTCTTTAAAGGAAAAGCTGATGAAAGAGGTAGGAACACAGGCTCAGTGGGGAAGAAGCTTTTAGAGGAGAAAAATTGTTTGGAAAATAGCAAAGAGAGAGGAGGGGAAAGAATTCTGCTGGGAAAGGAGCATTACTGCATTACTTCCTTGGAGGTCTGGGAAATACATTATGCAGAGCTCCAAACAATGTTTGCCAGCAGCAATTCAGCTTAGATGTGTCCATGGGGGTTCCTTGTGGTTTTTTCTATTCTTTCTTCCCTTTAATAACCAAAATCTCTCTTTCCTGGGGCCCAGGGTGATCTGTGACCCTGTGTTTGAGTTAGGACTTTATTTGTCCCTGTGCTAATGATGTGCTCAGGGCTCTGTGTGTTGTTGGTGTGTGAGGACAGGATCCACCTGGCAGAGTCCGGCTCCATCCCTGGGAGAGGGAATGACCAGGGCAGGGTTCAGCTGGGTCACCAGTGCTGGCTGCTCTGTTTTCAGGTCAGCTGGAGCTGAGTGGGTCTCTCTGGGGCTGACTGTCCCTCCCTCAGCACTGGAGCCAGGCAAAGCTGTCCCCGTGGGATGGGGACACTGCCTGGTGGCTGCTGAGGGGAAGGATCAGTCCCTTCCCCCCTGTGCCTGGGTCTGCAGGGATCTCTGAGCCCTTTGTAGGGCCCAGGGAGACCATGGTGGGGTTTGGTTTGGGTGTGTTGGCAGTGGGTGCTCTCTTGGCCCTTCAGTGAGGGCTCATTTCAAACACCTCCTGCCCAAAGGAGATCCTTGACCCTGAGGCCTCCAGGTTTCCTTTTCAAGGCAACACCTACTCAACTGTGCTGCATGTCACCATCATCCCCTTCAGAGCCACCAAGGGGCACCTGCAGCACCTGGAGGTGTCCCAAGGAAGGTTTTCTCCTGGTTTGGGACCCCCAGCAGTTCAAACACCTTCAGGGAGGACTGAGGAGCAGGGGGGGATGATGGCCAGGTGCCTTCATCGCTGTCTGCAGCCTTGGATGTGGAGCAGTGTGGAAGTGGAGCTGTCAGCAGGGAGGGATTTCCCAAGGCACTGTTCACTGGGGTTATGCAATCCCTGCAGCTTTCCTCTGCTGAGACTTTTGTTGTAGAGATTTTCTGACATTCTTGCCCTCTGGAACAAGCAGCATCTCTTCTGTGCTCTGTGAGCCCCTGGAGAATGTCCAGAGCTTTTTTTAATCCCAGCTGATGAATGTGAGAGGCACTCCCAGCTTGTGCATAACCACAGACTTCAGGGTTTACTTAAAGTAAACCCTTTCTTACAACCTTTTTGTATGACCCTTTGAAAGAAATCTGGAATCATAGATTGTTGTGTGACATTGATGGAGAACTTAAAAGCTCCCTACATCAAAATCCTGTGCAGGCATATGATAAACTTTCAGCATCCAGTTTTCTGGATAAAGTATCTATATCACTTTGAACAACATGAATATTTTGCATAAATATTAATTTACATTTTATTGCTTTTGTACCACCAGTGTAACAGGTGCTTCCAAATACTCTGGGAGCAAATGATGGAGCAGATATTAAATGAGGTATGCAGAAATACACTCAGTAAAATGTCCCAAGCAACTGGTGCTCAACAGAGGGGGAAGTGCGAGCAGGGACAGTCACCTGTGGCCATTTCCACGTTGTGCTGTCCCTGGATGGTTGGTGACAGCTTGGATAGAGCTGGAGCAGGTTTGGATTTGTACCTGGCAGCTCAGCCAGCATCGCCCTGCTCCATCCCAGCCCCACCAAGGACACCAGTAGCTCTGGGCAAGTTCCTGCAGTCCTCTGAGGCCCTGCAGAGATAAAAGCCCTCTGCCACTTCACGGGGCTTTGTGAGGGCTCACAGCGGCAGCTTTGAAAGGGAAATGTTTAAAGTGCTTTAAAACCCTCTTGTCCTATCTGAGAGGAAGCGATTCCCCCTCTGTCTGCTCTTTGAATGCCCCTCCCTACCAGGGGATTGCAGCAGCAAATCCCCTTTTTCCTGTCGTTTTCCAGGAGTGCAAATCCCCTTTTTCCTGCTCTTTTCAAATCCCCTTTTTTCCTGCTGTTTTCCAGGCTCCGGCCGTTGGACATCGAGTTCATGAAGCGCCTGAGCAAAGTGGTCAACATTGTCCCGGTGATCGCCAAAGCCGACACGCTAACGCTGGAGGAGAGGGACTACTTCAAACAACGGGTAAGGGGCTGCTGCCCCTTCCCTGGGCTCCCATCTGTGCTAGCCCATCCCCTGGTGCTCCTTGCCCCCCTCGTGGCTCTCCTGGCAGGGCTGTGCAGGCAGGGCCTGGCCGGGAGCCCAGCGCATTCCTCCGGCTGCAGCTCGGAGCGATCCCGCGTGGCCGCAGGGTAGGGCTGCTCTCCAGGCACTTTCTTGTGTTTCTCTTGGATCTTTGTCAGTGCAGGATAAGATTGGAGCTGCAGGCCTGCTTCTCCTGCCTCCTTTGTTGTTGTTGTTGTTGTTATTTTCAGGCTGGTTTCTGTTATTTTGGGAGGTTGGTGCACGTAGGGGCTGGAAAAGCCTCCCCGTGCAGCATCGTGCACTGATACAGGAACCAGTGAAAAATGTGTGGGTTTGCTGAGCTCAGCTGGGTGAGGTTTAGGAGGAAAGCAAGGTATGAAATTCCCGTGGTTGGGAGCTAAGGAGGGGCTGTCTGAATCCACAGCAAGGCATGGGCTGTGCTCTGAGAGGTGGAGGTGGCCCATTCGGGGGTTTGGTAAGGGACTGTAAATCCGTTTGTGTGGGTGGTGGATGTGGCTGCAGGCGTGAGGGCCTCAGCATTCCCTGCAGAAGTAAAAACCACCAAGCTCCTTGATCCATGAGTCTGACCTGGGAGAAGTAAAGGGAAGGAGAGTTTTGCCAAAGGGTAGTTTTAGGGGCCACTCCTCTGGTTATGGACAGCTTAGCCAGGGATGGTTCCATGCCCCATTGCAGGAGAGGGTGAGCTGCTCCTTCCCACCCCAGTGTGGGAGCCTCTCCTTCCCAGTTCTTAATGAGCAGCATCAGGCACTGAAATACCCAGTCTGATTTTGGGGGCAGTTCCAAACTCTCCAAGCAATTTCCTTGGCTAGAGGCTGGCAGGGAATGGAGCTGAGGGGTGACCCAGGCTGGGCTGGCTTGGCTTGCCAGGCTGGTTGCACAGAGTTCTGCAAGGAGCTGGTGAGGGGACACGGAGGGGTGAGTCCATGGTGCCACATCTGCTCTTTGTGGTGGCTTCTGCAGGCTGCTGGCTCCATTCAGAGGTTACCAGTGCACCCATCCCTGTGTCTGTAGGTGACTGACTGGCTCTGGCACTACAATATCAGTCTGGGACCTCAGATGTCACCTGGGCACCCTTGGCTGCTGGGTGTCCGTGGAAGACCATGGGGACAGTGCCTGGCTCTGCTGCTCTGCACTGGCTCAGCACAAGACAAGCTCACCCTACCTCTGATTGCTTCCTGATTACAACCAGACCTCCCAAATCCTTTCAGATGGAGGGAGAACATGTCACACACATGGTGTGTTTGCTCCCAGCAGATGAGAGGACAGGAAATCAGGCCAGCTGGGCACAGGCTGGGACATTTCCACTCATTCATTCCAGTGTGCCTGCATGTGTGCTTCCAAAAGCAGAGTCCTGTCTGCATCTGGGGTGTACCTGGTTCAGAGAAATGATAAGTTTTAGGTTTGGATGGGGTGGGCAGGGGATGTGAAGCCCCAGCCTGGCTTCAGGTTGGTGCCAGTACTGTGCTGAGGGAGTGGAATGTGCTCCCTGGAGCTGGCTTTGTTGGGTTGTTCCCCTAAACTCGGTGTGGGTTTGGTGGGGGGTGGGAGGCTGGCTGGGGGCATCCCCTGGGCTGGATCCACTGCTTTGCCAGCCTGCACTGTAGGACTGGTGTGGAGCTGTTGCCGTAGGAAGTGGTGGGAGCTGCTGCCAGCCTGGGTTGGGGTTTGCAGCACTGTAGGAGAAGGTTGATCCTTCAAGCTCCCTGTGAGCTGAGCCTCCACCCAGGAATTAGATTCCAGCCTTGCACAGAGGCAGAGTCCTTAGAGTCTGCCCTTCCAAGCTGTGTCCTTGTTCCCCCAGATCACGTTCCTTTTCCAAGGAGTGTAAACAAACAGCAGAGAGCAGCTTTTCACCTTTGTGTTACAAGCCTGGAAGCTGTGTTCCCCTGTGCTTGGGCAGCTTGGGTTGTCTTGTTTGTGTTTTCCAATCCCTAAACAACATCCAGCTTATGTAACTTCATCTCTCTCTCTGTCTGAGCTGTGTCTTGGCACCAGGTTCTTGCAGAGGTTCCAGGGCAAGCTCTTGGTGGGTGTGTGGCACAGGTCTCTGTCCCCAAAAGGGGCTGTGTTTGGGATGGAGAGGGAGATGCTGCTGCTGTGACTGGTAGGCATCACTCAGAGACCCTTTTGGGAGCAGCTGCCATGGTGGGAGTGCAGCTCCTGTGCCTGCCTGTCCTTCACCTGTGCCTGTGCTCTTCCCTCCTAGATAATGGCTGATCTCCTGGCCAATGGCATCGATGTGTACCCCCAGAAGGAGTTTGATGAGGACTCTGAAGATCGGCTGGTGAACGAGAAATTCCGGGTCAGTGCAGGGGCTGTGCCTGGGACAGCCCCTGCAGCTCCAGGGCTGGCCATGTCCTGGGGGTTCCCTTCCAAAGGCCTCTGTTGTGTTCCCAAAGCTGCTGTGCCCTGTCCATGGGGTCTGCCCAGCAGCAGGGATCCTGCCAGAGCTCAGGGCAGGGGTGGAAACAGGGTGGGAAAGTGGGATAGGTGTCCTGTCCATACTCCTTCCCCGTCACCACCCTGCCAGGTGCCCTCAGCAGAGGGTCCATGGCCCCTTCCCCTGCCCCAGGCTCAGGGAGCAGAGGTGCCTGCCCATCCCTGGCTAGGGCAGCAGCCTTCCCAGCACTGGGATGGAATTTCACCTGTAGGCTGCCTGCAGATAGCAATTCCACACTGCAGGACTCAGCCAGCAATTTTTTTGGCACAGTAAAGTGGATTGGATCAATTCAAGGAAGAAAAATGTCTTTTAGGCACTCTGAAGTTCAAAGACACCAACTTGGATCAGGAAATGAATTGGCCACAGGTTGCCAGATGCTGGGGGCAATTCCCAGGGAAGCTTTGGGATACTTTTGCTCCAGCTATACCTGGTGCCTGCCAGTGAAGGACTGGACTAGGCTGGGTTTGGGCTGGTTTTAGGCTGGGCACATGTGCAGGAGATGCTGGTACCCAGTCCTGGGCTGCCTGTGGGCCCTGGCAGGCAGCACTGCTCAGGAACATCAGGGGCAAACCAGCTCATCCCATGAAACCCCCCTGGAAACAGGAGGATGTAGGACTTTGCTCCCTGGTTTGGTTTCCTGAGCAGTTCTCAGAAGAAATCACAGCCTTGTTTTTCTCTTTCCACAGGAAATGATCCCATTTGCAGTGGTGGGCAGTGACCAGGAGTACCAGGTGAACGGAAGAAGAATTCTTGGGAGGAAGACCAAGTGGGGCACCATTGAAGGTACCTGAGCCCACCTCCCTGCCCTGGCAGAAGGCAATAAAGTCCAAAACCAGCAGTAGAAGTTGAGGTGGATGTGGTGCTTCCCTGCCCCTCCAAAACAATATAATTTTCCTCATGTTTGAGGACTGGAAACACCTTGCTGGGTTCCTGGGCCTTTGTGTGTCTTAGAGGGCTGCTGATGCTGGAGAGGACATTTCTGTGGGTCTTGTGGCCTGGCTTGTGCTT
Organism: Serinus canaria; assembly: GCF_022539315.1. Lineage (NCBI taxonomy): Eukaryota > Metazoa > Chordata > Aves > Passeriformes > Fringillidae > Serinus > Serinus canaria. Next base: position 8,098,501 of record NC_066331.1, on the reverse strand, counting down.
CTTGCACAGTTAATTGCCTGATGGCAGGATTTGAGGGCACACCAGTGACATCCCCATGTTTCAGGCCCCTGTTAGAACCTTCCCCTGGCATCTGTACCTTCCACCATGCCTTTGGTTGTGCCTTTGTGGGATCTCTTCCCTCTTCCATCTCCCATCTGCATCTCCCTTTTTTCTCCCCCATTTTACAACCATGATTTAAAGGCTAGATGAAAGCTCCTGGCTCCAGCACATCCAAACATTTCCCTGTTGATGGTTTCTGGCAGCCAGCTGGCTCATCTCCAGTGCCACCCCTCTCATCTTCCTCCCCTTCACTTCACAGGTTCCTCTCATTTACAAGTCTTTTTAATAGGAATCCTGTGTTGAGGGATGGTTTAACAAAGCTGCCAGGAAAATCTGTGTATTTTGAAGCTCTGCTGCCCTCTTGTGCTGTGTCCCTGAACATTCTGAGTTCAATGGGATTCATTAAACCCTCACCTTCTACTTGTGAAGGCATCTGCCTTCAGCACAGGGAGACCTCCAGGACACAGCCATGGCCACAGGCAGCCTTGGCACAGCAGTTTTGTTTCTGTTTTGCCATTCCTGCATGATGTTTAGAGGTTGGACTCAATGATCTTAGAGGCCTTCTCCAATACAAAGGATTCTGCTGTTCTATGTACAGGATTGTTTGGATAAAAAAAAAAACCAAACCTTAAGAGGAGTTCTTGCTCTAAATTGAGTAAAATAAGGGGTAAATTGAGTAAAATAGCAGCTGTCTGATTGTGGTGGAGCAGCACCCCTTGGTTTTTCCCTATTGCAGCACTCCTCCTTCTGCCAGCAGAGGCTTTTGGCAGCAGGAGTTCCTGTCCTTGCACAGCCCTGGCAGCCCTCACCTGGGATTCTGCAGGATGCTCATGGCTGAGTTACAGATGAAACTTCGGTGGAGACATGCCTGGTGCTCACTGCAGAGCTCATCACGGCCCTTCCCCTGTCTTGTTGGGGTTCTGGGGGTTGTACTGGGGGTGCTGCTGGGAGCTCCTCGTTGGTGGGACCCTGGGAAGGGGCTGTGGGTGCTCAGTCAGATCTCACCAGGGCTGAGCTGGTGCAGGGACCTGGTGCCAGCTTTACAGCAGGAAAGAGGACTCCTGAGTTCTGTTGTATCCCGGGTGTCAGTGCTCACCTGAGCCCAACACACGCTGGGGAAGCCCCCAGGTGCTGCTTGCCCCAGGTGGTGCCATGGGGGCTCACTGATGGCTTTCTGTCTCTTGCAGTGGAGAACACAACACACTGTGAGTTCGCCTACCTGCGGGACCTCCTCATCAGGTCAGTGCCCTGTCCCCAGAGCCTTTGGTCACCAGGTGGCATCCAGGGAAAGGGTACAGCCCAGCACAGCTTGAGGCAGCTGCTGCTTTGCTCTGCTGCTCCATCCCTCCACCCATTCACCCCTCCATCCCTGCCTTCCCTCCTGGCCCACTGCCACTCTGCAGCCCCTCTGCGAGGGGTGGCCCCACTCCCTGGTGGCTGAGTTTGGGGGGGGAGGAGCAGTGGAGGGGTCAGAACACACTCCAGGATTGCTGGCAGTGTGGCTCCAGCTTGTCTGCAAGCAGCTTTTGGCCTTAGTGTCCCTTACCAGTGCCAGATCTCACCCCCAGTTCAAAGACATCACCCTTCACTGGGTGTCACTGTGGGGTCTGGGTGATGGCTGATCCCTCTTGAAAGAAATGTCCCTGCTGTGGGGGAGAGGGAGGCTGAGCCCCCTGGGTTTGCTAGAAAGGGGGCATTGGGCTCCTTCCCAGTTTGGCTGCAAAGTCAACTCTGCACACGTGATCTGCTGCTGGCAGAGTTGTGTGGGGCTACAAAACCTCACCCCAGGACTAGCAGGGTGGGGATCTCCCTGGCTGGGTGTTGTGCAGCCACAGGTCCTGTGTCCCCAGGCACAAGTGAAGGCTTCAGCTCCTGCTGCCCAACAATGCTGCCAGTGATTGCCTTTACTTCACCCCTGTGCCCTAAAGGCACCATTAACCAGCAGGGCAGGAGGGGACACTGGGCTTGGGGGGGTTTGGGGTGACGAGGGTCGAGGTGCAGAGTCTGGGCTGGTGTGATTGCTCCATCTCCCTTCCCTGCAGGACACACATGCAGAACATCAAGGATATTACCAGCAACATCCACTTTGAAGCCTACAGGGTGAAGAGGCTGAACGAGGGCCAGAGCTCTCTGTCCAACGGCGTGGCTGACAAGGAGCTGGTGGCCAACGAAATGTAACCGTCCCTCGCCGCAGCCAGGACCTCGCTCGCTCACGCTCGCTGTTTCTCCCCTCTTCCCCCTTTATTTTTATATAAATCCTCTGCCACTGTCCCTCTTGCCCTGCTCCCTGACCCCCGCCATGTTAACTGACCAAATAACCAGACGTGGAGCGGGGTGGCCGCTCTCCCCCTGCTTTGTGCCATGAGTTTTGTGCTCAGCCCCCAGAGAGGCGTCCCTGGCCTGGGGACCGTCCCTCTGTGGAGGCTGGGCTCTTGCTGGCCCCCAGCTGTGGCCCCACAGCCAAAGCCAGGGGAGCAGATCTTTGGGGCCAGCAGGGTTGGCGTGCCCTGGGAGCCCTTGCAGCCCCTCCATGCAGGGGCTCCTCTCCGTCCATGGAAGGCGAGGGTTCCTCCAGGTGAATGTAGCCTTCGGAAGCGAGGTACGGTGGGATGAAGAGAGCAAGCCAGTGCCATCCTTGTCTCCTGCAGCCCTCTGGGAGCCTCCAGCCCCCAAGCCAGCCCCTGTACCCTGTCTACATGCAATAAACTGGGAGTGTTTAGGTGTCACCTCGCCTGTCACCGACCCCCGGCCAGGCAGAGCGACCTGCTTTGGGAGAAGTGCCTTTTCAGACTGTGATCTCGCAATAGTGTGGGAGAGGGCAGGGAGGCTCTGCCTGGTCTGTCTCTGCAGCCTACAGAAGGCTGTGAACCTCCACAGAGACTCTCATTCCCTCTCCCTTGGCCAGAGCTGTGGCTGATGTCCTGGGAACACTTGTGTATTTATTTGTCACTCAGTTGGGTGGGTCTTTGTCCTCTGAAGGCTCTGAGTGTGTTTGTCCTGAGGGGGCTGAGCGTGGAACTTGTCTCTGCAAAGCAGTGGTGGGAGGCAGAGGGTTGTCCTGTCTGACCCTTGTGATTCTTGGCCTTTTCCCTACATCAGAGGAGGCTCTTTGATATCTGTAAATTCCTTTTCATTTCCTGGGTCCCCTGTGTGTCCAGGGAAGATGCTCCTGTTTTGCTGGTCCTTGTGCAGGGGGTTTGTGCTGACCGAGCCCTGCAGCTGTGGGGGGGCTGGGGGGTGTTTGTGGGTGCTGCTCCCCCTGCTCTGCCCCCAGACCCTTCTCTTTCTGTGTGTCTCTAGTGAATCAGACCCTGCAAGCATTAGGTAGCACTGTGACACAGGAGCAGGGGTTCCTGGAACAAAGCTCTGCAGTCCTGCCCCTCTCCCCAGCTCCCCTTGCCTTTCTGGTGTCCACCAGTCTCCCAATCCTCTCTAAGGGAAAAAAAACTTCCTGCAAATCACCCATTTTTGGGGCACACACTGAAGTGGCAGCGTGTCCCATCCTCTAGCACTGGAAGGCACCTGCAGAGCCCATGGGGGACAGAGCCTGGCTCAGCACAGGAGGAGGGAGGAGGTTGCTCTCCCTTTGCTGGGGATGCCCAGGTTTTCAGGGGCTCCCCACATGTTCCCCCCAGCAGCCAGAAGGGTGTGGGCAGGGGGGTGCATTGTGAGAATCCCTTCTCCACTCACATCCCCCCTCCACAGCAGCCCCGCAGAGCTGTTGGGGAACAGCAACTCTACTTGCTGACTTGCTATATTTTAGCAAAAACAACAACAACAAATGTATTAACTGAAAAAAATTATATATATTTCAAGTGTTAAAAAAAGACTGAAAGGGGAGAAAAACCTCTTGTGTGAGGCACTTCTGCAAATGCCATCTTAAACTTTTTTTTTCCTCTAGTTGGTATCTCAAGCTGGGCCAAGCAAGACACGCCGCTTTCTCCTTTGTAACCTGACTTTTTTTTTTTTTTGAAGGAAAAAAAAAAGAAAATAATACAATAAAAAAACCCTTCATCCAGATCTATTAAAATGGCCTTTTGGGGGTTATAAGCATTATGAAAATTTAGTCCATTTTTGTATAAATAATAGTGTTTAATATGTATTTCCCAAAATAAATGTTTCGAATGCAAATAGAAGGAGGCTTGTTTGGAAATGTCTGTTCCCAGCCTTGGTGTAATCACTGCTGCATGGACCCTGGAGGGCTGGGGGTGATGGGAGAGTCCAGGCCCAGAACTGCCCTGTTTAGGGTGAAAGAGAATTCCTGACCTCCTTGACTCATCCCACTTCAGATACCTGCCCCAGGTACTCTACAAACTGCTGGAGCTGATTCTGCTGAGCACCTTTGGGATGGAGCCAGCCTGATCCTGAGGGAGGCAGGTGGATCCCATCCCTGTGCTTCCACAGTGGAGCTGTTCCCGCTGTGCTACCTGGTGTTTGTATGGAGAAGTGGGCTGCCCCCAGTTCAGGGGCAGGCAGGAGCTTCTCTTTCACACCAGTGTGGCTTTGGTTCCACAGGCAGGTGGTCTTCAAAACCCTTCATGGCTGCAGGCTTGGCCTTGGGATGCCCTTGGAAGTTGGTTTCCCTTGGAGGATTGGCCCTCCTGAAAACCACGTTTTTCCCTGGTGTCACAGATCTGACACTGTCCCCTCTGGTTTAATCTCTGTCTCGTGTCTTTATGGTATTTTTCCCCCTGAGTAGTTGAACTCAGAAGCCACCTGGAGCTCTAAGTGACCCTGCTTAGGCTGGGGCTGGAGCAAGTGACTTCCAGAGGCGCTTTCCAGCCTCAGCCCCTCTGGGATTGTGTGGCTGTGGGACTGGATGGAAACAAACCCAGCAGGGGAGCACTCAGGTCAGGTTCCTGTGGGGCCCTAGAGCACAGGACAGGCTTATGTACATTTTACCTCTGCTTTTCTGCTGGCACCTGGGTTTTGGTGCAGTGAATTCTCTCATCTCATGTGGCATCCAGTGATGGGACCCCTTTGCCCAGTGCCAAACCCATCCCCATCAAAAACCTATTTTCTGAGCTGCACAGCAGTTCTGTGCTTGCCTTACCCCAAATTCCCACACCCACAGCTCACAAAGGATTCCAGGGTGAGAAGCAGCAAAATCAAAGTGTTCTCACTGCTGTAACCAGAGCAAGACCTAGAACAAAAGCTCCTAGGGACAGAGCAGGGAAAATCAAGGTGTAGTTGTAGTAACTACAAACACAGGCCGTGGGCCTTGCTCCTGGAGGAGCCTACAGCAGTTTTCCCCCATATTGTGTTTTTTCTTGTGCTGGGATTTGGGGGTTTTTTTGCTGTTTTCCTCATTGTTGGTGTCTGAGCATGCAAGGGACAGGGGACAGAGGATGCTCAGATGCTGGAATCTGAGTGTGTCCATGGAAGGGACAGAGGAGGCTCCAGGGCTCTCCTGGCAGATGCTGGAATCTGAGTGTGTCCATGGAAGGGACAGAGGAGGCTCCAGGGCTCCGGCTTCCTGGCAGATGCTGTCCTGGTGACACGTTGAGAAATGTTTTGTGGATGGAGAGAGGGGAAATCAGGCAAAATTCCCCAGCTCAGCAGTAAGGGCAGCTTTTGTTTAGGCCAGAGGAGGAGCTCAAGGGGGTCGGAGGTCCCTTCATGGGAATGGTGCAGGGAATGGCTTCCAGATGTTGGGAAGCTCCAGAGAGGTGGGGTTGGCCAAGGGAGAGCAACAACACCAGATGCTCTGATGGATCAGGGGCTTGTGTGGTGCTGTGGGGAAAATCCCAGCTGGGGGAAGGGCTGGCCATTGCAAAATTCCCCCTCGCTCCCCAGAGCCTGCCTGGAGTGACCTGGGAGGGGCTGGGTGGGAGGGTTTGGGCAGAGGAGGGGGCAGGCAAGGAGCTGCTCCCCCTGCCCACACCCTCCAAGGGAAATGTGCCTCAGGATGGCAGCAAGGACCTTGCACTAATGGCTTATTGAGTGGCCTCACTTTAACAAATGAGGGAAATGAAGATGAGTGAGAGTTTAATTACTGAGCTGAACAGCTTTCCACAGCAAGGATGGGCCCTGCTTGCCTTGCCTGGCTCAGGGAGGGAGAGGGGTGCCCCTGGCACAGGGCTCTGGGGGTGCCTGGCAGCCCTGGAGGAGGTGGCTGCAGGACCAGGGAGGGCTGGAGATGGGTCAGGTTCCAAAGAGCATCTCCATCCAAAGAGGAGGACTATAAATAATAAGAATAAAAGGGAGTATAAATAATTAAAGCAGCTCATAGCGAGCAGTTCCCGAAACGTCTGCCTGATTTAAAAACTAATTACTTGGAGGGTAATCACCACCAGAAGTGCACATATTTACCCACAATGCTGCTCTTCCCTCCTCTTCCTTTCGCTCCCTTCTCCTGATAGCTTTCCCAGGCTCTGGCACAGACTTATCACTCACCCACAGTGCACAATAAAGGGGCTTGTACTCGTCCATCTCCCTGATTAATACCAGCACTGGAGACCTGCTCAGGGAGGAATAAATCCTCTCAGGGTAGGAGGCCAGGTGCTGGCAGGAGGGGAAGCTGAGCTGTGTGCTACCTGCAGAGCCCAGAGGAGCTGGGAGCCCCAAAGGGTGAATCTGTGCTGCCCAAAACCAGGGCACCAGCGGGCACCAGGAGCCCCAGGGGGATGGGGCATCACCTGCTCACTGTGAGCTGCTGCTCAGGGGCTTTGCTGGGCCAGCACTCACACACTGGGGTGTGCATCAAACCCTGAATTCCCTGATGTGGGAGCTGTCCTCTGGGAAACATCTGCCTTTGATGTGCTTGCTGGGCTGCAGCAGGCACAGGCAGAGCTGCAGAGCTCCAGCTTTAATTACAGAAAAGCTGCTGCACTGCAGCTGAAAGCTTGGGGGGGTTTGATCATCCTCGCTGTGGCTCCAGCAGAAAGGAGGATTTGTCCCTGCACCCCCAGCTCCTCCCTCACACAAGGTGCTGGTGCCAACCCTCCTGTTCCTTCTCACAAACCCTCTTTTGCATGCCCACAGCAAACTCAATTTTGTAACTCTCTCACGCAGTTTCGTTTGTATTTATTTGCCTGAGCTTCTCTCTGGACCTTCACAAATTAATAAATAATTCTCCCCATCAGCCTGATTTAGGAGCAGAGTTGCACAGCACTGCTTCATTTAGGAAAACAGAATAATTTTCTCCTAACTTATGGGATTCAGGAGACTTCCACCTGCAGCCCATGATATTTTCTCATTAACATTACCCAGCTAAGCTAAAAACTGCAATTTCATAAGTCATACTTCCTTCAAAGGCACATTACCAGCTTCACAGGGACTCCAAAAGTTTACTGAAGCTCAAAGACATACCTCATAGCATGCAGAAATGTGCCAAAGTCCCCCTTCTTATTGCTGCTGAAACCATCTTTCCTGCAAGATTCCCTCCCCTGAACTCTTCCCACCAGGAGGATGTTTAAGAGAGTGATGCTGGGCAAAAGAAGAGCACTGAGTTACTCTTTAACAAGAAGATAAAATGAAAGTATTTAATAGGAAACAAAATAAAAGTCCTTTATCCTCTGCTCTAGGGCATATCTATAAATGACATCAATCAAAATATTCCCTTTTTGTGGTTTTCTTTTAGTGCTAGGGGTTGCCCAAAGCGAAAATATGGGATGGAGGACTGGGATACAGGGTGATGGATGATTCTGTGAGAGCTCCTTGTCACAAAGGGCCAGCAGGACCCAGAGCTGAGCAGTTCTTTCAATTTGTGCACCATTTTTAAAGGAGGTTTCTTTGGTTTGGGGTTTTTTTGTAAGTCACAGCTGAAAGCCCTTGCTAGCAAAGTTTGCCGTCCCCATTCTTTCACAAGTAAAAACTGTCACATTTTAAGGCCCTGAAATGTCCTGAAACATTTTAATGTCCTGAAACAGCTTTGCAGAGGACAGGGATGGGGAAGCAGAAAGAGCCTGGAGCCCCTGGGTACACCCAGCCACCCCACACTGCATCACCCCTGTGGGGCAGCAGAGGAGAGCCCCACCTCCAGCATTCCCCCTTGCCACCAGCCTCAGAAAAAAGTCAAGATTAAAATCATATTCCTAAAGCAAAATTACACATTGGAGACTGCAGGGCCCTCCCGGGAGGATCAGGGCACTCCTCTATAAATATCTCCTCGAAATGTTTAATTTGCAGATGGAATTAAGCCTGGGAAGAAAGGGAAGGATGTCTTTTCATGTGTGGGCTGTCCAGCTTTGCCTTGAATATCAAAGTGAGGCACGTTACAAAGCAGCAGCTCCACGGGATTATCTGAGAAACCTTGTAGGTCCCAGGTGGCAAAGCTTTTGGGATCAAAAGGTGTGGGACTTATGCAGAAAGCCAGGAAAAGCCAGCCCCAAGGAGCCAAATCTCAGGGCAGTTGGCAGAGTTCAGAGATTTCCAAGGAAACAAGAAGGTAGGTGAGGAACCAGGAGAGCTTGGGCTTTCACGTGGACTTTGGATTAAATATTAACTCACTGCAGTGGGTTATGAGGATAAATATTTTCATTAATCATGTATATGCTCATTATGAGGGTGAGAATAGACCGTTCAAGATTCATCTGCATGAGCTTTTCAACTCCAGCCTCCCGTTTTCTGCCTGTAGCATTTGGTAAAACATCACCTTCTGTGCTTGCTTTCTTCAGAAAACTTCTCCCCACAAACAGTTTCATTGGTTTCAGCATTTTATTGGTTAGGCTTTGAAAGCACCAGATGAAAAGGTTTAGCTTGAGGGTGAATGGAGAGGAGAAAATGCAGCTCAGGTTTAAACGAGGGAAGGGGAGTGGGGTGATGGTTTTGAAGTGTCCCATGGAGGTGGGAACCTGACCTGGGGTGGGAAAACAGAGCTCAACTTCCAGGGATCTGCTGCCACGTACCAGTGACACCTTGCCATCCATTTCATTGAAAATCAGAATTTTTCCTGCTTTCCTCCGATTTTATTGAACTTTTCAATCATTATAACTTTCCTTAGCTTTCTTTCCTTTCTGTTTTTAGCAGCTCTTTTCAATTACTTGGTGCTTTCCTTTTTATTCCAGTAATTTGTTTTAAAGACTTGTCTAGAAGGAAGAGGAAAGACAGATTAAAATTTATACTAGAACAGAAAGTGAATATATGGCTGAGAGTCTAAAACCCTGTCATTAGCAATATTTAATAAGGAACAAAATTACTGGGCAAGCTGAGATATCTGCAAATTACTTCTGAAACTCTCCAGGATGGAAGGGGAGAGCTGACTGATGGATGAAGACACAAAGGATTTGGAAGGACCATCTCTAATGACCACCTGTCCCACTAAAAGGAGTTATGGATGCTCTGGGGGACCCATTTCTGGGTGAGGGCAACAGGGGTGACACTTTGGAGGTGCCCCAAAAATGCCCCCTGTGCTGCTGGCACCTTCTGTGCTCCTCCCCCAGGGCTGGCAGCAATGGCTTTATTTTCTCCACTGGCACCAATCCCAAACTGAGCCCTGTGAAGGAAAAGAGAGGCCATGGATGTTGATGTTTCCTTTTCTGAGCACTTCAGGGAGGAGGAGGGGGCAGATTTGGGGTTGTGCTGGTGGCTGTACCTGGTTTTTTCAGATTAAGCCCTTTTCTGACCCAGAGATGGGGCAGTATCTACAACCTAAACTTCCTTCTCTTTCAAGAATTCCAAGAAATTAACCTCTTGTTATCATCAAGTTAAAAGACTGTTTTTCAACATTCCGCTATACCCAGAGGATGCTCCTCAATTTACCTTTTGAATTCCAACCATCAGTAGAAGAAAACCAAAACTCTTCAAAACAGACAAGCTCATCATTGTGCTCCAAAAAACCCTTTTTTCCTCACACAAAGCACCAATTTATCAGTTTAAGCCCTTTTCTAACCCAAAAATAATAAAAAAAAAGCCTGGACATGGCACTTGGTGCTAGAGTCTGGTTGAGGTGTAAGGGCACAGGTTGGACTCGATGGTCTTAGAGGTCTCTTCCAACCTCATTATTCTGTGATTCTGTGATTCTGTGAACTGAAAAATGTTTTAAAAGCTTTTATTCCATTTTCAATGCCATTTAAAAATTAAAACAATACAAATGTTACAGTTTGGAAGCTGTGGGCTTGGACCTCTCCTGCCTCAGTCTGGTACCTCTGGTGTTTATCAGAGCACACCACGCACTCGGTGCTTCCTCTACAGGAGAAATCTGTTCAAAGCAGGGCTTTTTGCTGCTGTCAGCTGTGGTGGTTTTGGGGTCGCCCAGCAAAGAGAGGAAATGATGAATCTGACCCCAGGTTCTTAGAAGGTTAATTTATTATTTTATGATCGATATTATATTACAGAATGCTATACTAAACTATGCTAAAGAATAGAGAAAAGATACAGACAGAAGGCTTAACAAGATAATAATGAAAAACTCTTGACTCTCTCCAGAGTCCTGACACAGCGTGGCTGTGATTGGTCATTAAATAAAAACAGTGCACATGCTGGATAAACAATCTCCAACCACATTCCAAAGCAGCAAACACAGGAGAAGCAATCAGATTATTATTGTTTTCATTTTCCTCTGAGGCTTCTCAGCTTCCCAGGAGAAGAAATCCTGGTGAAGGGATTTTTCAGGAAATATGACAGTGACAGACAGCCAGGTCACTGTGCTGGATCATCAACCCCAGAGCTGGTGTGGGATCACCAGGCTGGGTGAGGTCTGCAGGAGCCAGAGCTCAGGGAGAGTGGCTGTGCTGTGACAAGGGCTCAGAAACTCCTCCTGTGCCCACAGAGCCACTCTGGTGCTTCCCTGCTCCTGCTGGGATGTGGAGTCACCCCAGGACCTGCTGCAGGTCATTGTCACAGGGCAGGGGTGTCACTGTCACATTTTCTGAAAAATCCCCTTGCCCAGGATTTCTTCTCCTGGGAAGCTGAGAAGCCTCAGAGAAAAATGAAAACAATATTATTTCATTTGCTTCTCCCTGTTTTGCTGCTTTGGAATGTAATTGAAGGTTGTTTATCCAACATGTGAATTGTTTTAACTTAATGACCAGTCACTGTCCAGCTGTGCTGGGAAACTAGAAGCAGTCACAAGTTTTTTATTATTATCTTGTTAAGCCTTCTGTCTGCATCCTTTCTCTATTCTTTACTATAGTTTTAGTATAGCACTCTTTTATATAATATCATAAAATAATAAATTAACCTTCTAGGAACATGGAGTCAGATTCATCATTTCCTCCTTCGTCCTGGATACCCAACAAGTACCACTCAGGGGAATGGGGTGTCCTGGCCAGCAGTGCCACAGTGGTCTCCCCTCTGGTGCAAAATTAGCTCAGTTGAAGAGCAGTGAGGGTCATCAGCTGCTGCTGCAGGTGCTCTACTCCTAAACCCTCCCAAGGGCTTAAAAGCAGCAGCTGGTTGGTCTCAGAGCAGGGAGGAATGGTTTGGGGGTCAGGATGTGGGGCTGGGCTGACCTAGAGCCCCTGGGGTGGTTCTGTCCTGGGGGCAGCTTCTGTGAGAGCTGGAGTGTGGGGAGAAGTGGGACCAAGGAGTTTTTATTCTGCTGGAACTCTCAGTGCAGCTTTGTGTGCTGTGGCCCAGCTTTCTCCCAAGGCTCACTCCCCAGCAGTGCTTTGCCTGGAGCAGGGATAAGGTGGGGTTTGATGATGCAAAGTGGAATATTTTGGGGAAAGGACATTACTTGAGGCATACTATTACTTACAATTATAGAAACATAAGTTTATGATTTTTCTACCTAATGTCTGTATACTTTATTTTTACATCAGTCTAAGCTTCTTCCAAGGCTGCAGATCAAACCCTCCTGTACCTGTAGAAGTTTCCATCTTTCCATTTCCCACACAGGACCCCACAGAAGAGGGACAGAGCTCACACCAGACACAAGCCTGACTTGGGGTCAGATTCTACTCCCAGCAATATGCTCAAGAAAGTGCCCAGCATTAAGGGATTACAGCTCTGGGGGTTTAGAGACACACTCTCACATCCATCTGCACCAGGTTTCACACAAAAGCCTTGACAGAAACACAACCCCAAACCAGTGTGAAATGTGTGCATATAAGCTGTGATAAATAACAGCCTGTCTGCTCTGTACATTCACCCTGTTTAGTAGGGATGAGGCCAGCAGTTAATCCAACTCTGCCAAACCAGAACCAGCACAGCAAGAACCTGCTGACTGCAGGGCCAGACTGGCACCACACCCAGCTTTGGCACACCACAGCCCCTGGAAAGCTGCAGAGGCCAAAACTGAGATAAAGCTCTGGAATGGCCTGCCCTGGAGGTGGTGGAGTCACCATCCCTGGGTGGGCCTGCAGGACAGGCAGGGGCCTCACCCCTGCCCCAGGACTGCTGCTATTCCCAGATTTGCTGGGGCTGGAGCTGTGGCACCCATCAGGTCAGTGCTGGGTGTGTCCAAGGTCCAGCTGTGGTTGTGTTGAAAATCAAACTTGCATAGTTAGGATGGGTGGGGACTGTAGTCACAGGTGCCCACCAGAGCTCTGCATCCCCTTGAAATAAAAATGGGGTTGAGTTTAGAGCACAGGAGCTGCAGGGGTGCTGCTAAATCCCCCAGCAGAGAGCTGTGGCTATGGCCATGGTGAGCTGGAGATGCTCCCCACAGCCACAGGGGTGGGCAGAGATGGAGATCCCTCCCCCCAGGTGACTTTCCTGGAGGATGAACACACACCTCTCCATCCCTTCCTCCCCTTTGATTGTGAAGAGTGATCAAAGTGCAGCTGTTGGATTTCATAACCAGAGTAAATGCTCAAAAAAAAAAAAAAAGAAAGAATCACTCCCAAAATATTGCAGGGCTGGCGTTTTGAGCTTTGCCTGCTTTGCCTGAGAAACAGTCTCCTCTGATTCAGCTTGTTCAAATCATCTTAACAGTTCTTAGCAAGAAAAAACCCTCTGTATCCTGCAGGCAAGTATATTTGGGCAGAGCAATAAGAGAGACTCTAAGAGGTTTGGAGGTTACAGTGGGAAATAGCAGTTATTCCCAATAAGCAGTGTTAAATGAAGTGCTGCTGACAGTAGCCTGAGGCAGGTTCAAGAGTTTCAAGATTTGCAACTAAGAGATTAACCAAAATAGATGTCTTATTACAGGCAAGTTTGTATCTAAATCATTTAAAGTACCTTTAGATGCTGTAATGTTTCTCCTCCTAAGTGCTCGTAGTATATCTGCAGCGTCCTCCTGCTTTTCAGGGGAGAGCAAAGCAAGAGCCCTTGGTTCTTGGTGAGTTTAAGACCTTGTGAGGAGGGAACCCAGTGGATTGGCAGGTTCCCTTTTGATGGGAGGTTGCCTGAGCAGTGGTCCTGGCCCAGCTCCTCCTGTGTGTGGTGGCTGAAATGCTGGATGGGCCCAACATGAGGAGGAGCCAAGCATTCCTACCTGGATCCAACCTGCCCTGGGAACAGCCCAGCAGCCTTTGCCCCCTGCATTCCCAGAGGAGCAGCTTTCTGCTGCCCTGCATTCCCAGAGGGAGAGCAGGCCCATCTCCAGCAGCCCTGGAGCTGCAGAGGAAAACTCCCCCTTGTGCAGGATCCCTGCTCCAGCAGAGCCACAGCTGGCACTGCAGGAGGGCTGAGCCCCCCTGGGATGGGACTGTGCCACCACCCTGAGCCCCCCTGGGATGGGACTGTGCCACCTCCCTGAGCCCCCCTGGGATGGGACTGTGCCACCACCCTGAGACACCCTGGGATGGGACTGTGCCACCAGCCTGAGCCACCCTGGGATGGGACTGTGCCACCACCCTGAGCCCCCCTGGGATGGGACTGTGCCACCACCCTGACACACAGGGGCAGGGCCTGCTCTGACTCTGGCAGTGGTTTGGTTTCTTTTCTGTATTATTGCATTTGTATTTTTAATTTTTCTAGTAAAGAACTGTTATTCCTACTCCCATTTCTTTGCCTGAGAGTCCCTTAATTTAAAAATTATAACAATTCAGAGGAAGGGTGTTTACATTTTCCATTTCAGGGGAGGCTCCTGCCTTCCTTAGCAGACACCTGGCTGTTCAAACCGAGACAGAGGCAAAGATCCTGACCAAAGGATCCCCCAGCAGAGCTGGAACCAGGGAAAAGCCTGGAGATTGAAAGAAGATTTCATCTCTTAAATATGTGTTCAGTGTGCTGAAACCATCCTGGAGCAAGCTGGTGAGGGCCTGGCAGGGCTGGGTGGCACCATCTCATGGGGAGTTACTAAAGCTGAGCTCTGGGAAATGAGTCCTTCTGTATGAGGCCACACTCAAAATACAAAATACTGCTCTTTCTCTTTGCCCTTCCTTGCTTCCAGATTCTCAGATTCATGGCATTTCTGTGCCATCCAATAGATCTGAGATTGCAAGGCCTTTTGCTCCATGTGGACAAGGGAAAGTGTCACCAAGTGTCTTTGTAAAAAGTGAGTCTGTGTCCCTCCAGGCAATCAGATATTCATGGTGACCTGGTGACAGTGGCACCTCCAGCAGGCGTGCAAGATGTCATTTGGAGAGCAGCAGAAAGCAAATGAGAGTTGTTTCATTTTCAGTCCCACATGCTGGGCAGGCTGTGGCAGTCACCTGCTGCACATGGACAGAGAGAGGTGGCAGAGTGTGGCCTCACCTCCCCTCTGGTGGTAATGGCTTTTCCAGGGGTTGTCTAGGAAGGTTGCAAGTGTCAGGTGTGAATTATAGCACCTCTGTGAACTGAGGAAGGGCTGTTTTGTCTTGCTCCTTGACAGGTGAGGGAGCTGCATCCCAGAAATCCTGTAGCCAGCTTTCCCTTTCAATACAACAGATTCATGGATGCTGTGCTTGTCAAGGCTCTTCCATGGAATTGACAGTGGATATCAGGGTGACAGCCATGCCACAAACCCTCTTTAAGTGCAATGCCAGGCCCTGTGCAAGAGGATGAAATGTGTGAGGACTGTCCTGCTTCTGCAGGACTTTTGCCAGTTCAAAGGACCAGGTTGCTCCAGGCTTTTATTTCTTGCAGTGGAAGTGCAGACTCCAAACACTAACAGGAACAAATGGAAATCTGGCTTTTCTGGGGGCTGCTAAGGACCTGCCCTGACTGCCACAACCACTGCAGCTCTCTGGGCTCCCTGGGCTGTCCCCAGTTTCCCCCTTTGAGCTGCCTTCCCACGTGTGGCCCATCTCCTTGTTGGTTTGCCTGCCCCCCTCATGGGCTGAGGGTTTTACTGTGGAATGTTGGGTTTTATCTTCTTTTTTCTTCCTGGGTCAGGGTTAGGATTGAAAGCACTTGAGATGGTATTTCTGCTGGAGACCTGACATGGACAGAAAATCTCTAAAGGGCTTGTCTACCTCAGGCTCTGCTTCCTGGCCTCTCCCACCCAAAGTTTTGGAGTAGGAGCTAAGAAACCTGCCATAATCTGCCTGCAGGAGAGGCTTGTCCCTGTTTGGATCCAGCAGGTTTTATCCTTTGCATTAGAGGAGTATTCAAATAATTTAACAGTGGATGTTCTCATCCCTCATCTGCTGGCAGAGTTGTTTTTGTGGCTCTAATGCTTGCCTGACCTCAATAATGTCTCCTGTGCGTTGCTCAGGTTAATTATGCATTAAGTTTACACAAGGCTTTTCCGTTTTTAATCAGCTCCATCCCTGCTGCCTTGGGCTGTGCTGCATGTGCTGACATTGGGTGTTGGAACCCAGGAAATTCCTCTGGTTGCCCTGGAGGACTCAAGCCCCTGCACAGGGGGCTCAGGACCTTGGTACAGAGCCCAAGACCCCTGTGCCTTTGGTTTTGACCCATGGAAAAAACAATTACCAACCTTATATGAAGAATTACAAGTCAAGAGAGTTTAAGTAGAATAACAGTTAGTCACGGAGTGAAAAAAAGATTTTTTTGAGGTTTTTAGAATGGATGCTCAGGGTCCCAAGATGGAGGAATTTGGGCATGCCCTGTCCTTCTTTCTTCTTCCTAGTCTCCATATTCCGGGTGATGGTGGCACTTTTGGATTGGTTTAAGGTAGAACCTCACTGTCTAACATAGCTGATAGGTATGGGAAGCTATTGTAAATAATGTACACATAGTTTTTACTATAAAAAGGTAACACCACCCTGAGGGTGGGCAGTGTGCTTCAACCCGACCTTGGTGGGTCGGAGAAAGAATTTGATAGATAAGAAATGATAAACAACCTTGAGAACGAGACCAGAAGAGCTCTGACTCCTTCTTCGATTGCCAGGCTGGGAAAAGGAGGTTTGTACGTATGTCAGAGTCACTCTAACCAGCAGGGATTCTGAGAATCAGGGGCTTGCAGGAGGCTGTCTCAGGTTCTGCGTTGTTGGAATGGCTCCTGAGGTATTAGAAAGTCTTTTTTCCCAGCCCTGTGCTTGAGGAAGAAGTTGGGATTCCTCAACTCTGGTTTTGTTTATTTTCTCTTATCTAATACTAATAATGATCTAATAATCATTCTCTCTCTGCCCTGCTGAGCTCTGTCCAGCAGGTCGGGTTGTGGCTCAGTCCCTGCCCTTGGGCTGCTGTTGGCTTTTTATACTAAGAACTACCTGTGCTTTATTTACAATAATTTCCCAACCCCTATCACCTGTGTCAGACAGTCTGTCTCTGCTCTAAACCAATCCAGAAGTGTCACCATCCCAGCAGAAGATGGAGGGCAAGAAGAAGGAGAAGAAGGACAGAACATGCTAAGATTCCTCCACCTTGCCTCTTGAACCCCCATTCTAAAACCCCAAAATTCTAGATTTCTACCCTGTGATAAATTCTGTCATTCTACTCAAACCCTTGTGGTTTGTAACTCCTCACACAAAGTTGGTAATTGTTTCCATGGGCTAAAATCCAAGGCACACAGGTGTTTTTGACCCCGTGCCAAGGTCTCTGAGCCTCTGCCAGGGTCTCGAGTCCTCCAGGGCAGCCAGAGCAATGTCCTGGGTTCCGACAGGCTGCACCCACCTCCCCACCCTGCCAGCTCTTATCTGCCCCCCGGGGTGGCTCCTCTGTTTGTCACCTTGCTGTGTGACACTCCTGAGGCTTCTGGCTCTGCTGTCACCTGAGCAGCATCCCTGGCACCCGCTGCAGTCACACAGCACCGCATGGGGAGGTGGCTGCTGATAAAAACGAGAGCAGGCTCCTGGTACTAAAGTGATTTCAGCATTTATTATAATAAAAGAAAGGCCCAAAGCAGGGCCTGGGCCAGGCAGGAGCGCTCCCGCCGAGGGTGGAGCAGCGCTGGCGCTGGGGCTGCTCAGCAGCGATGGCCCCGAGGTTCAGGGGAACAGCACAGCTTCCCTGGGCCAGATCCCCCTTTTTATCCTGTTTCTTGTCCCTCTGGATTGGTTTCTGTTTGGATCCTTCATTTGCATGAAGGTTGAAGGCCTTGATTGGCCATTACAGTTCAGTCCAGGCTGGCTCTGGTGCACTTTGCTTAGGTATAATTTCTTACTGCCCTTTTAACCCCTTTTACCATATACAACCAAACAGTACTGCTTAACAATTATCAACTATTTCCCATAGTTCCTACCTTATTTTAGGTTAGAAAGTTGCTGCTGTGATTGAGCTCAGTTGTACTCAGCTCCCTTTCCTTGTCCCCGGGCTGAGGATGTGTCTGGTGCTCTGGGAGAGGCTTGGCAACTGTTGGGAGGTTTTTTTCTCAGACTCAGTCTTTCCCATGTGGCCTGGGTGAGTACAACAGAGTGGGTATGTCAGGAAAATTAATCCACAAACACCAGAGGTTTATGTGCAAAAAGGAGACAGAGGAGTCCTTTGACTTTATTTGAATAAAGGGAGAGGCCATCGGGCATTCCCTTGGGGCCTCTCAAATTTTTGGAGGATACAGCCTCCTTTTGATCCCAATTTCCCACATTTCCCTTCTCTCTTTCCCCCTTGGCTGAGGTACTTGAGAGGTTCAGACTTCCTGAAATGCCTGATAGCAGAGATTCCCCTGTAATGTACAACACTCCCTTTTAATTTTTAATTCTTATGGAATTTATGGGGTTTTCCCCATTGTTTCTTTCATCTTTCAATGTCTAATTTAATTTATCAGCAAACCTACAGTTTATTTGTAAAGGCAAATATCTTTTTACATTCATCACTCAGTGGAATCCTCCCCATTATTTCTTTT
The DNA here is from genome assembly GCF_022539315.1 of Serinus canaria. Classification (NCBI taxonomy): domain Eukaryota; kingdom Metazoa; phylum Chordata; class Aves; order Passeriformes; family Fringillidae; genus Serinus; species Serinus canaria. The sequence goes on along the minus strand of NC_066331.1, from coordinate 8,080,440 downwards.
ACCTCTCAGTGCTGGTTTTATCTACCAGCAGACCCACAGCTGGTTTGTAAAGGCAAATAATTCCTCTCAGGTACAAAGATGGTGTTTCTCTTTCTTCTGGAGATCTGTTTCTCTTTTTGCTTTCCTCTGGGTCTCCCCTTTGGTTTCACTGCAATCTCTTTTTGAGCTGGAAGAGCTTTCCTTCTCTAAGACCTTGAAAGTAAAGGTTATGGGGAGGTTGCATGGAAGAAGTTGGATAAGGTGATTCTTTCTTCAAGGCAAGTGCTCCTGTTTGCAAAGTAACTTGGCAGCCTTGTGTATTTTGGATTTAGGCATCCTGGTGCATAAGCCAAAGCTAACAGATATTAATTAGCTGGAGGACTGATACTGTAATGAGAGCAGTTGTTCACATAGCTTGGCATTTTTATTTTTAATGCAAGTAATTAAAGGAAAAATTGTGTTGAAGAAGCCAATGCTTAGAGATGTTGTATAAATAACACACCCTGGGTGGTGAGAGCTGGGAGGAACGTGAGGGGAGAGAAGAGCAGCTGAGCTGCTGCTGTGGTGGCTGCTGTGATGCCTGGCTGTGGAAGGAGGGATTACTCCTGCAGCAGGAAAAAATGGAGCAAAAAGAGAAATGTGGTTTTAAAACCACATCAGAGGAGAAGGATGGTGAGTTGGAAGAGCTTTGGAACTGCACCAGGGCATTGTATTTGGGGGATCCCAAAAAGCAGGGATGCAGGAATAGAGTCTGCAGCACAGGCTCAGGGTTGGAGGAACAGCACAAGGCTCTGAGCACGCAGCCTGGTGTTTAAAAGTGGTCCCCTAAGATACATCCCAGCCAGTGACCCTGCTGAGATGGTTCAGGAAGAAATTTGCTTGGAGAATAGCTGAGTGAAACCAGTTAAACACTGGCATGACCTGGGGGACAGGGATGGATCTGTGGGGCTGCTGGAAGCACAGGACACCTTCACTTTGTGTACCTGGAGAGTGAGAAACAGTCAGGTCTGGATTTGAATAGCTGGCAGGGGTGTCCTGGAGATGCCCAGAAGGTCTCTGGATCAGGGAATGATCAAGGTCTCTGTCCTGTTAGCCCAAGCAAGTGCCAGCTGGGTCTGCAGCTGAGTTTCTCTGCCCCTGCTGGTGATGAAACAAAGCCTTGGTTATCTCCAGGGTGTTTGTCTCCAGCCTTGAGACAGAAAAGAGACTGAAGCCACACCAGCCCCCAGGAGCAGCTGTGCAGAGGAAAAGCTGCAGTGCTGAGCACCTCCCATTGCATGTGGGCTCTGCAGCCCTCACTCCCCTGTCCCTAGCACCCCACTGCCTCTGGCCAGGGCTTGGCAGGGCAGGCTTCCTTCCCACAGGGATCTTGTCCTTCCCAAAGAGGTCGGGGTCTGACCACCCCGGGGTGCTGAGCACCCACCCAAACCTCACCTCTGAGCAGGCTGAGCTGCCCCAGTTCGTGTGATAGGGACCAGCATTTACCTGAGGTGCTGTGATGTCAGGCTGGATGTGCTGAATCACCTGGACACTGCAGTCTTTGATGGAATTTTAACCATTTGTTTCCCTTCTCCAAAAGCCAGCTGTTGGCAGGGATGGCCAAGTCCTTGCTGTTCTCCAGGTGGTGTACTGTGAAGGAGAGAGTGGGTGAGGAATGCAAATCAAAACTAAACCCTGTGCTTTACCTTTTTTTTCCTTTAAGAAGCTTAATATATTAGCTAATCATGTGTGTAAACAATCTCAATATGCAAACTGAAAAGTAGCATCCATCCCCCCAGCATCAGCTGGCTTGAGCTTCCCCATTAACCTCTCCAGAGCAAAAACCCTTCCTGAACAGCCATTTCAGAGTGTGCAAAATTGATTTTGCATTCGGCCTCCGCAGTGGGAGAAGATGGCGGCGTGGAGCCGCGGGTGCCTCTTCCCTCCCCTGTCTTTTTTTGGGATTTCCTCCTTTCCTTGGCGATGGAGGACGGGCAGGTCTGGTGCCAGCGGGTCACACTCCCACTGCCTGGGCACGCAGGTCCCCCCTGGTGCCTTCTCCTGAGCAAAAACAATAAAAAACAAATTTACAGCAGCCCCTCCTTGGGTGATTTCCACAGCGCAAAGACCCCCTGCCTCCCACCCCCTTCGTGTGCATCTTCTCTTAATTAATTAATCCTGCATTCATCACCGCTTAATTCCCATTTCTGTGGCACCCGGGGAGGGGGGCTGCCAGCTAGGGCGGGTGCTGAGACAGTCTGGAGCTGCAGTCTTAGTGGAGGAGCTTAATTAGCCCCTGTGACAATATGGGCTCGTTTGCCAAGGAACGGGAATGGGAACGGGAATGGGAACAGGAACAGGAACGGGAACGGGAATGGGAATGGGAACAGGAATGGGAACGGGAACGGGAATGGGAACGGGAACGGGAATGGGAACGGGAACGGGAAGAGGAATGGGAACGGGAACGGGAATGGGAACGGGAACGGGAACGGGAATGGGAACGGGAACAGGAACAGGAACGGGAACGGGAACGGGAATGGGAATGGGAACAGGAATGGGAATGGAATGGGAACGGGAATGGGAATGGGAACGGGAACAGGAATGGGAACAGGAATGGGAACGGGAATGGAATGGGAATGGGAATGGGAACGGGAATGGGAATGGGAATGGGAATGGAATGGGAACAGGAATGGGAACGGGAACAGAATGGGAACAGGAACAGGAATGGGAATGGAACGGGAATGGGAATGGGAATGGGAAAGGAACAGGAATGGGAATGGAATGGGAACAGGAATGGGAACGGGAACAGAATGGGAACAGGAACGGGAACGGGAACGGGAACGGAACAGGAACGGGAATGGAATGGAATGGGAACGGAATGGGAACAGGAATGGGAACAGGAATGGGAACGGGAATGGGAATGGGAACGGGATTGGGAACGGGAACAGGAACGGGAATGGGAATGGGAACGGGAATGGGAATGGGAATGGGAACGGGAACGGGAATGGGAACGGGAACGGGAATGGCATGGGAACGGGAACAGGAACGGAACGGGAACGGGAATGGGAACGGGAACGGGAATGGGAATGGGAACGGGAATGGGAACGGGAATGGGAACGGGAATGGGAATGGGAACGGGAACGGGAATAGGAACGGGAATGGGAACGGGAATGGGAATGGGAACGGGAATGGGAACGGGAACGGGAATGGGTGGCTGCCAACGGTGCCCAGCAAACACAGCTCCCTGTCCCCGTGTCAGTCCCCAGGCAGCTGGGCTGAGGAGGAAGGGTGATCTCCTGCAACAGCTGCCTGAATTTAAAAAAATATTAATCAAAAATTGGCTTCCTTCGGAGCTGGATGAGGGAAAGCTGCCAGGTTTGGTCTGTCTCAGTGGTTTTGGGGACCAGCTGAAAGGTTTGGTCTGTCTCGGTGGTTTTGGGGACCAAATCCTGTCAGGTTGTACAGGGTGCAGTACATCCCTCAGTGCTCATGGTTGTGTCTGTTGGTGTTGCAGGGGTCCTGTTTCCTTTTCTTAATTTTTTGCCTTAAACTCAACTTGTTTGTGCTTGTGGAGCCTCCTCTGCTGAAAACACCTTGCTACACTGTGCAGCAGCCCTGGTGGGACACGGCTGGAGAGCCCTGTGGTGCTGATGGGGCAAACCAGCAAATCAACCAGCAAACATGAACTGCTGGGGTGACTTTAGCAGAACAGAACTTTTTGAGGACTGCCTGGAAGGAAGGACATGCCTGCCAGTTGGCTTTGTGGTGTGCATCAGTTTAGATGGGTGACTATATTTTTCAGGTTTTTACCTCCCAGTCTTTGAGTTCTCCTCCCCTCCACAAAGAGGGAAAACCCCACAGCTCGCTGGAAGGGTGACCAAGGTGTGCTGTGCTCATACCCACTCAGCTCCCACCTGCCTGGGCACTACATTTAGGGTGAGATGGAGAGATCCAAAGCCTGGGTGTGTGAGGACAGAAGATGGAGAAGGAACAAAAGCAGCAGATCCACCGCGGTGCCAAGCCAGGCTCCTTGCCAAGAGTGGCTGCAGCAGCAGCCCTGGCTGGGGTGGTGGCTCCCTGCTGCCAACACGGTGCTGTCCCTGCTGCCCGCTCCTCTGGGGCACAGGCTGAGGGTGGGCTGGGGCGTGAAGGTGGCTCTGGGCTGGGATGAGGGGTGGTGATATCAGGATGCTGGTGCTGATGTCAGTGCAGGGATGTCAACTTGCCTGTGCCCTTCCTACAGCGTGTCCCTCATGCCTCATTGCCACAGCACAGCCATGCTCAGCCAGCATGAGTATTGACACCAGGCAGGGGCTTGGGCTGTGGGGCGTTGGCTGTGGAGGGTTTTTTTTACTTGATTATTTTTTTAATCTTTAATTTCCGCTTCCTGCCACTCTTTTATTTTATTGCACTGCCAGCCCATGGCATTGAGACTTGGCCGCCTCCTTGGTGGTGGCTTTGGGAGGGCCAGGGTCAGCTGGCACATCAATTGCTGCTTGGGGACAAAAGGAGGCTTTTCTTTTTTTCTTTTTTTTTCCTTTTTTTTTTTTTCTGCAGTGACAGTAGCAGCTGCCAGCCAGAATAGCAAATCTGTGTGACTTGGCACCGCTCCAGCTTCCTTGAGGGTTGCAGAGGGATGGTATGTTGGAGGGTAAGACTAGCTAATTAATCTTCTGGCAGGGAACAATGTAATATCAGACAATTACAAAGACAGAATGAAATTGCTATAGTGGGAAGGCTGGCATATGAATTTCTCAAAGGGTCCATCCCTCAGTCTGCTGCCCTGGTACTTTGTATGTGGGAAGGGCACCCACTGTACATGTGCTTTTCTGTTGTGTGGGGGTTTTTGTGGGAGTTACATCGTGGGTTTGGAGGAGGGGTGAGGGGAGGCCGGCTTGCTCACGGGAGAAGCTTTCTGAGGAGCAAAAGAGAGAAAGAAGGGTCCTTCTGAGCAGACGTGTCCCCACAGACCAGCTGTGCCCAGAGGACAGACCTGGTGCATTGCCCATCCTTTGGGTGCACGGGGCTGGCCATTTTTTCCCTGTACTTTTTCATGATTGCACTCTGGTGTCTGATGGCTTGGGCATTTGGAAGGGAGATCTGACTGCTGGGCAGAGGGGGAGGGATTTCCGTACAGCCTCTTCACAGAGAAACCATCAAAGAGCTTTGGAGCTGTTGAAAGTTCTAGGGGGAAAACACCTACGAGCTCCGCGGAGGTAATTGCCCATAATGAGCTGTAATCACCGCTACCTACAGTCGGGACGGGTGATGGATAGGGCACTGCCAGCCGCATGGTGCAGGCTCCCCGTCTGTTTATTTGCAGCGGGGAAAGAATTAGGGAAGTCTCATTTATCCTGGAGCACAGGAAAGCATCATCGGTGGGAGATCAGCCTGGGCAGGATTAGCATAGGAAAGCCCTCCTCCCTTCTCCTTGTCATTAGGGATGAGCTAATGACTCTCCTCCCTCTGCATCTCCCTCCCAGGAGGAAGCTGAGAGCGGTGGGATCTCTAGAAGCATCATTAAAAAACAAAACAAACCAAAACCAACCCCGCAATGCCAAACGTGGCAACGGCATCAGACAAATCCCCTCAGCGATTTTGCGTCTGAGTGCCAGGAGCTGCTTCCAGCCAGGATGGAATTGGAGCAGCTCCAGCTTCCTTGTTCCTCCTGCTAAGGAATTCGAGTGGGCTTTTTGTTTGGTGCCTGCACACATCAGATGGTGCAGAGAGGATGTTTAGAAACCACTGCAAGCCCCCCTGGCCGCCTTGGCTGCTGGGCTGGGCTGCCAGTTGTCACTGGAGCTGTTGCAAGGATTAGGCTGAATAAGTGGCTCCTTTTTAAGAAGTAGCAATGTCAAGAGCTGGACTGGCAGGCTGGGGCCCTTTTCCAAGGTGCAGAGGAGGAGGAGCTGCCCACAGCTTAGTCCTTGACCAGTGCCCTGAAAGGCTCCCTGGTGGGTGCCCATCTGGGGGTGTTTGCCTGAATATTTTTCAGGGCTGGCTGGATAGCTGGAACATTTTCCATGGGGTTTTCTTAGTGATGAAGGTCCCAGGGCTGGTGCCATCAGAAGTCCCTTGGTGTGGTTCATGCAGATGTGTAGCTCCTTCTCTGGCTGTATATGTTCCCTGACACCACAAAATCCCCTGCACACCCCAAAGGGATGGATCCCAAAACCCAAGCCTCTCTTCCCAGCATCTGCTCCCTGTGTTTGCTTTGAGCATCCCAAGCACTCAGGGAAGAGTGGTGGTTCCTTCCCTGAAGGCAGAAAGGATGCATCACCTCTCTCTGGAGGGTGCAGAGCTCAGCCCAGCCATCCCTTGGGTTCCTGTCCTCATCCACCCACCCACAGCCAGCCACATCTCCAGAGCTGGAGGGAAACTCTTTCAAGACCAGCCCTGCTAATGTACCTGCAGGAGGAGGCCCTGGAGACTTCCTATCCAGACAGTCATGGCTCTATTAATGTGTCCAGTTGAGCAGGAGTGAAGAAACTGAAGTTATCCCAATAATTTCATAAATTATTTCAGTCAGAAATGATCCCTGTCTGAAGTCCTGCTGAGGACTCTCCCTCTTTGGTCTGGTGCCCAGGCCCAGCCTTGTCCTCATCTCTGTACAAAGTCTGAGCCAGCAGCTCCTGCATAGAAGTGGAAGAGACAATCTGAACCTCTTCGCAGTCAATAATTGACACCAGGGATGTTCTTGTAGATTAATGAGTAGATCTTCTTGACTGTACTTCAAAGTTTTCACTTTATGAATCTTTTATGGAATTCTCTGTGCTGGGGAAAAAAAAGAAAACAACAGACCCTTGTAGTACTGAAATTTTACCTTTGTAAATGATGTAATTAAAAAAAAAATTACTTAAACCCCACCCTTTCACAATCAGTTGACTTGAGAAAAATCATCCAGTGGGTTGTTGTGTGCACACTGTGGTGCTGAATCTGCCCATGAAGGTGGGTACATCCAAAGGGGCTTGTGTGCTGAAGGGTTAATAATGGTTTGGGCACTCTGACCTGAACCTTAATGCTGCCAAAATTCCCCCCTTGCAGCCTGGCATGTCCCCCTCCAGGTCCTGCTGAGGCTCTCCAAGGAAACTTCTGGAGTTAAGAAATTTAATTTGTAATAAATCAGCATTACAGTACAAGTAAATCTGCTTCAGTGGCTATAAAAATTAATTCCTTATCCTAAACATTATTATATAGCTTTCAAAATGAATTGACTGTGGTTGGTAGTCTAGTATGTGCCATTATTGGTAATTAGTGTAACAAAATAACGTTGCTGTAATATTTCCTGTCTACCCCTCCCCCAGTTGGGAGCTGTTTCATATTAGAGAATCAGAATTGCAAATACAAGGCTTGTGAGCAAGCTGCTGGCTTTGATTTTTTTTTCCTCTTTTTTTTTTTTTTAATATAATTTTGTGGGTGTTGGAAGTCAGTCTGTTCCTGTCTGGGGTTTTCTGGGAACATTTCCTTCTGCAAAAGCTTTGGAATGTCACAGGGCATCCTCAGAGCCTGATGCTGGAAATGCTGGGTGCTCCCTGGAGCGGCCCAGTGCTCTTGGATCCCCTTTTGAGCTTTGCCTCGTGTGCAATTGCTGCAGAGATCCAAATCCCAGGATGGGTCAGGCTGGCAGAGACCTCAGATGGGATCATCTGGTCCCACCTTCCTGCTCATCCCAGGCACAGGATGGTGGCCAGATGGTTCTGGAATACCTCCAGGGGTTATTCACATCTCCCAGGATGTGCCATGTCTCACCCACAACTTGTGTCTCTATAGTTTGTTCCAGTGATCCACCACATCCTTGTCTTTATCCAGAAGTTTGGTTCATCCTAAAACATCTGATGGATCTCCCCATGGGGGCACTGGGGCAGCTCTGAGCCTGCCAGGAGGTGGAGGGAGCAGAGATTCTCTTTTCTGAAGCAGGGGGCAGGTGAGGGATGGGCTGAGGCAGTGATTCCTGGGGCTCTGTGCAGCAGCAGGATCCCCACACATGGAAGGCAAGAAGATCCTGAGGAATTATCCTGGTTTGAACAGACAGGTGTCTGCTAAGGAAGGCAGGAGCCTCCTTTGAAATGGAAAATGGAAACCCCCTCCCTCTGAATTATTTTAATTTTGAAATTAAGGAGCTCTCAGAAAAAGATATGGGAGTAGGAATAACAGGTCTTTACTAGGAAAATTAAAAATACAAATGCAACAGTACAAAAAGAAAACAAACCACTGCCAGAGTCAGAGCAGGAGCTGCCCTGTGTGTCAGGGTGGTGGCACAGTCCCATCCCAGGGGGGCTCAGGGTGGTGGCACAGTCCCATCCCAGGGGGGCTCAGGGAGGTGGCACAGTCCCATCCCAGGGGGGCTCAGGGTGGTGGCACAGTCCCATCCCAGGGGGGCTCAGGGAGGTGGCACAGTCCCATCCCAGGGGCTCAGGGTGGTGGCCGTCCCATCCCAGGGGCTCAGGGTGGTGGCACAGTCCCATCCCAGGGGGGCTCAGGGTGGTGGCACAGTCCCATCCCAGGGGGCTCAGGGTGGTGGCACAGTCCCATCCCAGGGAGGCTCAGGGTGGTGGCACAGTCCCATCCCAGGGGGCCTCAGGGTGGTGGCACAGTCCCATCCCAGGGGGGCTCAGCCCTCCTGCAGTGCCAGCTGTGGCTCTGCTGGAGCAGGGATCCTGCACAAGGGGGAGTTTTCCTCTGCAGCTCCAGGGCTGCTGGAGATGGGCCTGCTCTCCCTCTGGGAATGCAGGGCAGCAGAAAGCTGCTCCTCTGGGAATGCAGGGGGCAAAGGCTGCTGGGCTGTTCCCAGGGCAGATTGGATCCAGGTAGGAATGCTTGGCTCCTCCCCTGGGCAGAGCATCTCCCCATGGGATGGTGGAATTTGATCAGCCCTGCAGGGACACTCAGTGGCCATGGACAGCAGAGATCTCCTGGAGGGAGGGCTGGCTGTGGGAGAGATAAAGAAAAAACTGCCCAGTGAACAGCAGAGAACTGCCCAGCTCTGACAGATGGGAATTGAATACACACCCCCATTTCCAGCCTAAGACACGAATTTCAGTGGGCTTTTGCTGCTTTTCACACTTTTTTAACCTGAAGAGGCTGAAAAGGGGGATGGAAACACAGCAGGAGCAACTAAAACTGCGCTTATACATTTCACCCCCTCTGTGTGAGATGAACAGTGTTGGGGCTTTTCTCCACAGCCCCATTTTCAGTGTGTCCACTGCCATCCTGCCTTGGGTTTTTCCTTTCCACTGCATTTCCAAGAGTTATCAAACCTCAGTGCCCACCCCAAATGTCCTGGATAATCCCTCAGGCACACCCATACCAAGCACTTCAGTGGTGCTGACCAAAACAACTCCTGCCATTTAATTTGTGGAGTGTTCTTTTGGATTCCCTCCCCCCATCATAGTTCTGGTTTTCTTTTTTTTCTCCTCAATTTTCACCTTGGAGCGTTGCCTTTAGAAAAAAATCCCCAGCAGCCATGGTTAGAAACTTGATTCTCCATGGAATCAGAGAAAGATTTGGGCTTGGAGGAACCTTGAAGGTCATTTAGTTCCAAATTTCTGCAATGGGCAGGGCTCCTTCCATTAAACCAGGTTGCTCCAAGCCCTGTCCAGCCTGGCTTTAGGGAAGGAAAGTTCAAATTCTCCTGTAATTTTCTGGCTCTGGGATTTTTTTTTTCCTATGAAATGACCAAATTAAAACTTCAGAGCAGTGTAATGAGAACCTGGGAGCAGAGAAATGGGGAGCTGTGGGGAGACTGGATTCTTTGTGCTGTCCCCAGCATGGAGTTATTTCTTGAGTTCTGAAGACATGACAGCTTCAGAAACCTGGAGATATGCCCAGTACTCAGCCACCCCATTTATCACAGGGCTGAAAAATGCAGACACTAAGCAGGAAAACTGAGCAGGAGATGTATTTGCCATCCTGGAAAACATTAAAGATGTCAAAATAATAATAATAATAATAATAATAATAATAATAATAATAATAATAATAATAATAATAATAATAATAATAATAATAATAATAATAATAATAATAATAATAGCAGCAGCAGCAGCAGCAGCATTGTTGGCCCAGACAAGGCTGGTAAATCATAATTCCAAATATCAGCAAGGTCCAGAGTGAACAGGCTGTGCCATCTGAACCCTTTGATTTGGTCCAGGCTGGGTTTGGGAGCTGAGCCTGGGTTTTGTGCTTTGGCTGCAGCTGGACAGATGCAGTCAGCTTAAACTGCAGGATACAAATTCCCTCCAAGCAGAGGGAGGAAAATAAATTGCATGTTGGAAGCGATATAAACATGATTTCAGGACTTTCTCCAACTTTTTTTTTCTCCTGGAGGCAAAGGATATTGGAATGATTCAAACCAGGACTCTGCAGGGAGTGAACTGATGGATTTTTTTCAATATAAATCCCACACTGGTACCAGTAGAGTTTGAAGCCTCTGCCCCATTTGCAGGATGAGAGCAATGCTTTGGACCAGGAAAATCAGGATATTTTCTTCTAATTTCCTCATTGAAAGGTCTCTATCTCTGGAATTAAATGTTTTTAATCCCTTAGACCAGTTCCTGCCATTCTCTTTCTTCTCAACTTAAAAGTGACTTTAAAAGTTACTTTTCTGTGCTACCTGGGAGTTTGGTGGGGTTTTATTTGCTTCCCTGTCTCATGCCAGTCAGCTTTGCTGAAGTCTTTGTGCACAGACTTCAAAATGCTCAAATTTTTCATCAGAGTGGGAAATACCTGGTTTTTTCCCATGCACATTTCTGCATTTCTTCTCAGTTTTCTTCCTCCCAACCTCAAATCTCTCCCTCACCATTGCTTAGCTGTTTCAAAGGACCCCATAAAATTTATTTCAGTTTCATCCTTGGGGTGGGAGCAATATTTCTGTAATTTTTTAATGAGCCATGTAACTGTGGTGGAGAGAAATTAAGTGAATGAGTCCTTGCTGGAGACAGCAGAAAGCAGATCTCCTGTTTGCATGAAAACCTCTGCAAGTCTGATTTCTCAAAAGAAACCACTCTCAAAGGTTAAAAAAAAATCTAAGACAATATTTTGAGTCAAATTAAATATTTAATTTCAATAAAATCAAAGTATTTCAAACAGATTTCTTTGTCCATTTAATATTTTATGAGAGAAGCCTAAAATTAAACACAGAGTTGTTTCTCTGGGGGAAAAACAGAGGTTGTTTTTGTATGCTTTAAAGAAAAAATATATCCATCTAGTAAAAGTTCTCTTTTTTTCCACCCAGAATACTCTTTTTTTTTATTATTATTAACAATGTGAGGCTGTCACTGCATCCTTTGCAGAAAGTTGGAGCCTCTGTGGCTGCCAGATCTCCTGGTGCTCCAGGGACAGAGATGGGTCTGGCTGCTGCTGCAGTGGAATTTGGAAAAATAGATTTTCTATAGAATTATTATTTAATGTGAGGTGCTGCTGCAATAGGTTTGGATAAAGAGCATTAAGGTGTGAGAGGTGCTGTGGCATTCCCCCAAAATCTGTGGGAAAGAGCTGTGCTGCTCTGGGCTCTTGGAGGTTTTCATTACTGCTTGGAAGGTGTAGTGGTGTTGGTTTGTTAATTTAAGATTTTTTTTTTTTTAATTTTGAGATTTTTTAATGTGTTGATGATTGTGGTGGATTTTAGTGCTGGTTAATTATTTTTGGTTTTTTTTTTTTTTTGTTGTGAGGTAGGAAGAGAGGGTTAGGAGAAAAGTAAAGGAGGTTTAGAATTTTAAAAGGGTAAAAAGAAAATTTTATTAATAGTAATTAAAAGGAAAAAGTAGTAAGAATTTTTTTTTTTTTTAGATTTTTTTTATGATGAAAAGAAATAAATCTAAAATTAAATTTGGTTGGGTACAGCCCTCTCAAAAACCACAGCATGTGGGACAAGAAACCTCCCAGTTTGTCCCATTTTCAACTGTGCAAGTGTTTTTCTTTATTTTCTTTGTGTGCACAAAGGAAGAAAGGCTTGTGATAAACTCCAAAACCCAACAAGGCACGTTTGGGCTGGAACACCAAAATCTGTGTGTGCTTCCAAGTGAGACACCTCTGCCTGGCCCAGCTTTATGGATGCACAGGGTTAGGGTGAACTTTCTTTCCTTGAATATTGAATATTTGAATATTTAAAATGAGGTTGTGCTTTATTATCATTTTGTAGACTGCTCCCTAAAAATCATGTTAATTGATGGAACAGTTCTTAGTCTCTTGTCTGGAATTTCACTGTGGTGACCAAAAATTTGGGTTTTTTGGAGCAGTAAAAATGGGGCAAAGCAAAAAAACCTCAGGACTAGGGCAATGCAGAGCAGTCCTTTAATGCATCTCATTTATGCCCGTGCTCGTCTGCTGCTGTTTCTCCTCTGCTGTTTGGCATCTGTGCTATTTATCTGTTTTCTGTGCCCCTAAATCACTCTGCCTGCACTCAGCTTCCACTTCTGCTGGGAGATTTGTAGGGGGACAGCAGCTACACTTAACCTTTTGTTTTCTTCATCGGGTTTCTGACAATATAAATGGTTTGCTGCTTGCCAGGAATAATTTTGTTTCTATCAGCTCTGAATCCCCAGGCTCTTCCTAAAATGGGTGGAGGTGTCCCAGACTCAGCAGGGATGGGAGTTCAGGGAGCTCTTCTCATTGCTAAGCTCAGCTTAATTTCAACAGGCACAAGGGAATGGGGATGAAATTAAAATTATTGCAGCCTCCTGGCTCGGCAGAGCTCTGGTATCTGTGGTGGTTGCACTGGAAAATTCAGATTTTGGGGGGGAAATTCAGATTTTTGGGGGGAAAATTCAGATTTGGGGGGAAAAATAAAATTTTGGAGGCAAAATTCAGATTTGGGGAGAAAATTGAGATTTTGGGGGAAAAATTCAGATTTGGGGGAAAATTACAATTTGGGGGAAAATTCAGATTTGGGGGGGAAATTCACATTTGTGGGGAAAACTCAGATTTTGTGCAGGGAAAATTGAGATTTTGGGGGGGAAATTCAGATTTTGAGGGGGAAAAATTCAGATTTTGGTGGGAAAAATGTAGATTTTGGAGGAAAAATTCAGATTTTGGAGGAAAAATCCAGATTTTGGGGGAAAAGGTGGGGTTCAGCTCCTCTGTAACTTTACTTTGGACATTTAGTGTGATGCTGCCTCTGGTCCCCACGTGCCTGGGAGCAAGCTGTGCATGTGCTTCCCAAGGGAAGCGATTTCCCAGGATTTTCTGCTGACATGGAGCCACCCACTGTCACCTCCAGTGATAACAGCCCCACCGGCAATACAAACAATTTACAGTCCTGCTGCAAGGATGCTGCAAGGAGGCCGTAAATGGGCACATAAAGGGAATCCGGGTGGGAGCTGGGAGTGCCCTGACAAACACAATTCTCCTTAATTTAATAGAATGGTCCATTCAGCAGAGAATATATTGTAAAGCACTCTCAGGTTGGATGGCCTCCTATTGTGTCTGGCCTTTGAAGTGCTGATTAGCTGGGCTGGGAACACGCTGATAAAAAGTTAATTTCTATTTGCTGTTGCTTTGTAATTGGATGAACACGAAAGCAATTAAATATTAAAACATACAAACAAATAACGAAGTCACTGTAATTAGCCAAAGTTTGATCACTGTCATATTTATTTAGGAGGAGATGATACGTCTCAGCAGGTGACATTTTAAATACCCTTGGCTGCTTTGGTGTTGTCTTCAGAGAATGCTGAATAATGTACGGAGGATTTAATTAAACCCCATTGTAAATCAGCTGTGATGACAGGGAAGTGACAGCCACATGTTGAAGAGAGAATTAGGCTGCAGCAAGAGAGATTAATTACGTATTTTCCACAGAGTTCAACCTAGGGGCTGTGCAGGGAGTTGGTCTCACGAGGAGAACTTGGTTTTTTCAGTTGTTCCACTTGAGGCTGGAGCTGGGTGTGGAGAAGGAGTCTCTGTGCCCAGAGGCATCACAGGCCCTTGAAGGGTGGCTGGGATCATTCCTGGGTCTGGAGTGGGAAACTGAGGCACACACACAGGGCTGCAGCCTGTGGCTCTCCCATCCCTTAACACAGAAAATTCTTCCACCTCGGTGACGAGGTCTCTGGTGTCGAGATGACCCCGAGGTGTCAGAAAGTTTCCTTTTCCCAGCCCTGAGACCAAAGAAGAAAACAGAATTGCTTGGCTCTTGTTCTCAAGGTTATTTATTTTTTGCTCATCTATCACATTCTCTCTCTGCCCTGCTGAGCTCTGTCCAGCAGGTCGGGTTGTGGCTCAGTCCCTCCCCTTGGGCTGCTGTTGGCTTTTTATACTAAGAACTACCTGTGCTTTATTTACAATAATTTCCAATCCCTGTCACCTGTGTCAGACAGTCTGTCTCTGCTCTAAACCAATCCAGAAGTGCCACCATCCCAGCAGAAGATGGAGGACAAGAAGGAGAAGGACAGAACATGCCCAGATTCCTCCATCTTGCCTCTTGAATCCCCATTCTAAAACCCCAAAATTCTACTTTTTCACCCTGTGATAAATTCACTGTCATTCTACTCAAACCCTTGTGGCTTGTAACTCCTCACACAAAGTTGGTAATTGTTTCCATGGGCTAAAATTGAAGGCACAGGTGTTTTTGACTCTGTGCCAAGGTCTCTGAGCCTCCAGGGCAGCCAGAAGAATGTCCTGGGTTCCTACACCTCGGTGGTGAATCACAGAAATCCTGAAACATCCTGGAGAGCTCCTTCCAACTCTGAAGCAGGAGAGGAAGGGAGGCTCTGGGGTGTTTGCTGCACCAGAAAGCCCCAAAGTTTTTCAGCCTGGGTTATCTGAGCTCCATGGGCAATCCCCTTGCAGGACAGGATTTCTGGAGCTCCAGCTGGCACTTGGGAGTATCAGCAACCAGAGACAAAGCTAACCATGGTGGGACTCTGCTGGCTCCAGCCTGGTGAGGCTTTGGTGAATTGTTCTTGCTGGCCTTGCCTTTGGCAGCTCTTCCCTGCAGCCTGGATGTGGTGCTGCTGGGAAAAGCTTCCAGTGCCCAGGAAAGCATGGGAGGAAGGTGTTGGTGTCTCTGGGAAAGGACAGGACTGGGAGAGGAGCTGTTCAGCTGGAAGGGAACATGAAAACCCTCAAAAACCCTCCAGGACAGCTGGAGAAGAGTCAGGCAAATGGGGAAAGCAGTGTGAGGTGGAAATGAGAGAGAGAACACAGGGAGGAGGGAATGAGAGGAGCTAAAGGTCAGGATGAGGGAGGAAAGGGACACTATAAGTGATTAATCAGCAGCATTTGCATTTGGAGATTATGAATAACTAATAACTATTATGTCACAATAGGACACGAAATAAAACGACACATATACTGGAACTTCTAAGGTAAAAAAGGAGGGAAGTTTATTCCCTGACCTCAATATATATAGAATGAGGAAAGTGACCTTGGATTGGAGGATGAAATTGCCACTTTCTAATGGTCAAATTAACAGTCCATCAAATTTCTCCTCTTCCAGAAAAGAATGCAAAACCAATTATTAATTTACATAAAAGTGCCTGAGAACTCCATTACAAAAATGTAAACATTAGAAGGCTTAGAAGAACGTAGAAGAACAGGGCAACACTATTATAACTTAATAATATTATAAAATACTACACAATACTATAACTATTAATCACTTAACTAATTTGGACATTTCTAAAAGTGCTCTTTGCATGGGTTGTGGGGCAAGGAGGTGGCTCAGCTTTCATGCAAAGCAAGACCTGGCAAAGCATTTTATCTCATTTTATCTCTGGCACCCCCAAGAAGCTTGTTGGGGAGCATAAAGCACTGGCTGCCACTTGCAGGAGGTTTAGACCACACCAGGCTGTTCTTCCTTTCTTCTCCTATCAAGAAACAATATTCCAGTGTGAGGTGAGAGAAAACCTATTCCCAGCTGCCAGCTCAGAGGGGATTTTGTCCATGTTTATGCACTCAAAAAAAAAAAAAAAAACCCCCAAAAAACCCCCAAATCAAACAGACAAAAAGCACCTAAATGTAATAATGCAGGAGGAAATTGAACTGAAGAATCTTAAAATAGCAAATCGGGCTGAAAGCCCCCAGACAGCCCCTGTGCAAGGTTCCTCCTGCTGTGCTCTGTGTTGGGGATGGGCTTAAGAGCCTTGAGCTCAGAGGTGGAAGTTTAAAATAATAAATGACCTGGGCAGTGGAGCTAAGGGGGGAAATTGGAGAGCCCTGCAAGGGCAGCAGGAGCCACGTGCTGTTTTTATGGGATGCTGCTGTGTTTTGGGAAGGCACAGGGGGGTTTGGTCCCTCACTGAAGGATCCCATTCATCTCCTGTGGCAGAGCCATGGCTGATCCCCAGGGTCCCGCGGTGTAAGCCTCTGTCTGACATTTCACTCATTTGCCTCATGATCATCATGAAAGGGACAGAGACTGGGAGCACTGTGAAAAAAAAAGGACCCTGTCTGAAATTCTGGTCTTGCTGGAGATGGCCTGAGGCCTGAGCACAGCCCCTGGCATTGCTAAGCTACTGTTCACAGGTGTGTTTGCTGTATGCTACCCTGAGCCCTGTGAAAGGAAAAAAGGGGCACTCTGCCTTTCCTTCGGTTGCACCCACTTTGCAACAATGGCCCTGGAGTTTCCCCACCTCTCAGCTTGGATAGACTTCTCCTGAGGTAGTTTTTGGTGTTTCCCCACCTCTCAGCTCGGATAGACTTCTCCTGAGGTAGTTTTTGGTGTTTCCCCACCTCTCAGCTTGGATAGACTTCTCCTGAGGTAGTTTTTGGTGTTTCCCCACCTCTCAGCTTGGATAGACTTCTCCTGAGGTAGTTTTTGGTGTTTCCCCACCTCTCAGCTTGGTTGGACTTCTCCTGAGGTAGTTTTTGGTGAGAGACAGGCAGGGAGAGGACAAACCTGGAATGCCATGGGAGGACACACTGTTAAGTCAGGGTGAGAGGCTGGCACAATTCCCCATGGTTCTCTGCTTGTTAATGTTAATGTGTTGTTGCCAACTGACTGCGGTTCATCCCCCAGTTCCAGAAAGTTCTGTACTCGCCAGTCCTCCATTGGCTTTCCCTGGGAGACCCCTCCCACTCTGCTCCCCATTGGTGGATCCCATGTCACTCCACCTTGACTCCACCCCTGCCTCCCTTCCCCATTGGATAATTTGGACCCTGACCCCGCCTACCTTCTCCCAGTTATGTACGCTGGCCCCAGCCCTACTCCTGGCTCTTCAGCCTTGGTTCCCTTTGGCAGAGGCTGTGGTCCTGCCTGCTCCTGTTTTCCCTCCCCACCTCACCTGGACCTGTGGATTTTCCCTTGATAAACCCAGCTGGATGTGCTGTGTGAGGAGTCCTCTCGTTTTCTCTGGTGAGGCTTTGATTACACCATCTGGGCTTGGGCGTCTGTTGGGCTGGGGGAGTTGTCAAGGAGCCTGAAGTGGAGACGCTTTTGGTGCTGCAGACACCCCAACAGCACCTGCCTGGGGAAGCTGCTCTGGCCACCCACAGGTTTTGGTGGTCCCCACAGAAGACCTCTCACCTGCTTTACAACCACCATGACAGATAGACTGAGATGGGAGAAGCCTCTCTCTCGAGGACTGAGACATGAGACCCCTTTGTGGAAAAGCTTCCCCCTGCTCCCAAGGACTGGGACTGAAGCCCCCAGCCCAGGGGGAGCCGAGCTGACCAGAGTGAGATGGATGTTGCAGGTGTGACCATTGGACCAAGAAGACAATGGCTCTCGCCCACTGCTGAGAAGAGGGACTGTGTGTACCCTTCCTCAAATGCCTTTTCCCTCAGAAATTACAATAGACCATTCTGTTCTACTTTTGATTTGATTTCAAGATTCATCCCCTTCCCCCATCAAAAAAGAGAATAATAGGAATTCAAATTGACTGGAATCTCTGAGATCTCCCTGGATGTGACCTGGTGAACTCCATGGGCTGGGTGTCGAAGGACTTGGCTGTTCTACGTTTGGTAGCTATATACCTTCCTTTCTCTTCCTCTCTCCTTTTCCTTATTCTTCCTTTTTTTCCCAGTTCCTCCCCCATGAATTTTGCTGTGGTCATTCAATAAAGCTGCAATGGTTTTGATTATTGCTGCAAAGCCCAGCAGCTCTGGGGTTCATCTGAGATGAAGCTTCCCCTGTCTGACACTGCTGCAGCCCTCCAGGCTGCCCCACAAGCTTCAGAGAGACCCAGTCCCCAGAACCTTCTACAAAAATCCTGCATAACCCTGGCTCTTCTTAAACCTGCTGTGGAGCAGAGTGGTTTTCCAGGAGCAGCACATCCTCTGGGATGGTCATCCCTGAGCACAGCCTAAATAATCCCTTCCGTCTGGGGCAGCCAAGTTTACACTGTGGATCCTCCCAGAGACCATCTCCTCTCCATGACACAGCCCGCCACAAAACATTCCCTCAACACCTCTGGCAAGCTGAAAATGTCAGGTTTTTTGCACTCGGAGATCACTCAAGGAACCATAACGAAACCCCTTGGTAAGGACAGATTGTGATACAGGACAAGGAGGAGCCTGGGTGACTCCTGGAGCTCCTTCCCTCACAGGTGAGATGTTGCCTCACCTGGGATCGCAGCACCCGGGGGAAGCTTTTGCTGCTGGAGATGATGATTTGCACAAACGACTTTGCATTTCAAAGCCTCAGTCTCCCCTTCTCTTACCAATGAAAACAGGGAGTAATTGTACACGTTGCCAGGAAAAATCCATTTTATTCCCAGGGGTGTAAATTAATTGAATCAACCCGGGAAAAGGACCTGGGCACTGTTACAACCATCTCCCTGAGGGCTTTCTCTTGGTGTATGGGTCTGATCAAAAATGCAAATAAGATCTTAGGAGGGCTAAAGGACTGGAAAGAATGAAAAGCAAAAAGAAAATGTAATAGTCATTATGTGATTAGTTCTTTCTTCTCGAAATACAATATAAAATACTGACTTCTGGTCTTGTGATTCTTCTGGGTGAAATGAAATTAGTGACCAGGGGCTGGAAAACACCCTGTCAGGACAGAGTGAAATCTCATCATGGCTGGCTCTGCCATGATGAGATTCACCAGTCCTGGGGCAGGGGAGCTGAAGCTCTGCCTCCACCAAAAACGTGGGGATGTGAAGCAGCTGGGTCTGAGCTCCACACTCAGTCACAGCCTGATCACTTCCTCTGCTGGGTGGCTTGGTGGCTGCAGCCTGGCTGGTGTGTCAGAGAAGGGGCTCATCCTTTCCCCTGCTGTCTCCTGTGATGTGCTGGCTCTGTTCTGCATCTCCTTCACACCTTCTGAAGCTTTGAGAGCTGCTGTGACAGCCTGACCACGTGCCCTGGCACCATTCTCTCGGTGTGGGGTTTCTATCAGTGCTCACATGGGCTGGGTCATGCTGCTCCCTGGATTTAGGGGTGGGATAACCCATTTTTCCCCCTGGAAAGGGAATGTGGATGAGGTTTTGCTGTCTCCCCATGTGCTGTATTTATGGGATATTATCAACAGGGACCTTTACTGTTTGGTGCTGGGCTCCACTCTGTGTTGCTCCTGCCCTCTCCTCCTTTGGCACATTTTTGCTGTGATTTCTGGTCTTCTTACCCAGGTTTTCAGCTTGCCAGAGGTGTTTGAGGGAATGTTTTGTGGTGGGCTGTTATGGGGAAGAGTTGGTGTCTGGGAGGATCCACAGTGTAAACTTGGCTGCCCCAGGCTATGCTCAGGGATGACCATCCCAGAGGGATGTGCTGCTCCTGGAAAACCACTCTGTTCCACAGCAGGTTTAAAAAGAGCCAGGGTTATGCAGGATTTTTGTAGAAAGTTTTGGGGACTGGGTCTCTCTGGAGCTCGTGGGGCAGCCTGGAGGGCTGCAGCAGTGTCAGACAAAATGTGAGGAAGCTTCATCTCAGAGGAACCCCAGAGCTGCTGGCTCCCAGCTCAGGTGCCAGGTGGGGTGGGCAAAGCTGGGGGCTCATAGCCAAAGGGGGAGGTTTCTTGCAATGTATTTGCAAGGGTTAAGGCACAGTGTGCACCAGCCAGCCTGCTTCTAAATTTGTTATCAAAGCCTCAGGAATTCATCAAGGCTATTAGAACATAAATTCTGCTAAATTAAGAAAGAAAAGGCTGAAAAACCAAGTACCAAGACTGCAAGAAGTAAATAAGAGGACAGTGAAACACCTGGATTGTAAGCAATCATGTACTCTGAGAAAGGCACAGAGAAAATGAGTGAACAAGACAAAAGCACCAGTCAAGTAGTGTGTACTTAGTAGTTTGTAGAATCCATAAATATGTGTGTAATGTAAAAAATAAATGACTTCTGCTTGATCATATTGGTCAGTTGAACAGGAGTCCTGGATTTCCTGCAGTAGGGGTTGTGGATGTGGTGCCCTGAAAAGCTTTGACTTGTACAGCTCAGAAAAATGGGTCCTTTCTGCATCTCAGTTGGAGCCCCCAAGCCCAGGGTACCCTTCTGGTTTTAAACTGGCCGTGCCTCAGTTCTCCATCTGCACAAGAATAATTCCACTCTCTTGCAGGGCTGCTCTCAGGCAAATTAATGTTTGCAAACCACTCAGATACTGTGATAATAAATGCTGTGAAAGCCCAGGAGAAAATTAATAGCTCATTATTTAGCCCAGGACTTCAATAGCATGCCATGCCCAGGACACAGGACTACATATTGAAGGATGAGGATAAAGAAAAATATTGAATAGCTGCTCATTAAGAGAGCCCTATCCATCTGGTGTACGAAAGGGGCTTTTTCCTGCAGGATACAAAGTGCTCCATGATCTTATTATTCCACTGTGTGTTGTGATGCACCTGTACAAGGGGACTGGCCTGAGGTTATCTGGATTCTGGCATTTTTCAAGTGCTTGACTGCAACCTGAGCGCCCTTCGAGCACCGGGGTTGGCTTTCATTTACAGTAAAGAGATAAAAATGCCAGTAGATGGCACTCCAGAATATGGGCCGCCCTTGCTGGCTCCGGGAGACCACTGAAATGTGCTGGTGTGTGCCACAAATGGCTCCCCGGCTCAGCTCTTCGTGTGGCCTCTCCTTCCTCCTTCTTCTGGCTCGGGTTTGGGGCACAGAGCAGAGGAAGAACAAGTGGGGGAAGCAGCAGACGTTGTTTAGGTGGTCTCTGTGCTCTCCTTTGATCTCAGTTCTGTTTCTGCCCTTTGGGTTTAAATTACTTGTCTGGAAAGCCTGGGCTCTGCTCTCCTCAGCTGACCCTTTTTTTACGCTTTGCTTACAGCTTGTCTGTAAAATGAGATGAGAACTTAATTTGAAAGCTGTAGTTAATTGACCTAAATAAGCCAAGAACCTTCTGTTGGCTTCAATGCACAAAAAAACCTGCATAACCCTGGCTCTCCTTAAACCTGCTGTGGAGCAGAGTGGTTTTCCTGGTGCATTTTCCAGCTGCTGCTGTTTCCTAGCAGTGGTTTGTGGTGTGGAATTGTCTGGAGAGCCCTGCCCTGGGGAAGCTGTGGTGCTCAGTGCTGATGTGCAGAGATGGGGAGGCAGCACCAGCCTGGAACAGCTTGATTGGACTGGGCAGGACAGATCAGGGCAAGGAATCTAAATCAGGAGAGGGTCTGGCCACAGGCTGCTGGTGGGAGGCAAATCCTAGAGCTGCAGGAAGGTCTCCTCACATCTGCTTCCATACTTGACCTGCCCACAGAGTCCTGTGCAGGCAGATTTCCTCACCCCATTGTTGCTGCAGGGCTGTCAAGTGAGGAGCAGACCCATTGCTGGAAAAGCACCTGGTTTTCCAAACAGGACCTAAGGCTGACCTTTAAGACCCAGGATAACCTTTCTGATCTGGTACCTTCTCCTGTGCCCTCCCCAGCCTCACCTGCCTGTCTGAGCCCAGCTTTGATAAAACCAGTCCCAGTGAGAGCACACAGCTGCAGCCTGAGCAGGCAGGAGCTCTGGTGCTGCTTTAGCTTGGTTCAGTGCTGCCTGGAATAGCTGAAGCCAGGAGGAGGAGGACTCTGTCCATACCTGGATCAGTGCAGGGATCCAAAATGCTTTTTTGGCTGCTTTTACATCATTTTTCTAATCCAGACAAGTTCTTGGACTAGGCTAGGGAAGTGCAGAGAAGAGGATGGGAAGATAAAGGGCACAGCATTAGCCTCCAGCTCAGTTACCTGAAGCACTGTAGAGCTGGGCTCTGGGCTTGGCCAGGGATGGAAGACCTTGGTTTTCACCTCTGAGGCTGCTGGAAACCTGCTGGGTGATCTTGGTCAAGACAGGAATCAGCCACTTCCCTTCTCTGGGCTGCAGTTTTCCCCTTGGAAGACAGGTCAGACAACAGCCTGGCTCCTTTGTCAAAGCTCTGGCAGCTCTGTGTCGGACCTTCACGCATTCCTCAGGTGGAACACTGGGAATGAGACAGGAAAATGAGATTATGGATTGAGAGCCACAATACAGGCATGGCTGGGTGTGGTTTTTCAGGGCTGTGCTTTCCAGCAGAGCCTCCTTGGGTGTTTGCAGGCTCTGGGGGTGGAAGGGGAGCTGGAGGACTGTGGTGCTGGTGAGGATCTCTGTGGCACAGCCTGAGTGTGCTCAGGCTGCTGGTGGCATTGGCTTGGGTGCAGGGTCAGGATGGATTAAGTGATTTGAAAGCAGAGATAAATGTGTCCAGGGATAACCAATTCAGCAGTGATTTGCTGTCTGAAAGCCCCTCCTTCAGTGCAATGCAATGACAGCTGATGGCACTGCTCATCCAGAGTGTCATGGAGGAATTGCCAATGCACTTCTGAGCTGGGTGGGAGCAGAGAATTCTGGAATATCCTGACTTTGAAAGGGCCCTGTGAGGATCAGAGTCCAACCTCTGGCTCCAAGCAGGACAACCTTGAAGCTGAACCATGTATCCAGGAGGGTTGTACAGGTTGTGTTTGAGCTCTGGCAGGCTGGGGCCATGGTTACCTCCCTGGGGAGCAGTTCCAGTGCCTGATCACCCTCTCAGTGAGAAGTTCTTTCAGCACAGCCAATATCACCTTCCTCTGATGCAGCTTTAAGCAGCCTTCCCAGCCTCTTGTCCCTCATCCCATACCTACAGCCAGGTTTGCACATCCCAGGTGCAGAACATGGAAATTGTTACATTTAATTCAATTCCTGATTGCCCAGAGCTCTGCTGTAGCAGGATCTCTCTGTAAGGCCATAAAGTCTCTCCTCTGCCTTCAAGGGAATTAACTGGACCTCCCAGTATAAGTCTGTCTGCAAATTTACTTAGTTTCTGTTCAGCTCCTCTCTCCAGGTAACTGATAATACACAAGAGCATGGGCTCTAAAATTGAGAACAATCTTGATGACCGTCAGCCAGATGTTGTCCCATTTACTGGTGTAGCCTGGCCCTTCACCAGCTGTTTTGTACATGTCTAGCTGCCTGCTGGACACCTTGACCAGAAGGGTACTACGAGAGACAGCATCAGGAGCTCTGCTAAAATCCCCAGAGCCCACACCCAGGCCTCCCTCTGCCCCCTGGGAGGGTAATTTTGTAATAAAAGGGAGTGTCAGGCCTGACTGCCCCTTCATCAACCTTGGTTTTGTCCACTGACTGAATTGTCTCTCAAGTGTTTTTCAATAACTCCTGGAATGATCTTCTCCATAATTTCACCAGGCACTGATGTGAGACTGACAGGCCTATAATTACCAGGGTTTTCATTCTTGCCCTTTTTGAAAATTGGAAAGACATTTGCCAGCTTCCAGTTGACTGGGACTGCTCTGGGTTCCCAGGATCCTTCTGTGGATGGATAACTGTGAGAGGGCTCCTTCTGTCCCCTGGAATGAATTTTATCAACCCCATTGTCTCAAATGCAGCAAATCCTGTACAATTTCAAAGCTAACTTTTATCTTATCACTCCCTGAGTCAGGATCCTCCAGCCTAGGGTCCAGGCATCCCAGGGGGGATGAAGAGAGAGGTGAAGGAGTTAAATGTCTCTGCTTTATCTTCATCCCTTTTTGTGAGGTGACCAAACGCCAATGGTTGGAATTTGTAGGGAAAGGAAGCACAGACCCCAGGCTGAGAGGTGTCCTGGGGGTGCCTTGAGCCAGACTGACAGTGGGGTCACTGTCAAATCCAGGGTGACCCAATGGCTGGGAATGATTGGCATCTGATTCCAATGGTTCAGAAGGCTGAACAATTGCTTTATTAAAACTATACTATATTACATGAATACTATATTATAATTATACTAAAGAGATACTATACCAAAAATTGCTTTATTAAAACTATACTATATTACATTAATACTATTATATTATACTAAATATTAGTATACTATATTGCATTAATGCTATTATACTGTACTAAGTACTATACATTAATACTATTATAACTATACTATACTATACAAAAGATACTAAAAGGATACTAAAGAAAAACCCATGTCTGAGACAGCCAGGACACGGCTTTGACCCAATTGGCCAAGGAAACAAAACAATCCTCAGCAGAATCCAACTGACAAGTCACTTCAGGTAAACAATCTTCCTAACACATTCCACGTGTGCAAAAACAACAGGAGCAGCAAGGAGCGATAAGAATTGTTTTCTCTTCTTCTCTCTGTGCTTCTCCAGGAAAAATCCAGGGAGAGAAAATGATGTCTCTCTCTGTTCAGAGAATGGGAATGCCACAGGGTCACCTCAGACCTCCACTCTGCTGGTAAATCTGGCCAAGGACTGGCATCTGAAGCTGCAGGGAGACGTCTCTGCCGTGGTAATTGAAATAATGACAGAGGGGAAATCGCTGGCCGGGGACGCCACCGGAGCCAGCAGAAGGAAACAGATGTTCCCCACTACATTTCCTCTCTAAGTGAGAGCACAACAGATGCAGAACAGCATTAAAATGGTAGCAGGGCTGTAAATACAGCTTCTAATTACTGCACCAGGTAATGTCAGTCACAACAATCCAGATTTCTCCCAAGGATGCTCTGTGAGCTGATGTATTCGCAGGGACCCCCGTGGCAGGGAGGAAGGATGAATCTGACTCCATGTTCTCAGAAGGCTGATTTATTATTTTATAATACTATATTATACTAAAGAATACTAAACTAAACTATACTAAAGAATACAGGAAGGATACTTACAGAATGCTAAAAAGATAATAATGAAAACTTGTGATTCTTTCCAGAGTTCCAACACAGCCTGGCCCTGATTGGCCAAAGGGTGAAAACAACTCCCAGCAGAATGCAATGGAACAATCACCTGTGGGTGAACAATCTCCAAACACATTCCCCATGTGAGCACAACAAAGGAGAAGCAAATGAGATAAGAATTGTTTTCCTTTTTCTCTGAGATTTCTCAGCTTCCCAGGAGAAAATCCTGGGTGAAGGGATTTTTTCAGAGAATGTGAATGTTACAGTGAGCAAGTGGGATGTATAAAGGCTTTTAAAAATGGATTTGTTGGGTTTTTCCTCTCCCTTTAATGGCACAGAGATAAACTTTCTCACTTAGGGCAGCAGAGTGGAGCGTCACAGCCTCTCTGCTTGGTGTATCTTTGCTACATGGTGCTGAGAATAGCTGAGGAGATGGGAACAGATCATCAAACACAGATTTGGGGACGGGGAGAGGTGGGTGGAGGAAGCTGCCTAGATTGGGAATAGTGTGAGCAGGAAGGGAAAGGAAGGAGCAGCAGTGAAGAGCTCTGAGAGACAGCATGAGTGACAGAGGCAGAAAATAGCTCTGAGCTGGGTGGCCCCAGCTGACTCCTCGGAAGTTACAGAGAGGAGCAATTTGGGATTCTCTGGGCTGAGTCACCTTGGTGGGGATGTAGTAAAAGGCAGTGGATGGAAATATTCCCCCTGGTTCTCTGCTAGCCACTGTTCACCAGGGCTGGTCTGGGGCTTGTGACTGCTGAACACAGACTCAGCATCTGTGATACCCTCACAGCACTGGAGTTTCCCCTGCACATTCTGTGGCCATCCCCTCTACAGTTTGGACATGCAAGTCCAAAGGAGTTTGATCTGTACTTCATTTTTCTTCTAAAACAGGAATCACTCTTTTTTCGGAAGTGACTTGGTTTGGAGGGGTTGGTAAGGATGTATTGTGTAACAGCACTGTCATTTTTAAGGTGGAAAGGCCTTTCCAAAGTGACTGTCACAGCCCTTCCTGAAGCTGGAAGAGTTGGGGCTGTCCAGGTGAGCCTTGGAGTCAAGGTGTTGGGTGCTTTTCATGCTTCAGATTGGGATTTCCTGAGGCTGGGTGTTGGCTGCTGGATATTCAGCATTAGCATCATCCTGCTGGGGTTTGGGGCTTGTGGTGGAGCCAGCCTTGGTGTGGAATACCAGCAAAGCCATGAGATGCCCTGGAGAGGAGATGTGCATTAGCATGGACACATCTGTGTCAGCTTCTAAAAGAGCTGGTTGGTGATTCCTGTATTGCTTTAACAAGCTGGGCAGGTTCCATGGAAAAATATGGATTATAGCAAGATATTTGGAGTCTGGATAGATCATGAAAGGAAGAGGGAAATGCATTTCCTTCTCTTCCTTCCTGTAAATGCTTCTCCAGCTTTGTTACTCTCTCTGCTGTTGGTGGGAATAATGTGTGGGCACTGAAGTGAGACCCTTCAGGATAATCATACATTACAGCAAGTGTGAAGAGCAGTGCCTGCCTGGAGTTTATTTTGGATATTATCGTGTATTACAGATATTTCTGGAGCTGATGCTCAGCTCTCCTTTTGCTCCAGAGCTGCCTTGCCCACCCACGTGCCCGCAGCCCTTTGTGTGGAGCTGGGGAGGCAGAAAGGACAGGCTGAGCCTGAGGGGGTGTGGGGAAGGATGGAGAAGGATGTCCCCTGGAGAAGGCAGGGGACTCCCAGCCTGTCCTGCCCCTGGCTGGGACATGTCACAGCCCCACGGGAGCAGGGATGTGTCACCACATGCACAAACCAGGAAACAAAATCCCCCCTTTTTTCCTCCCAATCAAATTAAGAGCAGAGAGCAGCAGAAAGTGCATTAACTAATCAAACTGTGGTTTCAAATTGATTATTGCAAATTGCCAACCATAACAATCCTCCTAATGGCAGCGATTTAAAAATAAAAATAATAAAAATAGAGCCTGCCTGAGGCACTGGGCTAACCCTGTCCTTGCTGGTGGGCGAGGGCTGGCTGTACATCCTGACCCTTATGCAGGGCTCACTCCCTGGCTCTGGAGACTGAGATCAGCCCCTAATCTGGGCACTGTGGGAGCAGCTGCTTGGCTGGCTGCTGTTTCTGCTCCTTCCAGGCTGGCCTGGCAGGGCTGCAGGCAGTGGGATCCTCGCTGGCAGCCGTGGCTGTGGTGCCCAGATGTGGGCAGCAGCCCTCTGCACTTCCCCAGTGGTTTCCCTGGCAACCAAGTCATCCTGCCAGCAGCCTGCAGTGCCAGGAAATAAAACAAGATGACACTACAGCTCCTCAAAAAGAAGGAAAAAAATAAAAACAACAAGCCAGAAGAACACCAACAACCTGTGTCCTCTTTTCCACAGCCCATGCTTTGGCCTCTTCTTCTTGGCTCCCAGCCTCTGTTGGTTTTGGTTTTGTCCAAGGAGAGGCAGAAAGTACTTGGAAGGATTCCAGTGTGCTCAGCAAGATGCTGGAGGGCTGGGAAGTGGCTCCTGTGTAAGCTGGGGTGTCCTGGTTTAGAGCAAATTTGGGAGAAAGCCTCCACAGGGGTGCCTTTAGAAAGCAGATTTAAGCGGCCCCTCACCCAAGTGGTTTGGGAAAAGATTTCCTTGGAGAAAAGCAAAAAAACCTGTTAATTTAACAGGCAAAGCACTCAGCAATATTAGACAATAAAACCTCTGGCCAATCTGAAGAGATGACAAGATCAGAAGGTCCCCTTTGTGGGCTGTAGCTTGGCTCACCCAGTCTCTTATCAGTCCCTCCAGGCCTGGCCCAGTGGGCCACAGGTGTGAGCTCCCCATGTTTTTCTGGGTGTTCAGTGCAGAGCAGGTTCAAACAGTTCCAAGGAAAATAAAACCCACAGTCCAGGGAAATTCTCTGATTCAGCTAGCTAAAAACTAACTAAAAGCAAAGGAGAGCTCTGTCCTGCTGTCTGTCTGACTGCAGACAACACAGTGCAGGAGCAGGAATGTGGAGGAGTGAGTGCAGTGTCTGAAAACAAACTGCATGCTTCTTCTTACCCCCCTTCACTCTCAGAACCGATCTTGAAGGTGCAAAACTTATTTCTGGGCTAAACAGATGAATGAGGATACAATTCAGCATCATAAAGTCACCCCAGGACATGGGGTCAAATTTTGGACAAGTTCCTCCATGCCTATTCCCTGGCCACCTGAGTGGATTGGCTGTGAGTGTTGGGAGCACCAGAAGAAAAGGAGTTTGAAGGCACCTGAGCTGCCTCAGATCCTGCTTTGGGCACAGGTAACAGCAGCAACAATTGTGGTGTGTCCATCCCTCTCTGGGCTCCCACTCTCCTGTTGTCATGGCCAGCCCTGTGTGGCCCTTGTGCTGCCTCCAGGGGATGTGAGACCTGAGCTCTCCTTTGGCCTTTGGTTCACTCAGCAGTGAGCTGGCTGTGTGCTTTGTGGGGGGACATGGTCCTGTGTGGTGGTGGCACCATCAGGAGCACCCCTGGAAGGTGTGTGAGGTAGGTCCATGTGTTGGACACCCACCTGTGGCTATTTTGGGTTTAACCCTCCTTGCTGCCCAGAACAGTCGGTCCCAATTCTTTTTTTGGATCATCTTGGTGGGCAAATTCGATTATCCTCTCCCTTTGCCCCTCTCCTGCTTCCCAGCTCTTCGTGCCTCAGCAAAGTGTTTTGCTCCAAGAGCACAAAATCCAGAGCAGGCATTTCCCACCCTGTGCTCATTTCCAGCTCTGTGAAAGCTCTTCCAAAGACCTGAGCTCCTACTGAGGTAATGAAAAATAGCTCTGAAGACTAAACGTGACTGATGACAAAAAATTAAATAATTTATACTTGTTTTCCTGTTTTTGAACAGTATTTAGGTAAGCCCTGGAGTAACATGCATGGCCTTTCTACTCTGAGCGATGCTGAGGTAAGGCAGGGGGATTTTTTAGATCCACTCCTGGATATAACTGAATATGTAGGCATTGGAAATACTAGGAAATGAGATAAAGATCTCTGTAGTGGGGTCTGTTGTTTCAAATAACACCTCCAGGGCTGGGTGTGTGTGGACACTTAGAGAGATGCTTTTTCTAGGTTAAAATGGTGTTGGGGATTGTTTTGTTTCTTAGGCCACAATGTCTTGGGAGTTTTTTCCTCCTTTTTTTTTCTTTTTTTTTTTTTGTCTGTTAATACAAAGCATCTGTCTTCAGGCCTGTTTGTCTGACTTTGCCCAGCCCTGTGTCTCTTTTCTGAACTGCTTGGACAATTCCTGCAGATTTTGCAGGACAGTCTGCCTGTGTACCTCATTTCCTGATGAAGCAAGACTAGACTTTCCTTACATTATACACTGCTATTTTATATTTATAAATGCTATTTATATTTATATGACTGTGTAATATAAAACTTCTAATCTCTGTGAGGGTCTCCTCCAAGGCAGTTAAACTTCCAAGAGTAAAACCTCAAAACTCCTCCTCTCTCTGGGAGACATGAGGTAAAACTGGAGAGCTCCTCTGTTGCACATGTTGAGTAAAGCATGTGCTCATCAAATTTGTTTATCTGAAGCAGTTTTGCTTGGATAGATCAAAACACTCCACTGCCAGAGTTGTGTTTGGGAACAGAGGTCCTACTGTCATTTGCTACTGATGCCTCTGTTTATATCTAATTGCCTTTATTAGTCCAGGAGCTCATAATCATGAGTACTTGTGCCCAGGTTGCCTGATACTTGTGCTCACCCACTGGGGTCAAATATAATCACCATCTCCCTTTGATTACCATAAACATTTGATAACCTGGCAGTTGGAGAGGTTTTATCTCTGTTCTCCAGGGACTTTGTTCCTCTGGCTCGGGAACACCCAGCGAATGTCAAGGAGATAATTTCTATGGAGAAGCTTATCCTGTTTGTCCAGGACAAGTCTTGGGACTATAGAGTTACCAGGTAGGTTCTGTTTGTCTCTGGGTGAGCAAAATGTTTCTGAGATGGACAAACCATTGCTGCCCTTGTCTGGTTCTGTGGAGGATGGTCCCATCCTCCTTTCCTTATCTCTTTCCTTCACAGGGGTCTGGAGATTCCCCCTCGACCAGGAAGAGAGAATGGCATCTCTCCAGGGAAGGCAAATGAACAGGTTTGGTGACCCTCTTCCACCATGTGTCCAACTTTGGAAAGACCAGATGACTGTACCAGTCATGTCCCATCAAAAGTTATCGCTTCCTCTCAGGTTTCTGTGGTTGAGATGACCCTGAGGTGTTAAAAAGTCTCTTTTTCCCAGCCCCACGACAGAAGAAGTCAAGATTTGTCAGTTCTGCTCTCAAGGTTGTTTATTTTCCCTTATCTATCACATTCTTTCTCTGCCCTGCTGAGCTCTGTCCAGCAGGTCGGGTTGTGGCTCAGTCCCTGCCCTTGGGCTGCTGTTGGATTTTTATACTAAGAACTACCTGTGCTTTATTTACAATAATTTCCCAATCCCTGTCACCTGTGTCAGACAGTCTGTCTGTGCTCTAAACCAATCCAGAAGTGCCACCATCCCAGCAGAAGATGGAGGACAAGAAGAAGAAGAAGGACAGGACACGCCCAGATTCCTCCATCTTGCCTCTTGAACCCCCATTCTCAATCCCCAAAACTCTACATTTCCACCCTGTGACAAATTCACTGTCATTCTACTCAAACACTTGTGCCTTGTAACTCCTCACACAAAGTTGGTAATTGTTTCCATGGGCTGAAATCCAAGGCACACAGGTGTTTTTGACTCTGTGCCAAGGTCTCTGAGTGCCCTTGCCAGGGTTTTGAATCACCCAGGGCAGCCAGAGCAATGTCCTGGGTTCTGACAACTTCCCTGTCACACAGCTCATGAGCTGCGTCCTGCTCCCTGCCCAGGGCTGGTGCATGCTGCCTCCTCCAGCTCCCAGCCCTTGGGAGAGAGCAAAAGGTCTGATTTGTGAGGAGCAGCTACTCTTGGAAGATGGGCAATGGGGCCATCGCTGCTTCCTTTTCCTATTTATTGTATTCTTTTCCTTCTGTGGCTGTAGAAAGAAGGGGGGAAGTGAAGGAATAAAAGAAAAGATGAGGTGAAAAATCTGGAATAATAAATACAAATTTCTCTGACGGGAATATAGAAAACATTGTGGAAAAAATTTAAATAGTGGTTTATTCAGAGTACAAAAAACAAAACGAGCATCTTCATATAGTCTGTGGTATTTTTCTGGTTTCCTCCTAGCTCCATTAAAACCTCAATAATATACAGGAGTCTATTAAAGATTTCCAAGATGAAACCAAGTCTGGTCATTATCACAAATGGCTCTTTGGTGGGCTGTATGAGAGGAGTGAATGGTCTCACTGTGGTTCTTAGTGGAAACACGCCTGAACTACAAACCCAGGATCTCTGCTGGACTAAGGGATGCTGCAGGGAGCCAGGGGTGTGCCTGACCCTCCTGCTGGCCTGAGCTCACCCCCTGTTCCAGGACC
Source organism: Serinus canaria (assembly GCF_022539315.1). NCBI lineage: Eukaryota > Metazoa > Chordata > Aves > Passeriformes > Fringillidae > Serinus > Serinus canaria. The sequence continues at coordinate 8,049,060 of NC_066331.1, read as the reverse complement.
ACTTCTGCCCCAGGCCCTGAGAAGGCAGCACCTCTGGAGTCCTTCTCTGGGGTTAACCCTTTCTATTTTATTTCTGGGAATTCCCAGGAAGTCTGAACGTGGCCACTCCTGCTGCTGCCACAGAGCTCTCCCGGGAGCTGGGGCACAGCAGCTTTCATCTGCACTTACATCAGGCTATTACCTTGTATTTTTAAGCCTGCACATCTCTTCCCCATGCAGAGAAAGGCTGATTATTGCAGCATTTCTGGCAGCCTTTGCTCCCTTGTGCCTGTGTGAGGACTCTCACCTGTGGAGTGCATCAAGGGCTAAACCTTCCCTTCAAGCTGGGTGCAGCCCATGGAGTTGTGAAAAACACCAATCACTTGTTTTCAAAATTTTAAAAGTTTAATATAACTTTAATAAAATGATTGTAAAAATAGAAATATAATTAGGGTAATAAAAATTTGAACAATTGAGATTAGGACAATATGAGACAACAGAAATAAAGAGTTAGGGACAGTGTGGGTACCTCTTTCTGGGCAAAATAAGCCCAAAAAAGGACCCACAGTTAACAGAGGATTAACCCTGAAAAGCAACAGCCTGTTGCATACATCTTATACATGGTGCATAAATTCCATTCAAACACAGGATTCTGTCTGGGCAGTGTCATCTTTTTCCTCTTAGTCCTGACAGCATCTTCAGGGCTGAGCGAGGCAGGAAGAAGTTCAGAAGTTCATTTCTTCTGATAATGGAGCAATAAATTCTCTTTCTCTGAAAGATTTAGGTGCCCCGTGGCTGCTATCTCAGTGCAAGTCCTTTCTTTTAGGAAAAAAAGTATGCTGCATAGCATAGTTTTTATTTTAACATTATGTTATAGCCTAAAATTATATTTAACACACCACTTAAGAAAATTAACACAGCATTACTTTCTTACATAACACATACAATATTCATTTTAATATTTGCAAAAAGCCAATCATAAAATACACATTTTTCACAGGGTGGTGATGGGACCTCCCACCAAAACCTCAGCAGTCCTTAACCATGCTTCCCACAGCAAGAATTCAAAGCCCACTTATCTCCCTACTGGTTGAAGAGACCCCAAATGCATCTCTGGGATTGACTGATTCTTGGAGAGAGTCTTTTCAATCTACAAAACCAATCCTTCTGTCACTTTGCCTACTGAGAAGATGGGAGAGCCAAATTTAGACCTGAGAATGCAGCTTCTCTATGGGATAGCAACAAAACTAACTCTGCCTCTTGGAAGCGAAAAAAGAGAGGCAGCAAAAGAAGAGATTTGCTGGGATCTGGCAGTTTATACTGTCATTTTATTTGGTCTATTGCCAAACAGCCACAGTCTGTGCTTGGGGAAAACACAGGGATGAGTCAGTTTTCTGCACTCAGGTTGTCACAGGCACTTCTGGCAGGCTCTAATTTAGACTCTGCTCAGTGGATTTGAGTGCTCAGTTCCACCATCTCCCACTGCCCATGGGAGGACAGGTCTCTGGCCACAGGGTCTGGCCACCTTCACACAGCCAAGGCTTATCAGAGAGGGGAAGTGGAAATCTCCCTCGGCTGACATTGGGAGGAGCTGCCCATTGCTGAGTCAAAGAGATGCCTCAGGTTTTGTCTTTTATATTTTTCAGATTCTGTACTGCTTCAGTGTGTAATTCTGAGCACATTAGGGGATGGTGAGCTCTCTTCACAGAATAGGTAGACAAAACAATTCCTTCTCTAGCTGGGGACCAAGGACAAATGATCCAAATCTCAGCCCAAGAGAACAAACAACATGGGCTGAAGACAAAAAAACAAGCAGGGTGGGACTGGATGGGCCAAAGCTGGGCTGGGACAATGAACTGCAAGGTGGGAATGGAGCAGAGCTGATCCCAGGGAGAGACCCCGTGCCCGGCCGTGCATTTTGGGGCCATTTTGGTTCATCTTGGGTGCAGCCCTGGCTGGGCTCTGGTGCTGCCCAAGGTGGATCCATGGAGGAGATCCTTTGAATAAATCCCTGCTTTATTCTTTAGCTCTGTCCAGCCTCTGCTCTAGCTCAGCCTTCAGAAGGCATCAAAAGGAGCAGCCAACTTCCCCTGCTGGGGGCAATCCCTCAGGAGGGATTTGGGTTGGAGGCAGGGACATGCCATGCCCCTGTGGCTCTTGTCATGGCTGGTTCTGGGGCAAGGAGCAGGGGATGGGGATGCCCAGGGTCAGTGCTGCTGTCCCAGGGCTCAGCTTCCCAGCACCACTGGGAGCTTTGGTTTGTGTCAGGTCCAAAAACCTCCTGATGATGGGGCAGCCAGCCCTGCCCAGGGCCTCTCTGCAACCCTGCTGCCAACTGCTGTCCCTTGTAGGAGCAAAGTCAAGAGGAGTACAGCCCAGGAGGGATTTCTCAGGGCTTGTTGTGCCAGCCCCTAAGCCAGCAAGGCTGCCTAAGAAATGCAGGCTCACGGCTGAGTCACCCTGCTGCATTCAGGTCATGTTGGGCACAGCTGCTGCTCTTCTGAATTCACCTCCATGGGCTCTGGAGGGGTCAGTGCCCACCCTTTTGTGGAGGGGGATGCTGTCCAGGCCTTGTTCTGACAGCTGCTACAGTCTTTTGTGGTTTAGGTGATTCTTTTCTTGCTAAGAAGGAAGAAATAGTTTTTTAAATTTTTTTTTGCTACTATCCCTGTTACACTTTAATGGTAACCAGCTGGTAGAAGGGATAATGTGGACTTGTTAGGATGCTGGTTGTTTGCACCATCTGAGCCTGACTAGAAATCCTTATGGAAAGCTCCCTGAGTAAATATCCTTGTAAATCTGGAGAGCATGAGTAGATCTGTGTACTCCGTGCCCCCACAAAAGCCACAGCACTGGGTGTGCTTGGGCTGCAGGGCTCTGCATGTCTGCAGCTGTGCTGCTTGCTCTGAGCAAGGGAGCCAAACCTGAGCCTGTGTGGAAATTTTCCAGACTTTTTCATCTATTACTCATAAAGTTTTGATGAACAGATTGTGATCCAGAGAGCTGCTATTCTCTGCATCATGCAGTAAGTCAGTGGACAAGGACAAAGTTCCTGCCTGGCCAACCTGCTCAGAAAAGCACTGGTTCCTTTTGTGCTTTCTCTGAGCTTTTCTTTTCTGTATGTGCAATTGTAACTGCTGTGGGTAGAAATAGGAAATTATCTCATACAGAGTATGATATAAAATAAAAATAAAAGGAAGGGGAAAAAAAAGTTTCATTTCACTGTTCCCAGCAGAGAGCTTCATCTGGCATATTTTACTGCAAATAGCAATTCCATGGACTTAAAAAAAATAATTTTCTGAGCTTAGTTTCTGCTAAAAAGCAGGTCTGAATGCAAGCTGTTTTTTTAATTAACTAGGTGGTTTGTAATCAATTCTACCCTGCCAGAGACGAAAGTGGCTGATTCAGTGTCATGATTATGAAAATCCTAGCAGGAAAATGTCTCTATACCAGACAAAAGAATTCTCCACAAACAAGCACTCGTGTCCAAAGCTAATTTGAATGTTAAACACAAAAGATATTAAGAGGGTTTTGGTTTTTTTCTGTTTTACTCTTATTTGGACACTTGTGCTGCCTAACTCTGCAACTACCTGTTTGTTGCTGGGCTGAATTAAGCCCTGCTGCATTCGTTAGCATATACAAGAGCTTAGTAATACAATCAGGCACTAATGCATTCATTTTCTACTTGACTGCTCATTCATTGAGATGTTAGTACATAGGAAGAATATGATCAGGGTGGCTGTGGGATGAACTAATCAATTCATAATGAATAATCCAAAAATACAGATGTCCTCAGCACAGAGTGAATTGGAGGAGAGGAGCTGGAGGAGACCCCAGCAAGGGAGGGATGTTCAGCCCTGAGTTGTCACCACCTCATCCTCCCCAAAAAAGGGCAGAGCTCACTGGGACCCAGTTCAAAAGCTGCAAACTGGAGGAGCCTTGGGCTGCACAGACCTGTTGACCTTCAGTGGAACTGCAGAGATCTTCATTTGCAAAGGCTGAGAGGGGAGACCTGCCAGGATTTCCTCCATGACAACTTCTCCTTCTTTCTGTTTGCCTCTCCCCATCCCAGCCCATGCCAGGAATTTGTCATTTGTTGTTTTGTTGTTGTTTTTTTTTTTTTTCTTTTGGTTCTGAGCTGCTTGCTCTTACTGTTTTCACTTTAACTTCTCTCTTGGGAGTTAATTATTACAGATAGTTCTGTGTAATCCTCCTGACTGCAAATAAGAAAGCTGAGCTGTGGCCAGAATCCATTTTAAGCTGGGGCAGCACAAGCACTTGTATGGCAATCAGAGTGGGTGCAGGTCATTGTATCTGTGTGTCTCAAGTGACAGCAGAGCTTTGCAAAGCCACATTTTAAACTGCTTTAGCAGCTCTCATCCAGCCAGCTGAAAATGCTGTCGTGACAGGGACTGAGCATTGCCCCTGCATCACCACTTTTCAGTAGAAGATGGGGAGAACAGAAAGGGCTGGATGATTTCCTGAAGGCTGCCTGGATGTGTGCTACAGCTGATCCAGGGATAATGGGGATTTTTTCCATGCAGTGCTCCTGGCTGCCTCTCATAGGAGTCTCCTGCTCTTGCAGGAGAGTTGAAGGCAACTTTTAGAGTAAGGCTGGATGATTTTTTTGCCTGTTTGCAGATTTTCATCCCTCTGCTCTTCAAACCTTGGACTTCCCCTCCACACTCAGCCCCCTCAGTACTGCTGGTGGCTGCTCTCTCACCCTTGGCAATGAAAATCTCCATTTCAGCCCCTCTGGTTCCTGGAGACAAGAAGGTCACTGGTCACTCTGACTGGAAAGTGGATGTGACTGGAAGCATTTCCCTTCTTCAGTCTTGGCATGTCCTGGATTTTTTGGGAACAACCCAGATTAGGACCTGTGCCTCACAGAGAACTCCCATTTCCTACACCCAGCAGGGCTACACCCCAACCTGTTTGTGCAGGGCCATCGAAGGGATGTGGCAGCAAGTGAACTTCAGCTTTGCTTTAAAACAAACCAAAATTCACTCTGGGAGTGGGGCTTGTGATGGCCAGGAGCAGTTCAGGGGTGCTGGTGTGGAATGATTCCTGCTGGCAGGGGTTGCTGGGGATGGTGGTGGGGTGATTAATGTCTCTGTGATCAACCCCAGAGTGATGTGTAGGGCTGCCCTGCCCACCCCCTGGGTGTTAACACACCCATAGCAGTGTGAGCACTGCACTCCTGGGCTGCTTTCCTAGAGGGATGGTGTTGGAACCCTGGTCACTGAGAATTCCAGACTTTCTGTGCTGCCAGGCACTGACCCCCAAGAGAACACTGCATTGACCTGAGACCATGGAGAAGCTTCCAAAATGGAATGACAGAGCTGGGATTGTGGGTGTGGAGTTTGAATAGAAGTGTGTGATATCACAGGGTGGAAAACTTAGAGTTTAAGGGTTGAGAATACAGTAATACATATAGAGCAAGATGGAGGTTTTAGGGTGGAGCTGGTCCTTCTTCTCCACCTTCTTCTTCATCTTCTTCTACATGAGTTTAAGTAGTATTGTGTAATTAGATAAAAAAGTCTGCATTGAGGATCACAGGTAGTTAGTTAAGTTAAAAATAATTTAAGTGTAATTTAGAAATGATTGTGTGGACAAGATTCTTCACTCGGGGACTGAACCCGCTCCTATATGATGCTTCATTTACCTTAAACCAAAAGATTTGCAAGTAAATTCCAAGAAATGCAGGGCTGCACCTGTCCTGTAGGGTGGAGGCTGCAAGGTCAGGGGGATTGAGGGCTCAAGGAGAGAGGTTTTCAATAAAAGCAGGGGAAGTTCAGCCAGAGCTGTGTGTGCATCTGAGCGTTCCTCATGTCTGCATGTGTGGGATTTTTCCTTCCCCTTCTTTCACCACCCCGTGTTCTTTATTGTCTCTTGCAGGTAGATCACTCATTGCCATAAATTTTCTTATCTCTAGTGCTTTTCCAATTATGGATAACAACAGGAAAGCAGTCATTGGTTTCTAAAAGGTCATCAAGATATAGAGCCCGATTGGGAAGGGGATGACTTATGGAGTTGGCTTGTATAAATCTGGGGAAGTTTTATGCACAAGTCAGGCACGAAATGTAAGTGAGATTCATAAAAAACAGAGATTTACACTGGCTTCACTTAGCAGGAATCAAAATGGTTATGAAAATTTGCCATTCTCTCTCTGCCTGTAAGCTTTAAATGTGGTTTTCAAGTGCCTGTGGTTCTGGGGAAGGGCTGTCCTGTGCCTGGCCAGGGGATGGGCAGGGTGCAGAGAAGTGGTAAATGGGAGCTTCTCCCACACCTTGCCTTGCCAGTCATCCAGAGGTGACCTCCCCCATGGAGAGGGAATTTGGTCTCATCTCAGTGTTGGCAGCACCCGGTGACAGTGACAGCTGGGCCACATCTCAGCTGAGCCACATCTCAGGCTGATGCCTCAGGTTTTGGCTTTTATACTTTTCAGATTCTGTGCTGCTTTAGTGTGTGGGTCTGGGCTCACATCAGGGGATGGTGAGCTCTGCACAGAGCAGGGAGACAAAACAATTCCTGCTCCAGCTGGGCACCAAGGACAAATAATCCAAATGTCAGCCCAAGAGCACAAACCCCGTGGGCTGGAGAGAGAAAAACAAGAAGAATGGGACTTCATAACCTAAAGCTGTAATTAGACAAATAACTGCAAGATGCAAACGGAGCAGAACTGATCCCAGGGAGAGACCCCATGACCAGTCATCCATTTCGTGACCATTTTAGGTCCAGGTTCACCAGAAGTATAACCCTGGCTGGGCTCTTTTACTACCCAAAGTAGATCTGTTAAAGCCTCCTAATAAATCCCTGCTTTATTCTTTAGCTCTGTCCAGCTTCTGTTCTAGATCAGGCTTCAGAAGGCATCGGGTGACATCAGGATTATTGCTGCTGCCTCTCTCTGCGCCCTCAAAGTCACTGCACATCTCTGGCTTCAGTCATTGGATTTGTCAGGTTTGGGGGGGTCACAGCTGAAGAATCCTTGGATTTCCATCAGGTGCAGGGCTCTGGAGAGTGTTGGAGCCCTGGGGGCTGTGAGCAGAGGAGCCACTTCAATCCTGAGCTGTGGCACAGTGACATCCCAAAGGGCTGTTTGCCTTGCAGGTGTGCTGACAGTGTCCATCCCCTCTGTGGCACAGCCACCGCTGCTGTCAGGGACACAAGGTGACACAGCCTGTCTGCCACTGCTGGAGCAATCCCAGCAGTGTGGCACTGCAGGGCCTGGCTCACCACCAGAACAAGAGAGAAACATCTTTTCCTGTTTTGTGTGGCTGTGACAACCTGGTCAGAGAGCGAGAAAACGAGATAAGTTTTCCCAGAATCATCCTGAGAGACTTTAGGGAGTTAAAGATAAACAATGATAGCTTATTATAAATGTTGGTTGTCCTACTCTCTGTTTTCTTGTTTTTCTCAAAGATTGTTTATAAAAAGGGTATCTTGGTAAATAGCCAGTCAGGTGAAAGATACTAACTAAATGACCAATCCAGTACACCTGGATCAGAAGAGTGTATGTAAAGGAAGCAATCCAAATTAAATGGCATGTTTTACCAATCAGCCTTCTAGTAAACCTGTGCCATTTCTTATCCAACAGTGACATTTTGTGTCCGGACTTGTCCCACAGCATCCCCAGAGGAGAAGGTGTTCTGGTGTTCCAGAATCTCAGATTCTATCCAGGTAGGAATGCTTGGCTCCTCCCTCTGGGCTCCCATCTCCCAGTGGGATGCTGCAGTTCTTATCAGCCCTGCAGGGACATTCCATGGCCTGTTATCAGCAGGTGTCCCCTGAGGGAGGAGTGGGTGTGGAAGAGATAAGGCAAACTGCCCCTGAACACAAGACAGCTGCCATACAGATGTTGATAGAACACATCTTGCCTTGCAATCAGGAACAGCTGGACAGGGAAAAACCAAACCAGGCTCTTCTCCCTTGACCTGTTCAACCCTCCTGGGTTCTGCCTAAATAGGGATGTGATGCAGTCCCAAGGTGGGAAATCTCAACAATCTGAACAATCCTGCCTGCCTGTTGCTGGTACACGGATGATTAAACTGGGCTCTGTCAGGTTGGGTTACAATTTGGCAAAGTGACAGAAATCATTCTCCTTACCCTGGTCTCAGACAAGTTTTAGGAGTGGTGCTGGTTGCAGCATCCCCCTCTGACCCCCTGTAACATCCTGGCAGTGGCTCTCCCCTCCAGGGAGAGAAAAACTGTCAGTCCCTTTCTTTTTCTGCCTTTCTCCTCTGCTTTTAGAGCTTGTTGGCAGGACAAAGAATGGCAACTGAGCCGAGATGCCTGTTCCAGATTGACACCGGTGAATTCTGCTGCTGTAATCACCCGAGGAGCATTTATCACCTCCTCAGACCATAATGTGGGGAGCAGGTGTCTGACCTGCAATGACAAAAGCACGGAGTGGCGGCAGGAAGGGAGGAAATAGATAAGATGTCATTTATCCAGCACGATTTTTCTCTCTTTAATGTTCCCCTAGATTATGGGAAACAATCATGGGATGGGGGACGCTGGTGTTTTATGGTGTCAGAAGGGTTTAAGGTTTTAGGTGTAAAAAAAAAGTGATGTTGGATCTCGCTGTATTATGGGGTATTTATAGGACACACTAAGTTGGGGTTTTTCCAGTTTATTTACTTGAGTCAGGAAAGATAAATGGGTGTCTGGATCCGAGTACTTGTATCCAAAGGAAATTAAAAGAAACACAGTTCTCTTGAACTTGGCCTCCACTTAGGGCAGAGAAATGACACAGAAATGACCCTTCTCAGATTAAAGGACTGCTCATGCCTCAAAGGAGGTGGTAGAAATTAGTCTGTAAAAATTCTTTCCTTCCCATATTACACATTTTCTGCTTTTCTTCATCTCTGCTTTAAGAGATACAAAAATCCACCAGCTTTGCTGTGCTCTCTGGTGGCATTTCTGAGCACACTCCTCCATGAGTGCTGCTTTGGTGCTGACTTCACTCTTCCATCGATGAACATATTTCAAGATGGAAAACAGTTTTAACTTTCCTGATCTGCAGTTTTGGGTTTAAAACCTCATCTCTCATTTTAATAATAGCAATAATCCTGTTCTGAGCTGCTTTCATGTTTTCCATCTGAAGAGCTGGCAAATGTCCTACTCATTTAAGCATCACAACATCCTGAGGGCCAGTGAGTGCAAGCTGCCAGGAGTCAGATCCAGTTCACTGCCCAAATCAGAGCTGGTGGTGTTTGAAACCTTGTTCTAGACTCATTATTGCCATGTCCTGATGGGAGTGGGGGAACTGAGAGGCAATGGGATCCTGCACTGGATACAGACAGAGAGTCACAGAATCATTAAAGAGGGACATTTAATTTAATGAATTAAATCATCAAGTCCAGCTGCCAACCCTGTACCACCACCACGTTCACCACTAAGCCATGGCCTCAAGTGCCCCATCCATGTGGGTTTTGAGCACTTCCAAGGAAGATGACTCCACTGTTTCCCTGCACAGGTCATCCAAATGTGTTACCACCCTTTCTGTGGAAAAAGAAAAAATAAAAATCCATGAAAAGATGAAGGAGCATCTCCATATCTCTGTGCTCAGGGCAGGGAGAGCTGTTTGCAGGTCAGCCTGGCTGTGAGAAAGGCTCCCTTCAGCCCCTGTGCTGTCCCCAAATGCAGGTGAGGTACTCCAGGGCTCTCAGGGAGGATTTGGGAGCAGTTGGTGCTGCTGTTGAGCACAAAGAGAGGAGCTTCTGCAAGGAGCCATTCCCTCCTCTGTGGTTTATTTGATTGATGGAGATTGATTAGCGTTAACTAATCCTAGAGATAATTTGGAGCCAGAGGCTGCACAGCACATATGATGGGGCTCTCCCTTCTCTTTGCTAGATGGGAACAAACCAGATTCTCTTTTGCTGCAGAGAGGTTTCCAGGCAGAGAGGTCTCTGTGCCGCACCTTGAGTCTTGCTTTTCACCCTACAATTGCAGTGACTGGGATCAGTGCAAAGGTTAAAGCTAGGACGGGAGGACGGGAGGACGGGAGGAAGGGAGGAAGGGAGGAAGGGAGGAAGGGAGGAAGGGAGGAAGGGAGGAAGGGAGGAAGGGAGGAAGGAAGGAAGGAAGGAGGAGGAAGGAAGGAAGGAAGGAAGGAAGGAAGGAAGGAAGGAAGGAAGGAAGGAAGGAAGGAAGGAAGGAAGGAAGGAAGGAAGGAAGGAAGGAAGGAAGGAAGGAAGGAAGGAAGGAAGGAAGGAAGGAAGGAAGGAAGGAAGGAAGGAAGGAAGGAAGCAGACCCAGGTCCATCAGCACCATTCCTCTCCCTGCTGTGTCACAGCAGATCACAGAGTGCTCCCTGCACATCCACATCAGCCTCCAAAGCAGAATTCCACAGCCTTGGAAGTGAACCCATCAGAACCAACAGCAGCGAGGAAGAATTTACAAGCCCACCTCTTTTTGCCCTTGATGGGGTGCTCTTTGATGGGATTGCTGTGGGCCAGAGGGTTTTCCTCTTGTGCTACCAAAACTAAATAAAAACAAGGACAAAATTTTGGTGATGATGGCAATGAAATTAAGGGGGCTGCTTGTCTCTATCAGTAACAACACTCTGGCTCGTGATCTGAACAGAAATAATAACTTGAAAGGGAAGATAATTGAATTAAACAGGCAACCAAACTGGAGGAATGAGACTTTTGATGAAGAAGGGCAGCAGGGGGAAAAGTAGAGGAGGCGGCAAGGAAAAGAAGCACGTCTCTTTAAATTGTCAATCTCTCAGGCCAAGGTTGCTGCAGACATAATGAGTGTCCTAGTGAATTATCTCCCACGTTTATTGTCTGTTGCTGCCATGGAAAGATGGGGAGGTGGGGAAACTAACTTTTTTTTCTCTCTTTTTTTCTTTTTTCTTTTTTTTTTTTTTTTTTTGAATTTGGACAGACTTAAAGAAGTGGCATCAAATTTGAAGGGCACCCAATCAATCTGTTGTCCTAGCTGCATGAAATTGTATTTCCTTGCCACTTCATATCTTATTTGCAGCAGCTGGGCTGTAAGTCATTGGTGATAACATTCTTTATTATGCAGCCGTGTTTATGAACTGTGCCTGGAAAGAGATGATAGAAATATGCAGCAATATGCAAAGGGGGGGATGCAGGGGGGAGGGGGAATAAATGCTTGTTGCTAGGGCAACCATGGGGCTATTTTGGGCATCAAATTTTGCAGATGATGAAAAGCATTTTCATGTGATGGTTGGTCTCTCTGGGAAGAGAAGGGGAGAGAGGGCACACAATAAATGGGAAGATAATATTCAAGAAGGCAGTCATTTAATTTTTTTCATATATAAATACATCCATAGTTTCAGCTGCACTGAAAATGCATTAAAACCAAAGGAGCTGCTGCCTCTTGGTTAGGGGGAAGGAGAGAGGTTTTAAATAACTAAATAGGAGATGGAATGCTGGTGATTTGGGAGCCTTTCCTACACCACTTGGGACTGCCTAAATCCAGCTGGTGGTCTCAGGAAGTTCCTCATGAGTCAGGCTGGTGTCTGCAGCCACCCCTGCTTGCCCCTGGTCCCTCTGGACACAGGCAGCCAACAGCTCCTTCCCCCAGAGTGTTTTCCATCTCCATCCCAATGGAAATGGAGCCAATTAATTCACAACCCCTTCTGTCACAGGCTAAAAAGCACCAAATTTTCAAAGACTGCTCTTGACTCTTGCAAGAACCTAATGGTTCCCATACTAGATACCCATTAAAATCCTAAATTCATAAAAATTGGGAACTGCTCTCAGGCAGTTGCCCTCAGTCAGAGATCTCCAGTCTGGAGAATGTGAGCTGCTCCCACCAGCTGACATGGGAAGGGCTGGATGTCCCCTCTGTGCACCCAGGCTGTTGGAGAGGATCCTGGGGACTCTCAGGGTGAGGTCACAGAGTGGGGGACAGGGTCAAATCACCCTCATTTGCCCCATCTAGGACCAGAGCAAGTCCTTTTCCCCTGGTGGGAATGGAGAGGGTGGCCCTAGCCAAGGTTTTGTGTTGGTTTTTGGTTTTGCCCCTTCACTTGTGGAGCTCTGACAGCCCTAAGAGGGCACAGTGGGGGTGCTGGGAATGTCACCAAGTCATCGTGGGAAAACAAAAACTCTCCAGCAACATTTTTTCTGTCAGAGGATTAAGGCATTACTTTATTCTGGCCAGGACGTGCAACAGAAATTATTTTATCCACACATAGCCCAGGTTATGCAGAGAAAATAATTCCATCACACCTTTCCCAGATATTCAGACAAAACCCAGAAAAATTCATTGGTTCAACGTTCATTGGTCCCAAGTTACAAAATTCTTAGTATTTGCCTGCCTATTGGTTATTGATCCCTTCACCTTCGATGCTAATTAGGTTATCGGATGCTAATTAGGTTCTCAGATGCTAATTAGGTTCCCATTCTTGGTTCTCTTATCGATCTTCCCCCAGACCAGGTGTCTCTGACTCACCAGGGGGATCCTGGGGTTGATGTTTGTTCATGGTCCCTTGTGTCCTGTGGATCTTCTCTGCCACCCCCCAGTCTGTAGGTGTTAAACTCATCGGGCCTCCTCCAGGGAACAGAATCTTTTGAAAAGAAACTTCCACTCCCTTCCCCTGGGCGAAGACAAACAAAACCCCGAACAAAAATTAGTTTAAAAAAAAAATAAAATTAGAAGTTGTATAATTTCCAACAGGAACAGTGGAGCAAGATAAGAATTTGTCCTCATTTCTCAGCTTCTGACTTTTCTGAGCATCAAGTTTTATGCCCTACACCATCTCTGTCGCAGCGCTGCTTTTCTTAATTTGATCTGAGTGGAATTGCTCCAAGCAAGAGCAAGATCATGAGTGTTGTTTGCAGCCCCCTGGATGATGACTGGTGCTCGAGCCATTCTTAAAATCCTTGGGACTCCAAATATATTGGCACATTAAGCTGGTTAAAATGAACTGCGCATGTTTACAGCAAGAAATCTATTTCAAACGCAATATAATGTGACTCTCTTATTGCTCTAAAGTTGTGTTTTTAATTAAGTAGTTATCAGTGGCAGTGAGATTCTTCTTGAATAATTAAATCAAGGTAGTTTAGTGAGTAATTGTAAAGCGAATTGCTGAGACCATCAGGCTGCTGTTGAGACAGTCTGTTTTCTTTCAGAAAATTAATTCAAGTGACTTAGCGTGTTGCTAAGAAAGTAGCAGCACATTGAGCTGGGTAATGGGCATTTGTCTTGGAATGCTTTGTGTCTCTTTCTCATTCTGCCTTCCCAGCTTTCAGCTGTCTTCTCCAGAAACAAATGCTGATGACTTTCTGCTCTGCATCTCCTTTTTCCTTAATCCGCCGCCCGGGCTGGTTCAGCAGAGAAGGATGAAAAGGGAGTGGGTGGTAATTGGGTTACTCAAGAAAATACCACAGAGCTGGTCTGGGCAGCTCTTGTGTGAATTCAGTTTCTGAACTTTGCTCCCAGGGAGGGCAGAGCCAGCCCCATCTTTTAGACTCCCGCGTCTGACTCAGAGTTTTTCAGAAATGGGGGGTTAATGGTTCTTGGATTAAATTTGGAAGAGTTGAGGTGAGTCAGTGCTGCTGAAGGACTTGGAAAGAGAATTTGTTCATGGAAGCTTTGGCCCCTGTCCGTTGTGAGAGATGCTGCTCACTTCCAAAAATTTAGAAAGGTTTATTAAACATTATCAAGAATACAACAGAAGACTGGATAGAGAAAATAAACAGGAGCAGAGGATTTTCCCCACCATGTGCTCATCCACACAATGGAGGTTTTGCTTTGGGACTCCTTTTGGTGCTTGGGTCTGGCAGTGGCTGTTGAAACTTGTGCTGCACTTCATGGGCACATCCCTGTGTGGATATTTGGCCTAAAAACACACCTGGAGGTACCTGGATGTGAGAAATGATACTCACTTCCAAAAATGTAAGAGGTTTATTAAAATCTTGTAAAAAAATACAACAGAAGACTGAATAGAGAGAATATTGTAGGAGCAGAGAATTTTCCCACCATGTGCTCATCCACACAATGGAGGTTTTGCCTTTTAACCCTTCTGCCCCTCCCAAAGTTCTGTCCATCGACTCCTTCTTCCCTGTCCAGTGGTGGATCCTGACATCTTTTTTGGAGGTCAGCTGTTGCCATAGCAACGAGCCAACCCTCCCAAATGTCCCAAACCCAGGCCACCCCCTGATAACAACACAAGGGGGTAAAACACAACTGTAAAATTATAAAACTTCTCCTAACATATACACATAATATTTGCCTTTAAATTGTGAGAGTCAACCATGGCATTACTCATCTGGAAAGCCTCCCTGAGGATCCCCCTGATGGGGAGACTCCTAAAAAGTTCTGTGCCAGAATTGAGAGATGAAAGTGACTTTTGGTTTCTTCAGTCTTCAGGTTGTTGTTTATTTTTCTCTTATCAACAGCTCAGCATGCCATCTACATCTCAGGCTTAGCAGACAGAAGAAGGCACCAAAAGTCACCAGGCACAGAGGTTCAAGGTCTTTTAAAGATATATTTTGTCCAATTAACTCTTAGAACGCATTTTATTGCTACCTTTCTACCAATAACTAATAATTTGTCTGTTCACACATCTGCATTTTTCTAACCAATCACCCTGTGCCACCAACACTGCAGAAAATGGAGTAGAGGAAGAACAAGAAGGAGATCAGACAATGCCCAAAATTCTCCATCTTGTTTTCTACCTACCTCCATACTAAAAACCCAAAACTCTTTAAGTTTTTCCCCCTGTGATGAGCTATACTACTGTCTATTTCACACACTCACAGACTCCAATTCATCCCAAAGTCTGGGAAGCTTTCTCCATGGATGAAGGTTAAAAGCAGTGCTCTCCTGGGGATCAGGACTTCTCGGGGCAGGCAGAGAAATGTTCCCTGTGCCCTGGGTTCCAACACTCATCTACAGGGGATATTTTCGCCCCTGATGAAGGAGGAATGATGAGGAGGACTCCATCTTATCAGAAGGCTAATTAATTACTTCATTATACCGTGTTATTCTATACTATATTACATTACATCTAAACTGAGCCTGCCAAGCTCTCAACTGGACTCCACTGCACAGCATCTTGTGGCTGTCAGTCAGCTCACAAAGCACACACACCTGGATTCCATTGCTCAGTGAATCAAAACCCTCACACCAGAATCCAGTTATCCATTCCCTTCAGGTAAACAATCTTCCACAATGCATTCCACTTGTGAACAGGCAGAAGATCAGTAAAGGAGATAGGAATTGGCTTTTCTTTCTCTCAGGTTCAGAGAACGTGAAACCCAGAAGAATTCTTGGGAAGAATTGTGCCTTGCATTTCTCTGGGAAATGTGATGTCACTCATCTATCACACCGTGTTCATTGATGACCATGTGGGGTGTGCCTTTGGCACTGCTGGAGTCACAGCATGAGATTTAAGGTGGTTTGTTACTGCTTGTGTGAAAAATGTGTATTTTACTATTGGCTTTTCTCAAATATTAAAATGAATGTTGTATGTGTTATGCTAGAAAGTGATGCTGTATTAATTTTCTTAAGTGGTGTGTTAAATGTAGATTTGGGTTATAACATAATGTTAAAATAGAAACTATGCTATGTAAGAGACTTTTTTTAAAGAAAGGACTCTCAGCAGTCACAGGACACCTCAATCTTTCAGAGAAAGAGAATTTATTGCTCCATTATCAGAAGAAAGGAACTTCTGAACTTCTTCCTGCCTCGCTCAGCCCTGAAGATGCCGTCAGGACTAAGAGGAAGAAGTCAACCCTGCCCAGACAGAATCCTGTGTTTGAATGGAATTTATGCATCGTGTGTGAGGTGTATGAACATGCAACAGGCTGTTGCTTTCAGGGTTAATCCTCTGTTAACTGTGGGTCCTTTTTCGGGCTTATTTTGCCCAGAAAGAGGTACCTGAACGATCTTAAATCTGTGTTCTTATTGTCTCATACTGTCCTAATCTCAATTGTTCAAATTTTTATTACTCTAATTATATTGCTATTTTTATAACCATTTTATTACTATTAAACTTTTAACATTTTAAAAACGAGTGACTGGTGTTTTTCACTCGTGGCACTCAGGAACTCTCTGGCTGTTGGGTATCCTGAATGCAAACAGCCAGCAGATATCTTCCATCCTAATAAACTTTATTTGCCAGGAGATCAAGGGGAAAGCCCCTGTGCAAACCCAGCATCTACAGGTGCCTAGGGAAGGATGTCCAAACAGAGCCACAGCGAAGAAAAAATAGTGCACACTGTAGAAACAATATTTGTGATGCATTTTTAACGTTATTTTTTTAAAACCTACCTCATGTTCTCTCAGCAGCTCCCCTTGCTCTGCCTGAGGAACGTGTTTAACAATAACACACAAATTCTGAGGGAGCTGGGCTCACTCTGTAGCAGCCTGTTTGTATTTTCCAAGGCAAAATGAAGAATTAAATGAGGAGAGTGGTCACAGTCCTGATGTTATCCTCAGGCACCAACAATCCCACAACAATTTATCAGCTGATGCTTTTTTAGGGTGTTTATTCTGTCACCACTGACTCCACAAGGACCTGGGGGCTACCAATATCTTGAGGAATTATTTCGGCCAAGTGGGATCTTTCTAAAGCACCTCAATAATTTAGGAGCTCAGCTAAATTATTTGTTATTATTATTATCTTATCATTTTAAATAATAAGATAATTATTTTATTATTTTTAAAGCTGGATTCTTCCCAGCTTTAAAATAATATTAAACAACAAATTTTAAAACAATGAATTTTAATAATATTATTAATAAATTGTATTAATTATTAACATTTCAAAGCAGGATTATTCCCAGCTTTTTTTACAGGGATGGGGCAACTGAGAGGTGTTTTAAAAGATTTTATTCCATTACCAGTCTTCAGATGAAGGTGAGACATAAGAGATGTAAAATTCAATGCCATTCAATCAGAAGCCAACCTATTTCCTGCTTACAATCCCTTAGAAATGTTTTTCAGCCTATTAGCTTTTGCCCCACAATGCTGCTCTTACTTCTAACACTAATCACCTTTGTTTTTACCTGTATTTTAACCTATATTTAACACCAATCACCTCTATTTTTTCCCCACATGGTCCTGCTACAATGCATCTCTCACAGTTCCAATTCTCTAAAATATCTGGCCTTTTTACAAAGCCATATTTTGAAACTTGTTGAGCTCAATCTCTCTCTCAGCAATGCCACCTCTGTTCCATGGCCTCCCCAAGCCAGCACACCTTATCTCAGAGTTTGCACTCAGATGTACAAGGCTGTGTGAGCTTTCTGTCAGGTTCTGAGAACTCTCTACAAATCCATTTCTCACATCCTCCTTCACTTTGCTGATCTTTCTCAAGTCGTGGAGAATCTCCAGGAATCAGAGGTTTTCTTGTGAATGACAAGCACTGGGGGATTCCAAGGGCTATTTGTGGGTTTGATGTGACCATTTTGTAATTGTTCATTTACTAAGTTTTTGAGGGCATTTAGTTTTTTCTTTGCTTGAGTCCCCTGACTCATCTATACAGGGTTGTCAGTTGTGGGGTTTTTTTGGGGAGAAAACAGTTCTTTGTGTCTGCAGCTCTAAAACAGAGATATTGACACAGCAGGGGTGAGGAGGAAGCTTTTGGGGTGAACAGAGGCTGCAGAGCTGCAGAGCATCCTCAGCTGTTAATGGCTGCTCCAGTTTTGATGAAATGTCAGACTAGAAAAGTTTTTGGAAAAATTGTCCCACTTCTTGCTGCAGGATGTGGCAGATATCTCACATTTTTCAGTCTCCTTTTTTTTTAAGAGGAAATTAAGACAGGAAACTGTTTTCATTTTATTCTATTTATTAAGGCTTTTTCTGTGAGTTTCCAACCACTTAGTCCCCCAAGAACGAGCTGACTGTCTTTTTTTGTATCCCCAAATCAGTGTTGAGAAACTGGAAACTTTTATTTCATCATTTCTGCTCTCACCCTCACTTGAGTTACCAGAAACCCTGAGCACAAAGCTGAAACCCTCTTTGTTCCAACAATATTTACACTACACAGGCACACAAGCAGATATCAAATTTAGGAATAACACAAATCCAGGCTCTTTAAATATGTTTTTTCCAGGACATGGAAGACTCTGCCTATGGATTTAATACCAAAGTCTTGGTGAGACACGGAAAGCCAGAATTTCATCTTTGTTTATTCCAGAACTGTGCCTCTTAATGATTGCATTGATGGCTTCTGCTTTCAAAGTTTTGTTCCCTTGTTGACAAAAACAAACCTTTACCATTATTGGGATGAATTGGAGACAGCCAGACCAAGTGATGTTTTTGTTTTGTGTCCAAAACAGGTTTCAGCCGTATTTGAAAGTCGGGTTTAAGGTCATGCCTTGTGACAGGCTCTTGGTGCAGCTCTGGTTCAACATAAGGGAATGGATATATGGTCTGGTTTTGGCATCTGGGAGAGGAAACCTTTCCTGTTCTCCTGGACTCACCCAAATCCCCTTTGGTAACACACTTTTCTGCTCCTTTTTTTGAAGAAGGAGAAAAGAAATGGTGTTTTATGACATTCTGTGTGGTCTGTGGGTCCCGTCTGGAGTAGGAGAAATATTTAAAAACAAATAAACCCTCCTTGCAAATATTTGTTTAAATGTTCTGGTTTTACTGTTTCTATTCCATGTGGGATGTGGAAAGACACATTTTAATCCAAACAGGGGCAAAGGGGATGGCTTTGCCATCTAACATTTCAAACATGACAACTTGAGCTTTTCTTTTTCTGAAAATAACCTTATTTATAACAGAGGAGTGTAAATGGGAGTAAGAAAGAAAATGCATTTTCATGTACCAGTTTCTATCACCTCACTTCCAAATTTAGTTTGCTGCTTTAAATCAGTCTCTTTTCCCTAGCAGGCCCTTTACCTCTTCTGTCAAAGTTTGTCTCTACCCATGCATTTGTGTCTGACCAGCCTCCAATTAAAATAAACTGCACTCCCAAGGCATCTCAGAGTGTCACTTGGAGAGGTTTTAGGGGTTTTAAGGAGTTTTTATGTGCATATGTATGCTTGATGGATTTATACATATAAAGTACAAATACTGATGTATATTATTTCAGTGTGTATTTTGCAGCAATTTAAATGTCAGCCCCTAATCTGTCAGTTCTCCATCCCATCTATTTCATTCCCACCCTGGACAGGAACAGTGTGGTTACCCCTCAGCAAATGCTGTTAATTGTTGGTACCAAAGCCCACAGGAGTCTGTGGAAGTTTGGATAAGAGATTTTGATTTGATGATAAATGAGGCAGAAAAATCAAACAAGATATCTGAAGGCTGTCCCTAGGCAACAGCAGCACAGCCAGAGCATCTGGTGTTCCCTACAGCAACAAGATGGTTCAAAAGAAAATGCAGTGAATATCAGAAATCATTACTCAAATAAGGGGCAGCTCCAGGATTTTGGTTTAAAAACAAAACAGAACAAACACAAAACACAAAAACACATTTGTGGCCCCACCATTCTTGCCCAGAGAATGTTTCCTCTGCTGCAGCGACCCCCCTGCATTCTCCACCGGGCAGGTGGTTCTGCCTTCATAGTCCTCCTGTTGCAGGGCAGAAATGGGGGGTTAAAGGCTCTTGGATTAAAGTTGGAAGAGTTGAGGTGAGCCAGTGCTGCTGAAGAACTGTTTCCCTAAAGGTCTGGGAAAGAGAATTTGTTCATTGGAGCTTTGGCCCCATCCTGTGCGTGTCAAGCGTGGTTTATTGGTGAGGGTACAAGTGGGGTGTGTCCTTTGCACAGGCAGGGGCAGACCTGGAGAAAGTAGAGAAATAGGAAAGTAGAAAAAGTGGAGAAAAGGCATCACATCTAAGAGAAGGCAGGTGTTACTTCATGGCACACCAGCATGAGGAAATCCTCAATGCCCAGGGGTAAAATGGGAGGGTGGGTGTTCTGGGAAGGAAGGGCAGCACTGAAAGCAGGACACAGCCCTGCAGACCAAGCAAACCCCTCGTGGATGCTCCAACCCAAAGGATATTGCAGTGTGTGCCTGATTTTTACCCGAGCCTCAGCTGCACAGGGCTGGAAGGAGCCTCAAGCGTTGCCAGAGCTCCCCTCCCTCCTCCAGCGATGGACCAGCTGTGCCTTTCCCTATAATTTCAGCTCCTAATGCCTTGTCCAGGTTCAAGGGGGCACAAACTTTTGCCTTTTCATTCTGGGCCTGAAACAATGGCTGAGCTCTTGGCCTCCCGTGGGGGTGAAGGAGGTAACCTCCCTCCTCATGGTGTCCTCATGAATAATTCCACCGCTCGCCCACTTGATACCAGGTTTCCCAAAATAACTGACAGTCTTCACACTGAGAGCAAGCAATCCTGGGGAAAATAAAGTACATTAAACAGCTACACCACCTTGAGAGAGCCCTGAGAGAGTCTGTGTTTAAAAAAAAAATAAAAATGCAGGAGAGGTTCTGCAGGAAATTTTGAGAGTTGGTGGGGAAAATACTGTATCCCTCCAGCTCCCATTTGCAGGGAATATCTGCCTTGGTTCTTTTTTTGAGAGGATGTGACTGCCTTCTGTCTGTGACTGCACATCCATGGAGCTGGATCCCTGGGAAGACGAGGAGGGCTGACATGGGTGATACTCACAGCACAGCTTGATTTGCCATCGGGATCCATCCCGCCTGCCTGAGCAGCCTTTCCCCTTCAGACAATGCAGAATTTCCCTTCCGAGTGTGACTCCCCTCCTCAGATGTGCTGTACAATGCCTCTCCACTGGATACCCACCGAATGCCTAATTTTTAACCACTCTGTCTGTCAGATCCACAAAAGCTGTTAGTGGAGGTGTTTGCATAAAAGAGCTCCACTGTAGGTATCTGAGAGCAGCTGGCGATGCTCTAGACAGTCTCCAGCCGTGCTGAGCCAGGCAGGATGCTTTAGTCTCCCTGCCTTAATGGCTACGTGCAGTTCCTTAATGTGCCCTCCCCCTCAATTGCCTCCCAAATTAGCATGCAAAACGTGTCCAGCCTCGGAAAGAAAAGAAGTTTGGAACCTCCTGGATTCAGGCAAGACAGGGTTGGGGTATTGCAGGAAATAAAATGCAACTCTGACAGGGAACAGGCAGCCCTGGGCTGGGGCAGCACAGAGCAGGGCGTGTGGGAAAATGATGGTTTTGCCTTGGAAAACCCTTCTTGGCACTGTGAGCCCAGCCTGGGCTCTGCCTCTCCTGAGGTGAAGCATGTCCACGATGGTTTTACCTGGTTTGAGCCCCACGAAGAGCCTTCAGGAGTGGTTTAACCCACTGGGCAGTGCTAGTGTGGGGCAGGACTCCTGTCAGGCAAAATGGTGGAGAAAGGGAGAGTGCTTGGGGAAACAGTTCAGTGATGGACTGAGCAGTTTTGGGCCAACAGTTGGACTTGAAGGTCTCAGAGGTCTTTTCCCACCAAGATGATTCTATTTTTCAGTTGGTTCTTGCAGCTGGACTCTGGACAGTGGAGCTCAAAACATTGGACTGACTCTTGGGGGTGATAAAGTCAGTAGAATTCAGTACCCACAACCTGCTAAAATCTTCCAGTTTCCCACTGTGACACGTGTCCTTTTGGGTGTGAATGAGGCTCCCTGAGAGTCCTGACCACTGCTGAGGCCCTTCATGGCTTCATGCCCTTTAATCTACCATGAATTAATGCAGACCAAGATCTGTCAGTCTCCCAAGCTACCAGTACACTTTGTGGGAGAGGCAGAGTCAGGGCTGCCCCAGCCCCTGTTCCACGTCTTTGGTGGTTGTGTGGTCCCCATTGTTGGTTCTTTTGCTTCTTTTCAGCCAAGGTTGGGATTAAATGCTCGAGATGGAATTTCTTGTTTGGACTCAGATGTGTGTTAGTTCTGATCTCTGTTACAGTCTCACAAACCCTGAGTTGTACAGCTCTTCACTCTAAAAATGGAGCCCCTCTCTTTCTCTACAAAGCCTTTGAAAGATAAACTGTCCAATTAAGAAATGACACCTCAATTATTTTTACTTTTATCCCAATAACCAACCAACCATGAGGACTTTTAATCCAATTACACAAAACCACCCAAACCCATGGAGAAGAATGTGAAGAGGTAGATGAAGAAGAAAGTGAAGAAGTAGAAGAAGAAGGTGAAGAAGGTGAAGAAGGACCAGCCTCTGCCCTAAAACCTCCATCTTGCTCTCTCTATATATTACCATATTGTCAACCCTTAAACTCTAAGTTTTCCACCCTGTGATATCACACACTTCTATTCAAACTCCACACCCACAATCCCAGTTCTGTCATTCCATTTTGGAAGCTTCTCCATGGCCTCAGGAGAAATGCAGTGTTTTCCTGGGGGTCAGTGCCTGTCAGCACAGAAAGTCTCAAATTCTCAGCAACCAGGGTTCCAACATCCAACTCTGTGATTTGAAGCTCAGATAATCTTTTCAGAGGCCGGGTAATTTCTCCATCAAGCTTCTCTGTGTGGTTAAAGACCACATACAAAATTGTAGCAGCACTGGTGGAGTTTGATTTTGTGTTTTCTTCTCAACCCCTTTTTCTCTTGTCCTTCACCTCTCCTGCCTTTCAGTGCTGTGCTTTTCAGTCTTAAATCAATCTGGCTTTAGGTTAAGGACAATCCATAAGATGCCAGAGCAGAAATCACACAGGAGAGGCTGTGCTGGGCAGGAGAGTCCCAAACTGCTGCTGACACCTTCCCCCGTGATCTGCCCGGGTCTCACTCCTTGTTGTGCTGTGCTCACCCGTGATGCTCACCAGTAACACACCAGCTTTGTGCTAAACACAGCTGCAAAATTCCAAATGCCTGCAATCACAGGTGTCAAAACACACCTCTCCTGTAAAAATTTAAAAGTTTAATAAAGGACAATTGGAGACAAAGACAATAGAACAAAGATATGGCAACCAGTGTGTCTTGACACTCAGCCAAGAGCACACCTGCTAATTTGGAAACACCATTTAGAGACCATTTCTATTGCATCAGCCTGTGACATATTCATAAACAATATATATATAATAGCAAACATTTAAATTTATAAAGAATATAACTATAACATAACATAAATATAAATATAAATAAAAATAAATATAAATATAAATATAAATATAAATATAAATATAAATATAAATATAAATATAAATATAATATAATATAAATATAAATATAAATATAAATATAAATATAAATATAAATATAAATAATATAATAGTAAACTTTCCCCCAAACTAGTTTACATGTTCCAGGAACTGTTGAGCATGGCTCCTCCTTGGGTCCACCTTTTTAGAGCCATCTTTTTATTCCTTGGCTGGGGTTTTAGTCCTTTTTTGTTATCACCTTCAGTTTTTGGCCCCAGCCCACAGTGTCTTCAGACAGTGAGTGCTGATAGTGGCAGATCTGTAGAGGTGTCCTCATCCTGTGTTCTTTGGATATTACCCCATCCAAGCAGGTGTTTCAACACAAGGACACTTATATCAGCTATTTCACTACTATGTCTAAGCTTAATTAACAACAGAAATAAAAATTATATCTTTGTAACAAAGTTCCTTCAACACCACACCTGTAAAATCCATTTTAATGTCTGTAAAAAGCCAGCATTATAGTATGTACCTGCAGCCCAGGTTTTAGAGGTGTGGGTGCCCCAGGAGCTGGGTGGTGGGGCAGGAGCTGTGTTTCCCCAGGACAGCATTCAGTCCAGTGTGGGTTTCTGCTTTGCTGGAAACCTCTGGCAGTGCTGGAAGCTTCCAGATGAGATGGGATAACGATGACAACAGTGGAAAAACAATAAGGGAAATTTGCTTTAATGAGTGCAGCTACCCAGGGAAGCAGGTACTGCTTTGGTCCTGGGGCTGACTGAAGAACCACATAAGGAGCTGTTGGTGCTCAGAGGCACAAATAACTGATTCCAAAGTTGATATAATCAGAGAATAAAAGAAGATTGGGTGTTATAGGTTAAGCTGTTGTAAATTAAAGCAGCTCTGCTGAGCTCATTGCAGTTGTTCTGGGTTATTGCAAATGTAAGTGAGAGGAGTTGACTCTGTTTTTCCAGCAGTGATTGGTTGGAAAATGCCATTTTCTGGTCTATGAGTAAAAGTGAGTGGGGCAACTTGGTCTTCATAAAACAGAATATTTCCTGTTAGGGTCTTTCTCTGTGTGCTGTAAGCCAGACAGACCTGTTGTCCTCTTACAAGCTGCAAATTACACAGGCAAATGTAATTACCCATTCTCTTTGTTATTAGTGTGCAGTTGGAGGCTTCAAGCAATCGTCCCTTTCTTGGTATTTCAAAGCTTACTCACAAGATGCATCCTTGATATTGAACACAATGAGATGTCCTTTTTTTTTTTTTAAATTCAATTAAACATTTGCCTACTGTGACTCTTTATTCACTGCAAATTGTCTCTGTAAATAATCTTCATCAAAAGTCAGAACCAATCCCCATTAGTTGTTTAGATTAATTAATGAGTCCCCCTGGAGCCACCCAAATGAATTCAATTTAAACGTCAACAACTTGGCTATGGAGTTTCCCAGGTTGGCATTAAGACAATATTAAACCTGCAATAAGTCACATTTAAAATGTTAATTCAAAGAAGCTCTCCATTTAGAGCATTTAATTAAATCCTTAAATAAACTGCATGGGCTCAATACCAGATGGTTCTGCATTTTCATTGCAGCAGAGAGCCTTGAAGTCATTGAGGGAAGTAATATTGGAGGCATGGTGAAGATAACCAGGATATATAGTGTAATAAAATCTAATCTTGTTTCCAGCAGGGAGATTCAGTGTATGTACACAACCTAGGCTAAAATTGTAAGTTAATTACATTAACCCCAGTGTACTCTGGTATCTGAGCAGCCAGAGATGAAATTAGTCTTTTTCCTATCATAAGATTCTTTTCAACTTCACTATATTAATTTTTAGCCAAATACTTACTCATAAGGAAAATTGAAGTTAATGTAACCAAAGACAAAGTAATGCAGTCTTAATATTCTGAAGGGATTATGGAGGGCCGTGAAAATACACTTTGCAAATGTCACTCACTTTGAATGGATTTGTGGTGGGAAGGTGGGGGAAAAAGAATTATGGCTGTGATCCACACCACGCTGGGGTTTAATAAAAGTCATGATTTTAAAAATTTGGGCCTTGGGGGAAAAAAAAGGCTAAAAAAAAAAAAGAGGGAAAGAGATAAATACCTCT